>NC_136265.1:13252434-13572434 GCF_964187855.1 Myxine glutinosa
AGCACTGCGCTCCCTCCCTTAGATTCCCTCCCTCTTATGCTAGCGCTAATTACGCGTAACACACTAATTTTAAAACCCGAAGTTTTTTTAATTTTAAGGTGTGCTGTAGTCAGAAGCGCTAGAAGCGCTGCGCTCCCTCCCTTCGAATCCCTCTCTCTTCTGCTAGTGCTAATAATACGCTAATTTTAAAACCCGAAATTTTTTAAATGTTTATGTCTCCGTGACATTCCTGGGACCATCCCGAGTCGAACAGTACTTTCCGCTCGCAAATCCGTCCACGGGTTCTCGAGATCTTAGAGATCATAGATAGATCAGGATACAGACACAGAGGCCAACTCTACTTTATATATATAGATAGACGGCAGACTCTTGGTTTTTAGAAGCTAATTAGCTGCATTATGATCGGATGTCATAACGCCTAACGGCGGCATAATTTTTTTGCTAGCAGAGGTACCCGGCTTTGCACGGGAGTGGGAGGAGGAGGGGAGGGGGAAGAGGAGGGGAGGGGAATGGGGGGGAGGGGGGAGGGGGAAGCGGGGGAGGAGGAGGGGAGGGGGAAGAGGAGGGGAGGGGAATGGGGGGGAGGGGGAAGGGGGGGAGGGGGGAGGGGAAGGGGGGAGGGAAGGGTGCGGGGGTGCCCAGGGGAAGAAGGGCCCCTCCCCTCCCCCTCCCCCCCTTTCCCCTCCCCCCCTCCCCTCCCCCTTCCCCCTCCCCTTCCCCCTTCCCCCTCCCCCCTCCCATCCCCTTCCCCCTCGTTCCCCTCCCCTTCTCTTCCCCCTCCCCTCCTCCTCCCCCTTCACACCAGGGGGGTTGACTCAGCCTGTCATCCCACCGAGGTCGGAAGTCGGAACTCATTGTCGTCAAATAAATGTAGCCTGTATGTTTCACTCTTTGTCACATGCCGTTGGTCCCATGTCAATCGGATGAAGTTGAAAAATTAACGTTACGAAGGTTCTCTGGGACGTACTGATTCCGAATAATGAAGTTGAAAAATTAACGTTCCGAAATACGCTAATTACGCTAACAGAAGCGCTGGAGGGAGCACTGCGCTCCCTCCCTTAGATTCCCTCCCTCTTCTGCTAGCGCTAATTACGCGTAACACACTAATTTTAAAACCCGAAGTTTTTTTAATTTTAAGGTGTGCTGTAGTCAGAAGCGCTAGAAGCGCTGCGCTCCCTCCCTTCGAATCCCTCTCTCTTCTGCTAGTGCTAATAATACGCTAATTTTAAAACCCGAAATTTTTTAAATGTTTATGTCTCCGTGACATTCCTGGGACCATCCCGAGTCGAACAGTACTTTCCGCTCGCAAATCCGTCCACGGGTTCTCGAGATCTTAGAGATCATAGATAGATCAGGATACAGACACAGAGGCCAACTCTACTTTATATATATAGATGGGCGTCGACTCTTGGAAACACCTGAAGGATGTCCCTATGAGCAGACCCTAGACTTGGCATCATACCAAGAGTGTGCTCTTGATGTCACAAAAGCCACATTGGAGAATTAGGGGAAAGAGGGGGTGTAGGCGAATGAATGGGACGGAAGGAAGATTGCCACGAGAGAAACGGCAAATAAATCTGGAAGCTGTTGTGGAAAGCAGACTACTCTGCCCACTTTATTTGCCTTTAGTCTGAGGCCACATCCTCGAGTTCACATGAGGACTATGTTGTGGCCCGGTGGAGGCCGGTCACGAACAGACCGCACTACCTGGACACCGAGGTCGATGGAAAATCGTTGCTGTGTTTGTGCGTGTAATTCCTTGTGTTATGAGCGAGCCATTTTGATTGTAAACAAAAGTTGCTGCTGAAACGAGGATTTCCAGGAGTTACTGCCAATTACTGGATTATCCAGGAGTTACAGTATTATAGTTACTCTCCGTGGGTCTACACTGAGTGTAAGGAGTGCCTGTAAGCTCCTGTACATTAAGCAAGGAAATGAGAGCCATTTGGCCCAGCCTTGCTGTGTATCACTCCCGAGTTATTTTTTTGCTGCAGCTTTAAACAACAATAGTGTATTGTTGTTGTTTTACTAAAGTTTAAATAACTTGATCTTCATCAGGTGACCTCTACCTATTCATAATTAATAACTCACCTGATTACTCCACCTGGGATGTAACGACTTGTATGTTTCGGTAATAATTAATAAAACCCACCTCTAACGTTTGCCTATCTACATATAATAATGATCTGCAAGTATGAAACACACACAATGCATGACATAGGCCCAGGCATGTCCATCTTAGAATGTCCTTCACACACATGTTTCAAATGGTAGGTGGGCCTTGTTACCTTGTCCCATCTGCTCCCTACCCTTCCTTCCTCCACCCCCAGGCCTTAATACCCATCCGCAACTTATATCTTCTTTTGTCTGTCCTTTGCCATGCAGGGAAGACCGGGTTCCATTGGGTCCCGAGGACGAAAGGGTCTTTTAGGTCCTCCGGGAATGTATGGGCCTACTGGAGTTAAGGGCCACAGAGGGAGCATGGGCCGGCCTGGCCACCATGGAGGCAAAGGTGATTCGGTAAGTTACTACTCAAATTGCAGGTGACGTGGTATGCACCCGGTATGTCCCGTGGCATTTTGATTGGCTATATGGCGCCGATCTGTCAAAACATGGGATAAAACATCATTCACATTATATTATTTACACGATTAAAAAAAAATACAACAAATATGGGACCAAAATACCCACGTTATACCCACGAAATACCAACGTTATTCCCAAGAAATACCAACGTTATCACTAAAGTCGTTTTTATTACTAGGGCATTGCCCGTACGTGGGTGCCCGTTCCTTGCCAAAAAAAAAAAAAAACGCTACCCGTACGCTCTACCCCGCCCGTACGCCCGTAAACAAAAAAAACAACGCTCTTCGCTTCCGCCCTTCGCTCTGACTGAATTGGGAGAAATAATGCGCATAAGAAATCGAATTACGTACCGTAATGGCGGTCAGCTCGTAACGCGCTCAGCTCCGCTCGTCTCACATCGGCCACGCCTACGCAACAAAGCGTTCTGTGATTGGCTGCCGGAAAGCGTGCTGCCGGACAGTCTTCACTGTCCGGAAGTTCGCAAATCGCAGTTACGATGAATCGTTTTAATTTAATCGCAGTTTGAATTCGTTTTAAAACATAGTTTAACGGCAACATAGTTTTCCAACGTGAAATAAATGAATACGCTGTCAAATGTGCCGTCCGAGGCAGAGTCTGATCGCCACGTTCGGCACACGTGATAGCTCGCTGCTCTCTTTTTGGACATAGCTCGGTAAGTAATTGTCCGATTAATATGAAACCTTGAAAAGGCACATCCTCGGGTCCCCAGCAATATACCTGGCAAGTTTAAAGTATATCGGACCCGTGGTTGTCGAGAAACAGCGGTCACAGACACACAGACACACAGACACACAGACACACAGACACACAGAGATTACTGGAATTATAGATAGATAAAAAAAAAAAAACATGTCAGCCATTTTTCCACAAGGATGGGAGCAAAATACCCACGTTATACCCACGTTATACCAACGTTATACCCACGAAATACCGACGTTATCACGAAAGTTGTTTTTATTATTAAAAAACATCTGTCAGCCATTTTCCACAAGGATTGTGGAAACGCGATGATTGATTACGTCGCTTTGGACATGTCCGATGTTCTCGTCCCATTGGGTTTGTGATCTTGTCCACATGTGGATCTTCCAGTGTTTTCACCATAGTACAGTTTGGAGTGCGAGCCAAGTATTTCATTACCCAGAATGCAGCTGTCACTCAATGGATGCTTGACCTTTTGCTCAATAAAAAGAGCTTTTAAAATCAGCCAAATGCAAATGGAGTTTATAATTTTGCACAACAAAGTTGTTTCAAAAAAATAACCCAATCATGAGGTCAGACCAACCTGAAACGTCTCCATTGGTGGGTTCACGTTGGGTCCCTGAAACGACTCAATTGGCAGCTTCATGCCGAGTCCCTGATACGCCTCCATTGGTGGGTACACGGTTGGTTTCTGAAACGTCTCCATTGGCGGGTCCATGCTGGGTTCCTGAAAGGTCTCCATTGGCGGGTCCATGCTGGGTTCCTGAAAGGTCTCCATTGGCGGGTCCATGCTGGGTTCCTGAAACGTGTCCATTGGCGGGTCCATGTTAGGTTCCTGAAACGTGTCCATTGGCGGGTCCATGCTGGGTTCCTGATACGTCTCCATTGGCGGGTCCATGCTGGGTTCCTGAAACGTGTCCATTGGCGGGTCCATGCTGTGTTCCTGAAACGTGTCCATTGGCGGGTCCATGCTGGGTTCCTGAAACGTGTGCATTGGCGGGTCCATGTTAGGTTCCTGAAACGTGTCCATTGGCGGGTCCATGCTGGGTTCCTGATACGTCTCCATTGGCGGGTCCATGCTGGGTTCCTGAAACGTGTCTATTGGTGGGTTCATGCTGGGTCCCTGAAACGTGTCCATTGGTGGGTTCATGCTGGGTCCCTGAAATGTTGGATGTGAAATGTGAAAGGATGTCAAAGGAAAAATGTACACCTTTGCAAGCTTTATTTAACCTGCTGCCCCTTACTGTATTAGAATGTGAAATGAAAAATGTATACCTTTGTAAGCTTTGTTTAACCTGCTGCTCCTTACTGCATTAGAATGTGAAATGTGAAATGAGAAATGTACACCTTTGTAAGCTTTCATGTACACCTTTGTAATGAGAAATGTACACCTTTGTAAGCTTACTTACGCTCACATTCGGGGTCTGCCTAGCAGGCACGTAAGACATCGGCCATTATAAAGCTCGCAGTGTTGAATGTGGAAAAGTTCCGAGGAGATTGCGGCTGGCTCAATAGCGCAGTAGGCTGTTGACGTGTTATCAACGGAGGTCCGTGGTTCGAGCCCTGCATTGTCAGAATTTTTTCACACTTAGCCCCTCGCAGGAATTTGATTCCTGTTTATAAAAAAAAAAATATATATATATATATAATATATTGTTGTGGTTTTTAGAGCTTTCACATGTAAATTTAGTAGTAAATTCCCTTATAAATAACCCCTGTGTACATTTCCCCTTAATTGGCTGTTAATTGAAATAATTGCACCTTAGTTAGTCCACATTGCAACACGTAGGACACCATAGGACCTCTCAGTAGTTATGTCATTAGTATGTGTTTCAGTTAAGGACCTGTTCCCAATAGTTGACTCTCCGTTGCATCAAATCAAATAAGATAGGATCCCTTGAAATATCGCCGTGGCCTCCTAAAAGTGCCAGTAAGGTGGTGTTCGCCGCCGTTGCATTGGGTGTTTACTGGCTCACATCGCCCCAAACTCCATTACGCACAAGGCCAAGGAGGGGGGAGGAGCCGTCAGAGTACGGGCATGGCCCCCACGTCGTCACCAAAGGTGGAGCAAAAGAGCCCTTGCCAGCCAACCAGCGCCGGGGTGAGCAAACAGGCAGGCGTGTCATCGGGTCCGGCGGCTTGATATGGTGGTGAGGTGTTTTAAATTATGTGGTGGTGAGGTGTTTTAAATTATGTGGTGGTGAGATGTTTTAAATTATGTGGTGGTGAGGTGTTTTAAATTATGTGGTGGTGAGGTGTTTTAAATTATGTGGTGGTGAGATGTTTTAAATTATGTGGTGGTGAGATGTTTTAAATTATGTGGTGGTGAGGTGTTTTAAATTATGTGGTGGTGAGGTGTAATCGTCCCAGATTTCCAGTCTGCATCTACCCCTCCCCTATGTATGTGCTGAGGGGTTCTTTCTTGAAAATAAAACATTCAACATCAATCTTGAACCTTCAACCTTGAATAAAGTCTTGAGCGATGAACAAATGCATTGTATTTGTGTTTGTAATGTAACTTGTGAAAAATGCCAGGGGCGTGGGAAAGGCCCCGTTATATGGTGTGTCATGTGAAAAGGTATAGAAAAGAATGGACATTCCACAGCTTTAGTCAGGTTCACTATGTTAACAAATATAATTTCGTTCAAAATTTTGGGAGATTAGCAAACCTGTACATTTTTGGAATCATCAGAGCATGGAGAATCCGAAAATCAATGTTGGCATTTGCACAGACACCTGCATGGCCGCCATTTTGGATTTTCAAAATGGCCACCATAAAATACATATTTTGCGCTATCTCGGCTTCTAGTCAACCTAAAAACTTAATTAAATATGCTAATCCTATGTTTTCTGGGTTAAGGAATCCAATAAAGGCCTCAAAATAGTGCTCAGGATTATAGAAAAGCAACAAACAAAGGTAATTGAAAACCATTGTCTTTATATTTGTGCTATAACTGTATTACATAATACATGATATTGCAAGTCCTTTGGAGTTATAGGTATGGGTTTATAAAGCAAGAAAGCAGCCTTGTTAGTATCAGATTGAACTATAAGTCCTATACACAGGATCTACGAGGTCTATACCGTTCAGGAATATGCTTTTACAGATCTTCATCACTGTCCTGAGGGTCATTTTCGCAAAGGTGTCTACGCAAATGTAAACATTAATTTTTGGATTCCTCATGCTCTGAATATTCCAGAAATGTATAGTTTTGCTAATCTACCAAAATTTTGAACGGAAAAACATAGTGAACCTGACGACTTGTAGAAAATGCCAAACGATACAAAATAAGGGGCATTCAAGAAATCTAGTGTGCATGCTGGCCTCCCCTTGTGTTCTTCGGAGGAACCAAGTAATGCTGTAAAAAAGTTCATATCAAGGGGCACCAATATCTGGCAAATAAAATACATTTACCTTCAAGCAGGTGTATGAATCAAATTGGCGCTCCTGGAGTTGCATATTGTTTGCATCAATTCCGTCCAGTCTCGCAAAAATCAACTCTGTCATCTGAACTCGGCTTCAATTCTCAAAATGCCGATCCCGGCGACTGCGTCGTCAAAATCAAATGCCACACGTGACTTCGAACACGATCCAGTCGCTCGTCACCACCGTGAGGTCCTTACGAGGTCGCGGCGTCGCAAATCGAGGGATTCCGGCACAGCAAACGTCCAAGCAACGGGTTCATCCCGAATGTGACGGTTATTTCCGAATGTGACGGTTTATTTTCGAATTGACGGTTTATTCCCGGAAGTGACGATACAGGTGAACGCCCTGGATGCCAAATCACTGAATTCAAGATGTCTAGAACGCTCATACTCCGTGAAAAGTGAAGCCGACTTGTCCCCATGTTGGTTCGCACGACTCGACCGATTCGCTTCGCGGATCTCGTTTATTTTGAACGTGTCCCAGATTTTAAAAGCGAGACGACTGTTAAAATGCCATTTTGTGCAAAAATAAAGTGCTCCAATCGGTTACGGAAGGGTTGTGGAAAGACGTTTCACAGCTGTTTCAAAGACGTTTAATTCATAGTCCATAGTGCTACGGAAGTACATACACACACATATACGCACACCGGTTACTTCGATGATTTAATATATACCTGCTACCGGAGTGAATATCGTGACAAAATCATGTGACGTACAAAAACAAACATTACATGTACATTCTCCCGGCTGCTCACTCTGGCAACCATTTGGGCCGACTTCATAAAGTTCATTACATTTCATCACTTTCGTTTGCATTATTTTCATACGTAATAGAAGGATAGCTAAATTCATGTTTTCAATTTTGACCAAAAACAAATAATTGTGAAATAATTTGGACAGACTCTTCGCAAGTTTCATGAAAATGTCCCGAGTGTTGTGATTGGTACTACGTACTGCGTAGGGACGTCTTGGGGGCGTGGCCTCAGTGGTTCATGGCGGCTCGTCATGATGGCGGTGTTGTGCTCTGTGAGAGCTTGGTATTGTCTTTAATAACCCACTTGATTGAAGGAGATTCCTGAACCTACTACACCGAGTTCTTCACGCTCCCAAATTAACAATATTTGTTCTCGAATTTTTTTTTTGTGAAAAGGAAAGGATAAAGGAAAGCGTTGTCGTAACTGTGATAGGTTTCCCATTGAAAAACGATCTCACAAAAGGTGAAAAAACTCAATCGCTTTTCGCTCTGAATTACGTGCAAACACCTGACGGAAATCACCATCGCCCAGCATCGAGTGCCAACCAAGATGGCGCCCGGTAGCTACATCTCCACATGTGTGGTGTGAATGGCAATGGTCATTCTCTATATTTTCAATTCAGTGCGCCAAATAGGTGGCAGAGCCCAGAAAAAGGATATGACATCACAGTTTGTTGCAGGATTAATGTTTGTTCACAGCATTAAAAAAAAACCGACACCTGCCCCCTTCCTGCCCCCCTCTCCACCTAATCCCCCCCCCCCCCCACATACTTCGATTTCCCCAGGTGTAGAACAGGTATCGGATTTAGTATGACATATTGCTAAAACCTTTTTCCTCACTTTATTGATAACTTTAAGTGACAAACTAATGTGTTTGTTTTATCCCGCTTCCGGTCCGGTCTGGAGAGGACGCTGGCGTTACTTGTTCGCCGCTTCTCCGACTGGGTCACTGTACATAGTCTGCTTTTCTGGTGGTCGTGGCGGCTTTTTGGCCGTTGGATCTGCTCCCTGCTCGGTCCCGGCTCTGCTCCTGGCTTCGCCTGCCCGGCTCTTCCACCGTTGCCTCAGGCCCGCTCCCGAACTGTCCTGCACCTCGTCTGCCGCTTCGGCCTTTACTGTCTTGCTCGCCGCTTCCACTGGCAAGGCCTACTCGTCCTCCTCGACCTTGGCCTTGTTCTCGTCCCCTTTGCTCCTGCCTGACATGGCTCTAAGGTACTCCGCTGCAAGGCTACTTCTGCTCAACACTTACTCCACCCCGTCATGCATCTCTGAAAATCAAATACCACGGACTCCTGCGACGACCCAGATGCATTCATAGAGGCTCTGGTCGTAAGTTTGTTTACTTACAAACGGGTCACTTCATTCCCGTACTCTGGTCGGCTCAGCGCACTCCCACTCATCGTCCCAGCACACCTGGTCACAGCAACGCACACGATCGCACCTCCTGTCTGCAAACCCTGGCTAAATCACCTGAGTTCATCCCCACCGTACAAACAAACATGAAGTTCACCCTGTTCAATACCCGGTCCCTCAACAACAAAAGCCTCATCCTGAACGACTACATTCTGGATAATAAACTGGACTTTCTCTGTCTCACTGAAACCTGGCAACAACCTCTGGACTACTTCTCACTCAACCTCACCACACCCAATGGATATTCATACATCAATAAACCACGCTCGGAGGGCCGAGGTGGTGGAATTGCCGTAATACACCGACAGGACATCAAGACCAGCCTCATCTCCATCTCATCTGCTCCATCATTTGAACACCTGGCTTTTAAACTCTCTGGTCACACGCAGTCAGTCATGGCTGTCGTCTACCGCCCTCCCAAACCACACCCATCATTCCTGTCTGACTTCTACTTTCTGACCCAGCTCTCTCTGTTCCCTCTCCCCCTCAATCCTCCTCCGCGGTGATTTCAATATCCACATGGACTCCACTGACTCCACAATAACCACTGACTTCACTGATTTACTCACCTGCTTTAACCTCACTCAACATGTCAACTTTCCTACCCATAACCGTGGGCACATTCTGGACCTTGTCTGCTCTACTGGATTAATTTTGCACCATCTCTCTGGCTCTGACCTCACCCTCTCTAACCACTTAGCCATCACTATGACCATCAACATCCCCACCCCAGCACCAAGGCATTATCGCACTGTCAACTTCCGTTAGCTAAATGCTCTTTCACCTTTTTATCTTGCCAAAACGAAGTTTTTGCAAGATGTATTAGTCAGCTTGTATGTTTGTTTGTTTGTTTTTTTGTTTGTGGTTAATCATTTTTTTTTCACGTTTAGATCACTCTGTAGACCACAGTTATTATTGGAAACTCCTGTAACTTCGCATATCAGAGTCCTATAGAGATACCCTTCAGCACACAAAATTTTGAAGGTCAAGGTCAAAGGTCAAGGTCACTTTGTGGTCAATCATGGAGGTCGACGAAACACTAATTTTTTGAGTAACTTTGATCGGATCGTCTCCAAACTTCATGGGAATCTAGTATATGGTCCGGCGCTCAGCTGATTAGTTTTTGGTGGCGATCGGCCTTGACCTTCATGGTTAGCGCTGGAGGTCGAAAATTATTGACCCCAAGGTCAAATTTTGAAATCGTAGGTACCATATCGAGTAATACCTCATATGAATGCCCTTGATGAGTGCTTCCCAGATCTGTAAACAGTTTGACGCTATGACGTCATTTGATGACGTCATGACGAAAAAACGGAATTTTCACATTTTGGCAAGATACGGTTCACCCTGTGGGTGACATATGTTCATTTTTTTTTTTATTTTTTTTTTTGGATACAACATCGAGGCTCGTGAAAGAGCGTACATTAATCACACAGAAAGACAAACCGACACATAAAACATGTAACATCGGGAGCGGTCGACAAGATGGGGAGAGAGGGGGAAGGACACAAACACAACATTTGAGAGCAGGGACCGAGAGACATGGAGACATCGAGAGATCTGTGAGAGGGAGAGGGCTTTGGGGGGGGGGCATGGGAAGAGGGGTGGCATGGGAAGGGGGGGTGGGAGAGGTATAAAACATATGGACACTGCCAGGACTTCCAGGAAAGAAGTTGGAATTTCAAACAAGGTGGATCTGGGGTGAATTAGCGGGGGTAGAAAAGATCAAGGTTTTGGATGGGGGAAGATAAGAGATGGTGGTGAACAGCTGTTTTAAAGACCTGGAGGGAGGAGTGGGATTGAAGGGAGTGAGGGAGTTTGTTCCGGAGGTGGGAGAAAAGAGGAATGAAAGAGTGAAGGTGAGCAGACAGCCGAGATTTCGGCAGTTTAACCATCAGAGGGTTGCTGGCAGATCTTGTGCGACCTGTAGGAATATTTGGGGGACAGAGCACAGAGAGAGCTGGGGGTGCAAGGCCGGAGAGGATTCGGAAGAAGACAGAAAGACCACCTACCTGCCTGCGGTGAGTGAGTGAAAGGCCCTCAGAGATAGCTTCATCGTGGGAGATTCCAATAATTCTGAAAGCTTTGGTTTCAACAGCGTGAAGCCGAGCTAGGTGTGAGGCAGGAGCACCGGCCCATAGGGGAGAACAGTATTCCATTGAGCTGCGGATGAAAGCCTTGGATGTGGTGAGGAGCTCAGGTGTGCCAAGGAAGGACTTCGCACGACGGAGGATGCCCAGACGGCGACTGGCTTTGGAGGCCGGCTTGGAAATGTGGTTTTCCCAAGAAAGATCATGGCAGATAGTGAGATCCAAAAGCTTGAGCGACAGAACTTCTTGGAGAGGATTGTTGAGAAAGTAGATGGGAGGGTTGTCCAGTCGATCTTTTCGGAGAGACATAGTAAGAGTGTGAGATTTGTCAGGATTGAAAGACATGTTCCACTTGTTTGACCAGTCTGTGATTTTGTCCAAGTCTTCAGAGAGTGAGGAGGCTGCAGACTGCCGATCTGAGGGAAGAGGAATGGAGCGGCAGAGAGTGGAGTCATCAGCAAAGAGATAGAGAGGATTTTCCAGAGAGTCGGAGAGATCATTGATAAAGACCAGAAAAAGCACAGGGCCCAGAACACTGCCTTGGGGAACTCCAGCCTGAACAGGAAGGGGAGATGAGAGAAATCCATTCAGGGCCACACGTTGACCACGACCAGAGAGGAAGTCCGCAAGCCATGCATGGAGATTTCCATGGATACCATAGGAGGAGAGTTTGGTGAGCAGTGCTGGGTGCCAGACCGTATCGAAGGCACGTGATATGTCAAGGGAGACAGCTCTGATTTCCTGTTTGGCATTGAGGACCTCCATCCATTGTTGAGACAGCAGAAGCAGCATGTCCAGAGTAGAGTGACCTGGTCTGAAACCAAATTGATGATAAGAGATCACGCCATTGGAGAAGAGGAAAGATTTCATATCCGAGGCAATGATGGATTCCATGACTTTGCTGATAATTGGGAGCAGGCTGATTGGTCTGTAGTTGCAAGGATCTGTTTTTGCACCTTTTTTGTGTAAAGCGGTAATGTTTGCTGATTTCCAGGGTGCTGGCAGATGACCTTGAGCAAAAGAGAGGGTGAAAAGAACAGAGAGAGGGTGAGATAGAGCGGCAGAGCAGGATTTTAGGACCCGTGGGCTGATGCCGTCTGGTCCAGTTGCAGAATCAGAGTCGAGGTTAGACAAAAACTCCTCCACCTTGTCAGGAGAGAAGGACACAGAGTCCAGGAGCAGTTGGGTTCGACTGGGAAAGGTGGGAACAGAGAGAGATGGGTTTGGGACTAAAGATTTTGAGGCAAACACAGAGTTGAGGCATTCGGCTTTGTCACGTGCGATGTCAACTGTGTGGCCATTTGAGGTAAGGGAGGGGATGGAGGGGGAACAAACACCAGAAACGGATTTGACCAGACGCCACCAGGATTTGGAGGAAGGAGACAGGTTTGAGAGATCATTCTTCAGTGTGGAGAGATAGTGCTTCCTGGCACTCCTGAGGGTAGACACACACTTGTTCCGAGCTTGGTGGAAGGAACTGAGATTGCCTTCAGTTGGATTAGCCTTCCAAGAGGCAAAGGCAAGTTGTTTCAGGGCAACTGCCTCACCACAAGATTCAGTGTACCATGGACGGGAGGAAGGGTAAGACAACTGAAGACGAGATGGGATAAATCTGTGCATGAGAGAGAGCAGTTTGCTTTGGAAGAATTCCGAGGAAGAATTGATGTCAGAGGCAGTGGAGATGGGAGACCAATCCAGACGATTGATGGCTGCTTGAAGACCGTCCCAGTCGGCCTGAGTGAAATGCCAGACTCGTCGACGCTGAGGAGGCTCTCTGAGAATGGCCAGAGAGATGTCCACTTTGACAAGCACATGATCAGAAGAACCGATTGGAGCAGAAGAAGAGCAGCAGACATTAGCAGGGAAGTTTGTCATAACCAAGTCTAGAAGAGAAGATACTCCATTGGCTGAGATCCGGGTCAGGAAATTGACAGATTGTGTCAATCCCAGTGAGTCACAGAAGTCCTTTGCTGAGGTGCCATGACTGGTGAGAGAGGAACCCACACCCAACCAGCTGGCATGATGACAGTTGAAGTCACCACATATGAGGAAGAGAGAGTTGGGATGAGTGGATAGAAGTTGGTCCATGTTGTCAGACAGTGAAATGTAAATGGAGTCATCACTGTTTGGAGGACGGTACAGAACACATATGAACAAAAGGTGGGAGCGGAGAGGAAGCCGTAGCCAGAGGTACTCCTGGGGGTGAGGAGGAGAGAGGGCAGTGCAAGGAGAGTGAGGAAGAGAGTTTTTGATAAAGATAGCCACCCCACCACCAGGACGAGGCTCAGGTCTATCATACCGGAGGAGGGAGTAACCAGGAAGAGATATTAAGGAATCGGAGACATCTTGAAGGAGGAAAGTCTCTGTTAAGCAGATCAAGTCTGGATTGTCAGAAGCAACCTGCATGGAGCGATCAGTCAGGTTTGAGCGAAGGCCCCGTATGTTTGAGGTCCATACCGTTAATGAAGAGAGAGGGGGAGCATCGGGTACAGGACAGGGGAGGGGAGGAGTAGGGTAAGATGAAGGATGAGAGGGGGGGGGGTAGGAAGAGAAGTTGATAGTGTGTCAGAGATTACAGAAGAGTTCCAAGAAAGGGAAGGATGAGGAGGATGAAAGGTTTGATGGTGAAGGGATGAGGCACAGTGAGGGGTTCTTTGAGGGGGGGCAGAGGAAAGTAGAAGGTTGGGGGGGGGGGGTGGAGGTATGAGATAGAAGGGAGACGAAGTGGGGAGGAGGCAGCTTTGAGGAGGAGGAGGAGGGGGGAGGAGGGAGAATTGGAGAGGAATGGTATGGGGGGAGATTTGAATGGGAGGGGTTGGGGGAGAGTTTTGAAGGGGAGGAGTGAGGGGGGAGTTTAGGAGGGGAGGGACAAGGGGGGAGTTTAGGAGTGGAGGGGCAAGGGGGGAGTTTAGGAGTGTAGGGGCAAGTGAGGGATTTGGAGGGGAGGGGCAAGGGGGGAGTTTAGGAGGGGAAGGGCAAGGAGGGAGTTCAGGAGTGGAGGGGCAAGGGGGGAGTTTAGGGGTGGAGGGGCAAGGGGGGAGTTTAGGAGTGTAGGGGCAAGGGGGGAGTTTCGGAGTGTAGGTGCAAGGGGGGGGGGATTTGGAGGGGAGGGGCTGGAGGGGAGTTTCGAAAGTGGATGATTCATGAAAGACGAACATTGATAACAAATTGGGTTTGTTGTGATTTTCAAGTTAGCAATCCGATTCAGAACGATGGAGGAGGGGTGGAATGAATGTGAATTTAGACCATGTAGTGAGGGAGACGTATAAGAGATTGAATTTCTTTTTTTTGACGTGGAATGAGTTGGAGAGGAAATTGAGAAAAGCCTTTTAAATAGGAAGAAAAACAGCGTGTTGTAATATACCACTGAATAAAACACTGAAGGGGAAAGTTTATACATATTTAAATAATATTTAAACAGAACCGTGAACAATCTTATATGCACAAAATACCAACGGGGGGAGAGCCGAGAGGGACCACCACGAGTCACGTGGACAGGGCAAAAGGTGGATGGCAAGGAAATAATGGGGGCGGGGCGAACAGCACACCTGAACAGAAAGTACAGGATGAGACAAAGCACACGTGGAGAAAGGAAAATAAATGTTTTTGGTTTTTATTATTATTATTATTATTATTTTTGGGGGTGGGGGTATTTTAAATAAATGTATTTAAAACGTTAGACAAAGAGTATTATGTTCGGGGTAGAAGGGAAAAAACTAAGAGCCAAGCAAAACACGATGTAGGGGACTTAAGTAAACAAACACCGATGGGGGTACAAGACCGCACACGAGGAGCAGAACACGATTAATTAATTACGAGTTACAGGAAATTCAAACCAAAACTAACTATAAACAAACAATAACGCATGGACGATAAAATAGCGAGTTGAAATTTGACAAACACACGAATTAAAAAATAACCGCTTTGGATGCCCGGAGAGAACCAAGCCTCAAGGTCGGAAGCTTCAACAACTAGGCCGCGTGGCGCGAAATACTCGACTATTTTTTACAGGTATGAAAGATTAACACCGATAATATAATCTGCCGAGGGACACGCAAAAGGTACACACACGTAAGATAAATGCAGTTTCGACAAAAATACAAATGTGACAATTACTTAACTTCGAGCGTGTGTGAAGATTGTGGAACAGCTTCGAAAAACCGTGACCGCCCCGACAAGATCTCGCGAGATCGTGACCGCCCCGACAAGATCTCGCACCTACCTCATTCTCATCCACCCTCTCTGAAAAATTGTCCACTTCTCCCTTCGTTGACCTCCACACCCCTTCTGACCTCACTGACTACTACAACCACACTCTCTCCTCCTGCCTTGACCAGCTTGCGCCTATAAAAACCAAATCAGTTTCTTTCACCCATTCTGCTCCCTGGTTTACCCCTGAACTCCGCCTGATGAAAACTCGTGCTCGCCAACTTGAAAGACTCCGCAATAAAACAGGTCTCACAATTCACTCCCAAGCCTACAAGGACCACCTACAGCACTACAAAGATGCCCTCTCCCACGCCCGCTCCGCCTACTACTCTCAAATTATCCACTCTGGCTCCGGAAACCCAAAAGCACTCTTCTCTACAATAAACAAACTCCTCAGCCCCCTGAACACCACCACCCAGTCATTCACAGGAGACAACTGCATCTCCTTCCTTTCATTCTTCCAAAGCAAAATTGACAACATCTACAACAGCTTAACCACCACCGCACCCGCTCCCCCTAAAACCACCTCCCCCCCCCCTTATCCTGCCAACCCCTGTCTCAGTTCTCCCCAGTCTCCCCTACTGACCTCTCTGAACTCCTCATAGGAATGAAAACTGCCACCTGCACTCTTGACCCCATCCCCTCCAGCTTTGTCAAGGCCTCCCTTCCTGCTCTCTCTCCACTTATCACTGCAACAATAAACTCCTCCCTGTCTACAGGCATCGTCCCACCATCTCTCAAAATTGCTGCTGTTACCGCCATTCTGAAAAAACCTGGACTAAACCCTGACACCCTAAACAACTTCAGACCCATCTCCAACCTACCCTTTCTGTCAAAAGTTTTGGAACGCGCTGTAGCCACTCAACTCAAACATCACCTCTCTGCCAATAACCTGTATGAAACATTCCAATCCGGATTCCGCTCCAACCACAGTACTGAAACTGCTCTCCTCAAAATCACCAATGACCTTCTCCTCTCCTCGGACGCCGGCAACCTCAACATTCTCATCCTCCTCGACCTCAGCGCCGCCTTTGACACCATCAATCACACCATCCTCCTCACCCGACTTGAAACCACCTTTAACATTACCGGCACTGCCCTCTCTTGGATCAAATCATACCTCTCTGACAGATGCCACTTCATCTCTGTCAATAACTGCAAATCCCCCACTGCTCCCCTCCCCCAAGGTGTCCCCCAAGGTTCAGTTCTTGGCCCCCTCCTCTTCATCCTGTACCTGTCCCCCCTTGGTCACTTAATCCGCCGTCATGGTCTCCAATTCCACTGCTTCGCCGATGACATCCAGCTCTTCATCTCCACCAAGTCCATCTCCACCGCCACCCACTCTATCCTGACAAACTGCATCACTGAAATAAAATCCTGGCTTCAAATCAACTTCCTCAAACTTAACTATGATAAATCTGAAATAATCATTATTGGCCCAAAAACGCTCACCAAATCCACCCACAACTTTGCCCTCAACATCAACGGTTTCCCAGTATCCACCTCCCCTCACATCCGGAATCTTGGCATCATCTTTGAACAAACCCTCTCCTTCGACAAATACACTAAACAGATCACAGACAGCCTTCTTTCACCTGAAAAACATCGCCCGTCTTCGTCCATCCCTCCCCTCCACGGCTGCAGAAACCCTCATCCACGCCTTTATCACCTCCCGTCTGGACTACTGCAACAGCCTCCTCTATGGTTCACCCTCAATAATCACCAATAAACTCCAATACATTCAGAACTCCGCTGCCCGTCTACTCACCCATTCCCGGACCCGTGACCACATCACCCACGTCCTTCATTAGCTTCACTGGCTCCCCATCCCCCAGAGAATCCAGAACAAAATCCTCCTCTTGACCTACAAAGCCCTCCATAACCTGGCCCCATCCTACCTGACTGAACTCCTCTCTAGACACACTCCCACCCGCAGCCTCCGCTCTGCTTGTACCAACCTCCTGACCCCCCCCCCCCCCCCAATCCGGACCAAATTCAGATCCTGGGGGGACAGGGCCTTCTCCATCGCTGCTCCCACCCTCTGGAACTCACTACCTCACACCATCAGAGACTCCTCCTCACTCACCACATTCAAAACATCACTCATGACCCACCTGTTCAACACTGCATTCAACATTTAACCCACAGCATTTAACCCCTGACTATCTCTTCTCCTTCTCCTTCCTTTTGCTTTGATTATTTACCTATTGATTTTTGTCTTTTTGCTCTTGTTTTTTTTGTACTCTGTCAAAGCGTCTTTGGGCTTTTTGAAAAGCGCTATATAAAATAAATGTATTTTATATATATATATATATATATATATATATATATATATATATATATATATATATATATATCTATATATCTATCTATAATTCCAGTAATCTCTGTGTGTATGTTTGTATGTTTGTATGTTTGTATGTTTGTATGTCTGTATGTCTGTGACCGCTGTTTCTCGACAACCACGGGTCCGATATACTTTAAACTTGCCAGGTATATTGCTGGGGACCCGAGGATGTGCCTTTTCAACGTTTCATATTAATCGGACAAGTAGTTACCGAGCTATGTCCAAAAAACGATTCAACCAATCAGAGAGCAGCGAGCTATCACGTGTGCCGAACGTGGCGAACAGACTGCCTCGGACGGCACATTTGAGAGCGTATTCATTTATTTCACGTTGGCAAACTATGTTGCCGCTATGTTGGCGTTAAACGATGTTTTAAAACTAATTAAAACTAATTTGCGATTCTTTCGCTTTCCTGCGCGTTTGTGCATGCTATGGCGATTTCTTTACCAAACTCCGCAAGCCGTTCGCTTTGGACCAAACCATTTCATGTAAATAGAGGGGGGGGGGGGGGGGGGATTGTCACCGTACTCGCAAGCCGTTCGCTTTGGACCAAACCATTTCATGTAAATAGAGGGGGGGGATATAATTTTAGATATAGATATAGTACGGGCATGCCCTAGTATATATAAAGATATATACAGTGGAACCTTGACTTACGAGTTTAATTCGTTCCGTGACCGAGCTCGTAACTCAAATTGCTCGTATCTCAAATCAAATTTCCCCATTGAAATGCATTGAAATGCTATTAATCCGTTCCAGCCCCCAAAAAACCACACCAATTTTTTTTGTTACGTGTTTTTAAATAAGAAAAATGTACTTTATAAATAACAAATAATGTATAAACAAGCACGACCTCGTATATACTGTACATAATAAAAGACAATGTAAAGAAATAAACTGGTTTTATTAAGTGTATTTACCTTGAAGATCAGACGAAGATGCTGGCGGAGGTGGAGGGGATAACTTTTGCCTTTTTCGCCACACTTTCCTCGCTTTCACTTGCAGGGCGTTTCAATAAAAACCTGTCCAACGAGGTTTGTTTCTTCCTCCCTTTCAAAATGTTTCGAAAATGAGTGAGGCAAGTGTCGTTACACAGCGCCAACGCACGACCTGTTGCAACTTTTTCAGGGTGTTTCTTTGCGTGTTTGCGATTGCGTGTTTCATAGCCAAGCTCATCATCCTCTTCTTCTTCTCAGCACTGCACTTGCCACTCACTTTCTTAGGCCCCATCGTTAAAACTAAGAAATTTTCCAAAATAACCAAAATGCGAAAACAAAAATGCAGCGCTATACGACAGAGATACTGTACGTGCACGGCAAGATAACCACGTGACCGGAACCCACCTGGCGGCGTGAACTCAAAATAACCGAAATGCGAAAACTAAAATGCAGCGCTATACGACAGAGATACTGTACGTGCACGGCAAGATAACCACGTGACCGGAACCCACCTGGCGGCGTAAATTCAAAATAACCGAAATGCGAAAACTAAAATGCAGCGCTATACGACAGAAATACTGTACGTGCACGGCAAGATAACCACGTGACCGGAACCCACCTGGCGGCGTAAACTCAAAATAACCGAAATGCGAAAACTAAAATGCAGCGCTATATGACAGAGATACTGTACTTGAACGGCAAGATAACCACGTGACCGGGTGGCGAAAGCTCGTAACTCGGATCTCGGCTCGCATCTCAAAGCAATAAACCGCCGGAGCGACAGCTCGTATCTCGAAAAACTCGTAAGTTGGGGCACTCGTAAGTCAAGGTTCCACTGTATATATATATATGTATATATATATTGTTGCGGATATGGGATTTACATCCATCCATATCCGCTTGTAAATATTCCCCTATTTCCTCAATCCTTCCCAACTATCCCCAATCCCCCATTCCCTAGTCCCATTTTCTGTAAACAACACTCTGTAGACCCGACCTCCCCCTATTTCCCCCATTAAATGTCGCATCCAGGTCCACCGCATCTCACGTAGACAACTATAGGACATCTTGCTAGTTATTCTTAGTCTATGTCAGTTAAGGACTCGTTTCCATTAATTCTGACTCTTCGTTGCACCAGAATGTGATTGTATGGCACCGTTAGGAAGTTTAGGACCTCCCAATACCTCCCCGCAGCTCTTCCTCACGGTTCAGCAACAACAACAACAACAACAACGGCGGCGGCGCGGGGAGTGTGCGTCCTCACTCCGGCTTGGTTGGTAGGGGGTGTTGGGAGTGCACCAGGCCTTTCCAACGAGCCGCCATCGAGCATGTGCTCGACGGGGTTACCAAGTAGGGGCTCGCTGTCAGCTCCTCGTCAAGGGCGGAGCCCGGTAACCCCCGCACCCAAAAGAAGCGGCGGACCAGTCCCATCTGGGGCGGAGCCAACGAGCCGAGGGCGTGTGACTCCCCGCTGAGCATGCGCAGGAAGAGGGAGGTGACGTCAGATGCGCGCTGAGCTTGGAGAGAGAAGGACGCCACCTCCGAGCGCTGTGACACCTCCCCGCATCTCTGGACTGGACCGTGCTTTATCCTGTCCCTGAGCCAAGGTGCACCTTGTGCTATCGACTGCCTGTCCTTCCCTGCCATCAATCCCTGTGTAAGTCAGTCTTGTTCCGTTTGTCTGTGGTCTGTCGGGGATAAGATAAGACTGTAACTAAGTGCCCATCTCTTCTGTGTCTTTACCTCATTACCTTGTAATCTACCCCTTTTCTCCACCACTAATTATATCCTCCTCCGGAGGTCTTGAGAACTGTACCCCTTGCGTCGTTTCATTTATCCCAGTCGTTGTGTCCTTTCCATCATTGATTTAGCGTAGCGCGATTTGGCCAACGTTCGAGTGGAATCGGGTGAGTTGGGGGTAATCGGGTAAACTGTGCGAACACGGCGGCCATTCCGCTCGGTCAAGCAACATCTGAAGCCGTGTCCGTAACAATTGGTGTCGGGAGTGGGATTGGACCCGAAGCGCGCTTCACGCGCTCGAAATTATTAACGGTGAAATTTGTTTTGTTTTAAAATAAAAACCCGAATTTTGAAAGTCGCGCTATGGCAGATCAAGACGGCTGGGTTCCGGTAGAGGAGAGTGAGGCAGGGTCGATCCAGGACCAAATTGAGGGACAAGAGCAGAGCGAAGCAGTGAGGGCGGCAGGTTCGCAAAATGGCGTCCTCGCGCACGAGGTTGCGGGCGCGCAAAATGGCACCTCGCACATGGCTACGGCGGCCGCACCCGCCGCACAGGTGGGAGGGATGGCCCAAATGCAGGCCCTCATGGAGCAATTTATGGTACAAATGCAGGCGTCCCTCAACCTGCAGAAGGACGATATGAGGGCTAATAGTCAGCAATTGGGGAATCGGATGGATGCTCAGAGTGAGCAAATGAGGGCTGATAGTGAGCAAATGAGGGCTGATAGTGAGCGATTGGGTGAGCGATTGGAGGGCCAAATGGGGGTAATGAGGGACGAAGCGAGGGGTACCGGTGAGGCGTTAGACAATGGGATAAAAGAGGTAAAGAATGGGTTAATGGGGGTAGAAAACAGAATGGCCGCTCAAGAGAATCAAATGGAAGGGATGAAAAAGGGGTTAGAGGGGTTAGAAAACAGTATGGAAGGCAAATTGAGGGACATAAGGGACCAAGCGGAAAGGGAAGTTAAAAAAATGGGGCAGCAGATAGAGGGGGTCAGAATGGGGGTAGAAACTAAATTGGATGCTCACAGGGAGGAAATGGAGCAGATGAGGGTGGCATCTGGGCAGGAGATGCAAGTGATGGGAGAAGAGATCAGAAGAGGTGTGAGTGAGGAGGTCGGAGGAGTGCGTGAGGAGGTGAGGCACTGTAAGGAGCGCATGGAGAAGGAGGTGAGAAAGGGGACTGTAAAATTGCAAGGTGGTATAGAGGAGTTGACGCTTGGAGTAGAACAACTGACAGTCGGACAAAAGGAGTTGGGGGACCAGGTAAAGAAGAACACAGCGGTAATAGAGGGTTTAAAATCGACACAGAAGGAGATAAAAAAGGACGTAGGGGTAATTAAAAAAGAGTGTCAGACGGTACATGAGGACCTGACGAGGAAAATGAACAAGGTGGTAGAGGTGATGGAGGTTAAAGAGCGGGAGGTGCGGGAGCACATAGAAAGAAATAAGGTGGAGTTAGAGGAAGAACTTAAGGGGGCGCACGAGGAGATGAAGGAGGTGAAGCAGAAATTAGAAGAAGTGGAAGAAGGGGTGAGCGAAATTAAGAAGCGACGGAGAGAGGATAAGAAAGAGATGAAGGAGGAAGTAAAAGAATTGGTCCAAAGTCTGTGTTCGGATCGTGATGATGTGCTCATTAACCGGATGAGGGATTCGCAGGTGATGGAGGAGAAGCGAAGAGAAAGAGGACCCGGTGTAAGTGGTGACCAATATGGTCGTGCGTATGATGCGCCAGGTGATTTAATGAGCTTGGGGGTCGAGATGGACCCGGGTGTTCGTGAGAGGCCGTTGACGAATGTGTGCCAAGGTGTGCGAGCGACGAATGTGTGCCAAGGTGTTCGGTGGTCAGGTGTGTGACCAAGTCTGTAAGCGGAATGAGTGTACCTGGGTGTGTAAGAGAAGGTGCAATGACGAGGAGCATGGGGACAGCTGGATGTATGAGCAAGGAACGGGCTGCGTGGTGTAAGCATGCATGTGAGGCATCGACGGTAACCGGGTTAGCGGTTAGAGCGACTTATAGCCGAATCGGGCCCACGGTGCGCGTCGGGCAGCTTCGCGTGCCGCGAGGACCAGCGGGGATCCGAACCACGGCGGTTTCGAAAGAACCGCCATACGCGATCCACGCTGGGCCTCGCTTTGAACGGCCGCGTCCGTGCTCCACTAGGCGGAGCGGGCAGCCCAATAGGAAGGGTCGTCATGGCGACCCCTTTTTGTTGAGGCATTCCGGCAGGTCGAGATCGAGCCATTGGATGGCTCCGTGCCGAGGTGGTGCGTGGGATCTCGGCCCGGGTAAACCTCCTTCCCTGCACCGAGTGCCGGACGTATCCAGCCGCCGGCACCAAACAACCCGCATTCATTGCTCGGCTTTACGAAGCCGAGCTTTAGAGACGAATTGGCGTACCGAGAGGCATTAGTGAGTAGACTGTGTGACGAGAATAGTGTTTTGGGCCCGAAATTGCAAAGCAAAATTTGATGATTGGCAAAGGATTGGCAGAGTGGTGATGGCAGAGGATTGGCAGATGATTGGCAAAATTTTTGATTTGTTGGATTTGGTGTGCAAAATTGATAGTGGGAGATGCCCCATGTGATGGGATGGCCAATCCACCATCCCTCACAGCGGGGGCAAAGGAGCACTAGTTATGGGGTTTATGGCAGTGAAAACTAGCCCGGGAGGGTTAGGATATAATGTGTAGGGACCTAGAAGATGACCTTAGGTGACGTTAAGATTAGGTAGTGACAATGACACCTGTAGTGGGGACGCAGGTAGATTAGTGTGGATGATAATGACGAGGGAGCGCAATAGTTTAAAGGGACGACTGGGAAGCGCAAGTTCCAGAGGGGAGTAGTTAGATGAGATGATGCCGTGTGTTTGAGGATCAGAAGTGTATTGTGAAAAGTGTGTGAGGAACAGGTGTGATTGCACAGGTGTGCAACTGGACAGGTGTATGGAGCAGTGTATGAGTGAGAAGAATAGTGAGATGAGTATTGTGTTGACCAAATGGTCCAGGAAGGAAGGAGGGTGCAGGTGGCACCAGGTGTGATTGCACAGGTGTGCAACGACAGGTGTATGGAGAATGGTAGTGTGGAATACATGGAGTGTGGAATATATGGAGTTTTGGAATGGATGGTCGTGGAGTGAGTATGGTGGAAACTATGGAGTGGAGTGGATGGTGCGAAGGTGTGAATGGGGGAAGGATGGACCCCCATCACGAATACCCGGGGCGGGTAGTGTAAGTGTTAGGTAGAGGGTATAGGTAAATTGTGGTTGGATATTGGCATCTGTGGTGCGGGTGAAAGAATGGTATTTGGATGGGTGCATTAGTGTTGTGGAAATGGCTGGGCGTGTAGCCTGTTAGTGTGTGTAGTTGGTTTGGGCACTCCACCACTGTGAGGATGTCGGCCAGGTGAGGCCGCAGGTGGGCTCTGGGAGCCGGTAGAGTTGTTGTGGATGGGGCCCGAGGATCCGGAGGACGGACCCGGGTAGCCCAGTGCCAGAGGGCACCGAGTGGGGTGACAGAGCCAGGAGGGGCCTTCCCCAGTTAGATAGGTTAGGTGAGGAGCTAGGTAAGCTCGGGTGGCAACTGCAGTGGTGGAGGTGTGCAGGTGGGTAGACCTGCTGGGAGAGCTACATGCCCCAGCCCAGAAATTGTGCAAGGGCACCGGGAGATGAATCGGGGGAGTGAGACCCCAAATTGAGAAGCACCACAGTTTGGTCAATGGGAATTGGTTTTTAGAACCCATAGTGTAAGTTGGCCAATGGATTGGCAGGGAAAGACCCCGGGTAGTGTAAAGTGCGTTAAAGTCATTTAGAGGATCGTTAGGATTGAAATCTCCTCGCACCATCTACATCCACTCACCTGAGGTGACAGGTACTCCACACCATGCCAGGTTGTTTTTATTATTTTTATGATGCAAATGTTTGGAATGTGAGACGCATCATGACGTGGGTGTGACATTGTGCTTGATGTTCCATCTCTTCCTCATGAGGATTGATGATGAATTGGGTGATGGCAAATTTTGGCTAGAGGGATTGTGGAGACGAATTTGGAATAGAAGAGATATGGGGAGACGTGACAGTAGTGACGAATTTGTAAATGTGTAGATTGTTGTACATATGGGGTAAGGGCAAGGGTAGTGTAGGTGACAGGGAGGGTGACGTACGGTAGGGACGAGCTTTCTCATTTCGCTCTCCATACGCACTTCACCTTGCATTGCCTTATTGATGTGTACCCTTGTGACCTTACCCCTCGCTCATCTGTCTCTCCCCCCTTTGTCTCCCACATGACCTGTGCGCCACTGGGTGCCGAGGGGAGCGTGCGTGAGTCCGCCATTGTGCGCCCGGAACTCCCAGAACCAGCTGTCTGCATCGATGCACCACATTAGGGACCACATGTCTGTGGCCGAGCACCACTTATGGACCCCATGGGTTGGGGCATGGCCCCTCTGCTGGAACCGGCCATGAAGGCCCGAAATCTTGCTGGCGGACCTTGGCCACAGGGCATCGATGCCCCACAGGTGAACCACACTAGTCGGCCCTGTGGGCCATAAATAAATAACAATGGACACGGATGCATTTTATTTTAATACAAATAGGCCGCCAGCAAGGGATAAGACAACATCTGGAAGAAATAATAATAGCCAGCAGAGGGAGCCAAAGAGCAAGAGACCACCTGCAGGGTTAGGGGTTGTTGGTTTTATTTTGATGAACAGTGATGACTGTCCACCGATTGGTGCTTGAGGGTGTGTTGGTGCGTTTTGGGTGCTTTAACGGTGCGTCGATGCAGAGCAGACTGTCTCCCCCCCCCCAGAAAGAACAATCACAGGTCCTGGGTTGCGTTTTGTAAATAAAGTAGCGTCACTGTAAATAATGCTCCCCACCGTCAGTGTGTAGTTTGAAGACCATGCCGCAATTCGGTTAACTGTGGGCGTGAGTCTGTTAAGTAGGGTGCAATGGAGCAGTGGGACATATTTATCTATGTTTTAAAACTGTCGCACTCAGGGTCAGGTTAAAAGTAGAGGGAACTACACCTACGTGTCACACTAAATAAAAGTTGTAGGCCCGGGGCGTGCCTAAGAGGAGGAGGGTGCAGTGTTGCGGATATGAGGATTGTATTTTTTTTTTGTGTTGAATTGTGGTAAATTGCTGTGTAACATTGTTTGATTCTGGCCCCTCCTGCCTCCAGTGTTGTGTAAAGGTTAAAAGGGCGTCCCGGTAGTTAATTCCATAAAGCACACATTGAAGGACATGATAAAACCCTTGTTCAGTAGCTTATATCTTTATTATGTGTTTTAGGGTAAGGCCTTGTCTTCCATTAACATGACACTCCATTGCACCAAGTGAAAAAGATAGATTCCCTTCATTCCCATTCCCAAAAACCTCCATTTCCCCTTTCGTCAATTGTCATTCGCATTGCCAACCAACAATTGCCGCCATTGGCCACGAGGCAGGGTTGGGGAAGGAAGGCGTGCCCGCCCGTCGTCATCAAGGGCGGAGCCAGAGGGTCGTGCGACCAACCAGGGCCGAGGTGAGCACACCGATGGGCGTGTCCTGAAGGCCGGCGGCTTAATCGCCGGCGGCGTTATAAAAGCGCGCGCGCAAGAGTGACCAGGGCTGAGCTGCGTGGTGAGGTGCAAAGAAAAGAGCTGGGTCGTCAGAGGAGAGCTGAGTTGAAAGGGACCACGGCTGAGCTGCGTGGTGAGGTGCAAAGAAAAGAGCTGGGTCGTCAGGAGAGCTGAGTTGAAAGGGTCCAAGGCAGAGCTGGGTTGTGAGGTCCAAGAGAAGAGATCATCCAGGGAAGCACAAAGCCTGCTATTCGTCGCCTTGCTCGCCAGCAGCAGCGTCCACAGCAGCAACAACACTCGACAGCCGCTTGGGGCATGGACGGCGGTTTTGAGCAGGGCCGCGAAGGAACGGCGGCTGCCCAACGCGCCGATCGTGCTGCCGGACCCATTGGACTTTCCTCTCCTTCCAGCCATTCCTGCCTACAAGTTCCCCATTCATGTACGTGAGTTTGTTCTGTTTGTTCTGTCCTGGGTAGTTAATTAAGTTTGTATAAGCTAGTAATTTTCACTGTGTCACCTGCTTTTTCATGTCCCCTGTAAATAACCGTGACTGCTCCTTTTTGCTTGTGTGTGTAAATAATAAATCCCGTTACTCTTCTGTACGTCTTCTTCTTCCTCTTTACATTCGGTAGCTTTAGAGTTTTCCCTCATTGAATATCTGTGGCGTGATACGGCCAACGTTCGAGTGAATTGGGTGAATCGGGGAAACTGTTAGGTCGCGGTGCCTCCGCTCGGCAAACATACCATCCTTAACCGCGGACCGTAACAATATATATATATATATATATATATATATATATATATATATATATATATATATATATATATATATATATATATATATATATATTATATATATATATATATATTATATATGTGTACATGTATATATGTATGTATATATTTGTATATGTATATCTATGCAGTGTCTGTGTTGTGTTGTCTTGTCTTGTCTTGTCACTGCACCACTTTCTCAAACGTATGTGGAATCGTACCAAACTTCTGGTCTGCGCATATCTCTCCCGTCGGTATATCCTAAGGGTATTTT
Source organism: Myxine glutinosa (assembly GCF_964187855.1). NCBI lineage: Eukaryota > Metazoa > Chordata > Myxini > Myxiniformes > Myxinidae > Myxine > Myxine glutinosa. The sequence continues at coordinate 13,279,268 of NC_136265.1, forward strand.
AAAAAAAAAAATTTGTTTTTTTTCCGGGAATTTTTTTTTTTTCCAAATTATGTTTTCAACTTCAATTGTTTATAAAATGTGATATCACGTATATTACAAATACATTTGTGCAAAGTAATTGTTTGAATTATGATTGGTTTAAACCATGACAAAACGGTAAACCATGACAAAACGGCAACTCGGGTACAGACATTTATCTATATATCTACACATCTGGGCAGTGTCTGTGTTGTCACTTGACGACTCCCTCAAACTTTTGTTTCCGTGGTTGTGAAGTGTTTTTAATAACGTTGTGGTGGTTTTGAATCACGTGGTGGTGAGGTATTTTGAATTATGTGGTGGTGAGGTATTTTGAATTATGTGGTCGTGAGGTGTTTTGAATTGCGTGGTGGTGAGGTATTTATAATTACGTGGTGGTGAGGTGTTTTGAATTACGTGGTGGTGAGGTGTTTTAAATTATGTGTGGTGAGGTGTAATCGTCCCAAACTTCCAGTCTGCACCTACCCCTCCCCTATGTATGTGCTGAGGGGTTCTTTCTTGAAAGAAAAAAAACATTCCACCTAAATCTTCAACCTAAATTGCCTATAAAAATGTAATATCACAAACACAACAAATACATTTGTGCAAAATAATTGTTTGTATTATGATTGGTGTAAATCATGACAACACAGCAACTCAGGTACAGTCATTATCCTCAGGTAAAATAAGCCCGTTCCTCAGTAACGACGCGTGGTGAGGCAAGCGCAGCGAGCCGAGCCCAAGCTAGTCTATATACAGTCACGTGAAAAGGTTAGTTCACCCCATGTAAAGTTTTGACTTTTTCAACATATTTCAACATCGATATTTGATCTTGATTTCAACAATATTGAGAGATAAAGGTGATATAATATAACAAATATCATGAAACATTTACATTTTGTAGTCCATTGTATCTATCTATCTATAATGCCAGTAATCTCTGTGTGTCTGTCTGTGACCGCTGTTTCTCGACAAACACGGGTCCGATATACTTGAAACTTGCCAGGTATATTGCTGGGGACCCGAGGATGTGCCTTTTCAAGGTTTCATATTAATCGGACAAGTAGTTAGCGAGCTATGTCCAAAAAACGATTCAACCAATCAGAGAGCAGCGAGCTATCACGTGTGCCGAACGTGGCGAACAGACTCTGCCTCGGACGGCACATTTGAGAGCGTATTCATTTATTTCACGTTGGCAAACTATGTTGGCGGTATGTTGGCGTTAAACTATGTTTTAAAACTAATTAAAACTAATTTGCGATTCTTTCGCTTTCCTGCGCGTTTGTGCACGCTATGGCGATTTCTTTACCAAACTCCGCAAGCCGTTCGCTTTGGACCAAACCATTTCATGTAAATAGAGGGGGGGGGGATTGTCACCGTACTCGCAAGCCGTTCGCTTTGGACCAAACCATTTCATGTAAATAGAGGGGGGGGATTGTCACCGTACTCGCAAGCCGTTCGCTTTGGACCAAACCATTTCATGTAAATAGAGGGGGGGGGATATAATTTTAGATATATATATAGTACGGGCATGCCCTAGTAATTTAAATAAACATAAATGCAAATTTCGCATGTGGAGAAAGTAAGTGCACCCTTGGCTCTAATCGGTGGTATTGCCCCCTTTGGCAGAAACAACCTCAAGTAGGCGTTTCTTATAACGGTCTACCAGTCTGTGACATCGGCTGGGAGAAAATTTTGCCCACTCCTCCATGCAGAATTCTTTCAGCTGTGCGATGTTTGAGGGGTTTCTTGCATGCACAGCTCGTTTCAAATCCCCTCAACATCTCGATGGGATTTAGATCCGGGCTTTGACTTGGCCATTCCTGAACCCTCCATTTCTTTCTTTTCAGCCATTCCTTGGTGGATTTACTGGTATGTTTAGGGTCATTGTCATGTTGCAAGGTCCACCTTCGGTTGAGCTTCAACTCTCCGACAGATGGCCTCACATTATCCTCAAGCACCCTCTGGTACAATGAAGAATTCATAGTGGATTCTATGATGGAGAGCTGCCCAGGCCCTGACGCAGCAAAGCTTCCCCAAACCATAATATTTCCACCACCATGCTTTACAGTTGGTATCAGGTTCTTGTGGTCAAATGATGTCTTTGGTTTTCGCCAAACATGTCTTCTGGTACTGTGACCAAATAGCTCTACCTTTGACTCATCTGTCCAGAGCACATTGTTCCAGAAGTGCTGGTCTTTGCCTAGGTGTTCATTGGCAAACTTTAGTCTTGCCCTGATGTTCTTTCTGGACAGCAAAGGTTTCCTCCTGACACACCTCCTGCCGACGGGAGTTGTGGGAGATATGTTGAAGGCAGCAGGAAGTTGGGGTGTGAAGAGAATGACAGAGATCTGTAATCTGGTGGTGAAAGAAGGCCGCATTCCAGTGGATTGGGAACTGAGTACCCTCATCCCTCTATACAAGGGGAAAGGTGACCCTCTAGAGTGTGGCTCGTACCGAGCGATAAAGTTATTGGAGCATGGAATTAAGGTATTGGAAAGGGTGTTGGAGAGGTGGATAAGGAAGAAAGTGAAGATCGACGAAATGCAGTTTGGATTTATGCCAGGAAGAGGAACGACAGACGCACTTTTTATTGTGAGGCAGTTGCAGGAGAAGTACATGGAGAAGAGGAAGAAGTTGTTTCTTGGGTTTGTTGATCTGGCGAAAGCATTCGATAGGGTTCCACGCAAAGTATTGACATGGGCAATGAGGAAGTTAGGAGTGGAGGAATGGTTGATCAGAGTAGTGATGGCAATGTACAAAAGAGCGTGCACAGCTGTAAGGACGAAGGACGGGAACAGTGGTGAGTTTGAGGTGAAGGTGGGAGTGCATCAGGGGTCGGTACTAAATCCACTACTATTTGTAGCTGTGATGGAGGTGCTGGCTCAAAACGTAAAGGACGCTTTACCGTGGGAGTTGTTGTATGCAGATGATCTGGTGTTGATTGCGGAAAGTATGGATGAACTGAAGGAAAAGATGAACAAGTGGAAGGAATGTATGGAGACAAAAGGTCTGAAGGGGAATATCAGAAAGACGAAGGTGATGGCAAGTTGTAAAGCATGTGGTCAGGTAGAAAGAACTGGGAAGTGGCCATGTGCTGTGTGCAGGAAGGGTGTCGGAGTGAACTCCATTCAATGTACAATGTGCGCTGAGTGGGTTCATCAAAAATGGGGTGAAGGTGGAAGGTGTGAAAACATCTTGCAACCTCGGAGACATGCTGAATGGAGAAGGTGGATCAGACTCTGCAACGGTTGCTGGAGTGAGATGTGCATGGAAGAAGTTTCGGGAACTGAGTGGCGTGCTGATGAGGAGGGGAGTGGCGTTGAAGCTGAAGGGAAAGGTGAATGCTGCATGTGTGAGAAGTGTTATGATTTATGGGAGCGAGACATGGGTAATGTACGTAGAGCAGCAACGAAGGCTGGAAAGGGTGGAAATGCGTATGGTTCGGTGGATGTACGGAGTATCGTTGAGAGAGAGGAAGACAAATGATGAATTGCGAAAGATGATGGGAATAGAGCCTGTGATTGATGCTGTGAAGAGGAACAGGTTGAGATCGTTTGGTCATGTGTTGAGGAAGGATGAAAGTGACTGGTTGAGAAGAGTGATGGAAATGAATGTCGAAGGATGTAGAGGACGGGGAAGACCGAGAAAGACTTGGCTAAAGATGGTGGAAGAAGAAATGCGGGCAAAGGGGTTAACAGGGAGAGATGCAGAAAATAGGGCAAAATGGAAAAGATTGTCATGGGGACCGCAAGGCTAACCCCCGCTCTGGCAGGGAAAATGGCCTTAAAATGCATGTTGTCGTTGTTGTTGTTGTTGTTGTTGTTGTTGTTGTTGTACACCGAGAGTTTGCCAACGGCAAATGAGACTTTTCGAGCATGAGGCAAAAGATTCTGTGGTCTGATGAGACTACAATTGAATGCCTTGGCCTGAATGCAAAGTGCTTCGTCTGGCCGATATTGAGCAAAGCTCATCATCCATTTAACATCATCTCTACCTTGAAGCATTGTGGTGGCGGCATCATGCTGTGGGGATGCTTTTCAGCGGCAGGGACTGGGAGACTTGTAAGGCTAGAGGGAACAATGAATGGAGCGAAATACAGGCAAAGCCTTTTGGAGAACCTGCTTCAGAGTGCAAAAGATCTTAGACTGTGGCGAAGATTTATGTTCCAACAGGACAATGACCCCAAGCATACAGTCAAAGCAACACTGGAGTATAGCTTCAGAACAAGAATGTGAAAGTCCTTGAGTGGCCCAGCCAAAGCTCAGACTTGAATTCCATTGAAAATCTGTGGAAAGACTTGAAGATTGCTGGTCACCGACACTTCCCATCCAAGTTGACAGAACTTGAGCAAATTTGCAAGGAAGAATGGGAGAAACTCCCAAAATGCAGATGATGCCTAACTGATACAGACATCCCCAAGAAGACTCGAAGCTGTAATCACTACCAAACATGCTTCTACGAAGTATTGACTCAGGGGGTTGAATACTTATGTAAATTAGATGTTTCTGTCATTCATTTTAAATTATTTTGTTAAAATGTCTAAGAAAATAATTCCACTTTGACATTATGGGGTATTATGTGTGGATTTCTGACAAAAATTCTCAATTTAATCCGTTTTAAATTCATGCTGTAACAACAAAATGTGAAAAAGGTCGAGGGGTATGAATACTTTGTGAAGGCACTGTAATATATGCACATAAGCCGTAAACACGTTTTTGCTCTATGGATGTATATCGGGCTCTATGGATGTATTATTTGCAGCACCGTACGCGGCAACTTTCATTCATTGGGACCTGTAGGGACATGTATTGCAAAGAATAATTCTCACTGCGTCTTGTTTATTTTATTTTTTGGCAGTTTTGCATGTAACTATTTATTATCTGCATTTTGATTAATTTGGTCTTTTTATTTGTATTGATTCAGGTGAAGGTTATTCCATGTGACTAGTCTTCCATGTATTATTTTCATGTCATATTTTCTTTATAGTTAATTTGAATCCCAAAACTTCCCAAATGATGTTTTCTTTCTTGTTTTTTCCTGACCCATTTGTTTTCTTCTTAGCTCGACAACTTGCTCCGGGATTATTGTGGCAGATTACTTCTTGCTGACTTTGGAGCTTCTTCGTTTTATGGACCTGACAACCTGGTGGAACCAACCAGTGGCACCACACAATATCTTGCCCCTGAGCAAATGGACCCTCGAAGATATTGTGGGATATCTGGAGATATCTTTAGTCTCGGGGTTGTTTTGCATCTCCTTCTCACAAAAGATTTCCCTTTTAGCTATTTTCGCAGAGTGAGTCACAGAGAATGTTTTTTTTTGTTTGTTTTTGCTATATTCATCGTTGTGTTGAGTTCACCAATTTTCACCGATCCAAATGTTTAGCTTCCATCCTCGTGTGAATGCAGCCTCAAAAGACAAGCCACAAGCACTCTTATGACATCATTAAGGAGTGTGCCTCATGATTGATTCTTCAATGCACCAGTGTCACATTATAACGTACACACTTCTGAGGAGGAGCCTGGACTAACTAAATAAAGCTCAAACCTTTTTAGGGTGGAGGAATTCAGTGTTGGAAAAATTGTTTCACACTCCTTCATTTCAATGGTTTATAGATCCATCTCACATATTCCATTGAGAAGTTACATTATAATCTTAGAGAATTTATAAATGGCTCAATAAAAGAGTTGATGAGAGCCCCACTTGTTTGTCAATATATATTGTTGTTTTTTTTGCCTTTACGATTGGTGGAAAGGAGGGAAGTTATTCATAAGGGAAAAACTTAATCAACTGCCTTCATTTTTACACAGTATGAGAGTAGAGGACACGATTATACTCCTCCTGCGAGCGCCACGCATCATGCCCAAGACTTGTTAAGCAAAATGCTGCAAAAAGATCCGAAAGAAAGGATTACCTTGACGGTAAGTGGCAGTTTTTATCTTTGAATCTGCAGGAGAGATTTCTCATGGCATGGTCATATGGAGGTCAGAAGACAAACAAGACAATGGCTAAAACGACATGCTTCTTGGGCTATATCGCAACGATGAGAGTTAGAAAACGAGATCAAAACGAGTGAAGATACAAGCAAGTATTCACAATATAAATTACATGACAATACTAGAACGTCACTTGGTAGAGCACATACCTCCGCCTGGTGAACAGTTTACGTTTTGTATCCCAATGATAGGCTGGATCTGGATTCGGACCTGAACCAAAATCTAATCGACTTGTTCTTGTCACCAATCAAACTTGTCCACCACGTTTAGTCAAAACTCGCCCATAACCTTTTTAAATATCATGTTATGTGTCTCAATGGTGAAGTCCCGATCTCTCAATGGTGAAGAATCACTTAAACAATTCTAGTAGCCGGATCTGGATCTTCACCAAAATCGATTAATTTCGTCCTTGTTGCATAAGCTACCTCTCTGCCAAATTTGCTTTGATTCCGTCCACAACTTTTTGGGATATCTTGCTCACAGACAAACAAACAAACAATAAGTATGTCGTATATAGCACGATAGTTGCGAAATCCCTAAAATAAGTTGTTGGTCTATGATGACCTCAAAAATAATTGGTGGTTGAATTCAGTAACCTGGTATGCAAATCCTCTTAAAATTTCAAGTCAATCAGATGAAAATTGAGGTAATTTAGAAATTTGGCCTATGTTGACCTTTTAGCCTTCAATAGGGTTCCACGCAAAGTATTGACATGGGCATTGAGGAAGTTAGGAGTGGAGGAATGGTTGATCAGAGTAGTGATGGCAATGTACAAAAGAGCGCGCACAGCTGTAAGGACGAAGGACGGGAACAGTGGTAAGTTTGAGGTGAAGGTGGGAGTGCATCAGGGGTCGGTACTAAGTCCACTACTATTTGTAGCTGTGATGGAGGTGCTGGCTCAGAACGTAAAGGAGGGTTTACCGTGGGAGTTGTTGTATGCAGATGATCTGGTGTTGATTGCGGAAAGTATGGATGCACTGAAGGAAAAGATGAACAAGTGGAAGGAATGTATGGAGACAAAAGGTCTGAAGGTGAATATCGGAAAGAGGAAGGTGATGGCAAGTGGTAAAGCATGTGGTGAGGTGGAAAGAGCTGGGAAGTGGCCCTGTGCTGTGTGTAGGAAGGGTGTCGGAGTGAACTCCATTCAATGTACAATGTGCACTGAGTGGGTTCATCAAAAATGTAGTGGTCTGAGAGGGTCATTAACCAGTGTGGCAGCTACATTCAAATGTAAGGTGTGCACAGAGGGAGCTGCAGATGGAGGAAATGTTGAGTTGGATCTTGGAGATGGCGTGAAGCTGGAAGGTGTGAAAACATTTTGCTACCTCGGAGACATGCTGAATGGAGAAGGTGGATCAGACTCGGCAACGGTTGCTAGAGTGAGATGTGCATGGAAGAAGTTTCGGGAACTGAGTGGCATGCTGATGATGAGGGGAGTGTCGTTGAAGCTGAAGGGAAAGGTGCATGCTGCATGTGTGAGAAGTGTTATGATTTATGGGAGCGAGACATGGGTAATAAACGTAGAGCAGAAACGAAGGTTGGAAAGGGTGGAAATGCGAATGGTTCGACGGATGTGCGGAGTATCGTTGAGAGAGAGGAAGACAAATGATGAATTGCGAAAGATGATGGGAATAGAGCCTGTGATTGATGCTGTGAAGAGGAACAGGTTGAGATGGTTTGGTCATGTGTTGAGGAAGGATGAAAGTGACTGGTTGAGAAGAGTGATGGAAATGAATGTAGAAGGAAGTAGAGGACGGGGAAGACCAAGAAAGACTTGGCTAAAGATGGTGGAAGAAGAAATGCGGGCAAGGGGGTTAACAAGGAGAGATGCAGAAAATAGGGCAAAATGGAGAAGATTGTCATAGGGACCGCAAGGCTAACCCCCGCTCTAGTAGGGAAAATGGCCTTTAAAATGCATGTTGTTGTGTTGTTTGACCTTTTAGCCCATGTTGACCTCAAAAATATTTGGGGGTTGAATTCAGTGACAAGATATGCAAATCCTCTTCAAATTTCAAGTTAATTGGATGAAAATTGAGCATTTTAGAAATTTGGCCTATATTGACCTGAAATGTAATTGGTAATTGAATTCAGTGACCAGATGTGCAAATCCTCTTCAAATTTCAAGTCAATCGGATGAAAATTGAGCATTTTAGAAATTTGACAAAGTTGGTGACCTTTGGCCTATGTTGACCTTTTGACCCCAAAAACAATGTTTCTTTCTTATGACCGACTACCATTTGGTGAAGTTCCGTGAAGATCGGTTTGGAATTGTGACCTGTAGGCGAGTGACAAACAAGAAGACAGAAAAACAAACAAGACGACGTCATGCAGAGCACGAAACTTGCAAAATCCAATTCCCCCCCCAAAGGTTTCAATCGATCCAGCAAATTGTCCATTTCATGAAGATTAAAATTGACAATTTTGATCAATGCTTGGGTCAATAGGATGAAAAGTGATGATTTTTAAAGTTTGACCTTGACGCTTGTTCATTTTCACGTCAATTTGATGAAAAGTGATGGGTTTTCAGATGAAAATTGATCATTTTGGAAGTTTGACCTTGAGTTGACGTTTGACCTTTTGACCTCAAAAATAGTTGGTTCACTTATTCAGTAAAGCACGATGCAAATTCTGTTAAATTTTTATGTCCATCGGATGAAAATTGATGATTTTTCAGATGAAAATTGATGATTTTGGAAGTTTGACTTTGAGTTGGTTGACCTTTGACTTTTTGACCTCAAAAATAGTTGGTTTCCCTATTTAGTGACTCAATGTGCAAATGTGGTTCAATTTTCAAGTCAATCGGATGAAAAATGGCAATTGTAGAAATTTGACCTCCAGATGACCTTTGACCTCAAAATCAATAGGCTTCTCAATTGTGACGACCTCTACAACATTGCGAATGTTTCATGACGAACAGTTTTGAATTGTGACCTGTGCAAACAGTGACAAACAGACAAACAAACAAACAGAATAACAAACGCAACCGACCAATATACTTGAAAAATCTTCAATTTTCGCAAGTAACAGACAGACAGACAGGAGTGAAAACATAACCTCCACCCACCTTCGGTGGCGGAGGTAATAATTGGCAGAAGAAAAAGCAAGAAAACAAACTATTTGAAAAAAACTATTGTTACAACCTGTAATGATACAGAGTGTTCCAAAAAGACCCGGACAACGTTGGTTAATATATTTGGAACCACAAATTATACAACAATACCCTTTGGTTTACATGATACAGAAACTCATAAAGTTTTGTGCACACCATCAATACACTTCAATGTGAACTACATTTGTCACGCGCAGGACATCGAGGTGGTACCGTGGTCTCCTTGTTGAAGCAATGTTTTATGGCTGGATGCTCTTCCTGCCGCCAACCCCGTTGGTCGCCTTTTGCGACACACAGGAAATTACCAGTGAGCTGGTGCTCAATTTGCCGACCTTGGAATGATGACAGGCTGAGTCAACCCCCCTGGCGTTAATTCAGCGATCGACCGGGATTCAAACCCAGGATCCTAGGATCCCAAGACGGCACCCGAACCGCGAAACCAACACCAGTTATGGTTTAGATGATATGTGGCCTCTGAAGGTGGTTGGTATCATCTAAACCAAAGGGTATCGTTGTATCATTTGTGGTTCTAAATATATTAACAACCAAAGTTATCCAGATCTTTTTGGAACACCCTGCAGTATAATCTTTAAAGAACTATAATCTTCAAGGAAAATTAGGGCGGCCTTCTATGACACAGGCAAAAAGCTTATTTGATATGAACACACAGCTTTCCTGCCTTTTAAATCTTAAACTAAATTGTGGGCCAAATTAATTCTGTTTTTTTCCTCTTATACTGGAAATCCAAGAGCACATTTTTAGATGTTTTGTCTTTGGAATGCTGAACTATCTCCACCCAATAAACAAGAATGACTTTGCTTTTTTCAATAAATATCTTTCCCAGTTCGTCACAATTAAGTTCATGAAGAGGGAAAATGTTGAGTGTTATTGTTTCACTCTGTTTTATTTTTTAGTCTTGCTTGCCGCTACTGTATAATATTTCTTGCCCCAACTTTATTGTGCGTTTTCCATATTTTCTCGAAGGAAACAAAATGGTTAGCAGCAAAATATCCAGGAGAAGCCAACATTGAGTGTGCACAACAGACAAATAACTAATTGACTGATGTGTTGTCCTGCAGGGAATAATCCAGGATCCATGGATGAACTTACCAGAGCTCAATATTGCCATGAAATCACAGTCTGGAACAGGTAGGTCTAACTTCAAATCAATTAAAGTTTTATTTTGATCTTGTATAGGACACGGCACAGTGAAAGGTGAAGTTGTGATCCGTTCTTGATAAAACATTTTTTTTTTTTTTCAAATATTTCTACATTAATGAATAAGGAATCTAAAAAATACATTTTTCACATCTTCAGAGGATTTCAAAAAGAAGAGCAGCAGCCTTCTTTCAATGATTGACGAGATGATGTCTGACCCAAGCATCTTTCTGCACAACACCAGTTCTCAAATCCAAGCAGGCACAACTGTGAATCCCGAGCACAACATCACAGAAAGTGGTGTTGTAAATCCAGAGCACAACAGCAATCAGGTATGCATCGAACTTGTACTTGTAGAGGTAAATATACAAGGTCATACTAATCATCAGTGACTGGTACATTTTTAAACTATTGCATATATTTGGGTTGAGTAAACATCTTTGAGGTCACTTTTCACCCAGTCATGCATCCCAGTTAAAAACTGAATATCTGGGATCACAAAGCGATTGCCTCGGGTAAGCCAACCCCAGTGCACACGAGCCAATGATGGGCATATGATTTTCTGACCACCATGTGACCTTGATCTTCAACATTTAGTGATGGAGTGTCAATTAAGAAAATGTGTCCCCATCTACAAACCATCCAGAACACCTAACATCATGAAAACCGGAGGAAGATTATTCAAGTCATGATCAAAAAGGTGTTTTTTGTGAATTAGGTCAATCCGAAAAAGTAGGTCAAGGACCCAAATCATATATCAGGTGAACAACGTCAGTGCAGGAACACTATTATTTTGCAAGAACATCTTAGAAGGCCAAGTGTTCTTTGAGAAATCCGCATCAGCAAAATTGAGTGATGACAAAAAACGTCGTGTTTTTAAGCGGTGAAGCCACTTCAATATGTCACCGTACATCCGTAAAAATTGAAGAAGAAGATCCTTTATAACCCACCGTGTTTAATTCTAAAGCGTTCTAAAGGGCAATTCTAATGGGTTCTAAAGGGTAATTCTAAAGGGTAATTATATTGGGTTATAAAGGGTAATTCAAAAGGGTAATTCCAATGAGTTCTAAAGTGTAATTCTTAAGGGTAATTATATTGGGTTCCAAAGAGCAATTATAATGGGTTTTATTTGTTTCTAAACTTTGCCTATTTCATATTAAAATTTCAAACTGAACTGCTTCCTTCGGACATGGGTGCACTTTGTTTTTCAGACCGCCATTTGACATTGACCTTTAACTTGGTGGGTATGATGCAAATCAAGTGTAAATGCATCTTACTCGAGGTTATCTAGAAAGGGCAGTCGTTCTTATTGGACAAATATGAGTCGAGTTGTGGTGAAAAATGTTAAATTTTCGATAATTAGGTCTTGGCTTTAAGCATGAGGTCAAGGTCAAAATATTTTCCTGTCAACCCCGTATACTTTTTATTCCCATTGTTTATGCAAAATTTAATTCCAAAAGTCCCAGCTGGCTTGGAGATGCAGTTCAGACATTGGCAGTAACAAAAGGAAGAAAAAAACCCTTGATGGTGGTTTAGTCCTCCAATGGGTCGAAGAAACTCTTGAGGTACCATGAAAAACTCAAGGCACTAATATTGATACAAGTATAATACAAGAAAGAAAGAGAATATGAAGGTGGTAGAGAAAAGAAAAAATAAATAAATAAATAAATAAATAAAGGGGAAAAAAGGAGAGAAAAAGAAAAGAAAGAAATCATACAAGTATAATTCTCCCTCTATCATATAGGAGGAGGATTAAAAAAGGCAGTCACAAGAACAAATTATCATATACGTACTGTATAACCAAAAACTTAATCAACTAGAATGGCACTCGGTAGAGAGCGTATTGATCAGTTTACCAGGCTGACCAGTTTACGTTTTGTATCCATCTGATAGGCTGGATCTGGATTCGGACCTGAACCAAAATCGAATCGGCTTTTTCTTGTCACCGAACCCACTCATCCACCGAGTTTTGTCATAACTCGTCCACACCTTTTTGAAATATCATGCTATGTATCGTTTGTGGCCCCATCTCTCAATTGTTAAGAATCATTTATTCAATTAAAAAATTATCGTATCCAGATCCGGTTTCGGATCTTCACCAAAATCGAATCCCTTTGTTGTTGTCACAAATCCAACCTCACCTCCAAGTTTCGTCAGAATCGGTGCATGACATTTTGAGATATGATATGTGTCGTTTTTGGCCTGATCCCTCAACGGTGAAGAACCAATTTAAAGAAATTATAGTATCTGGATTCGAATCTCGATCTTCACCACAATCGAACCAATTTGTCCTTGTCACATACCCTACCTGTCCAGCAAATTTTGTCTGAATCCATCCATGGTGTTCTGAGATATCCTGGTCACAGACAGACAGACAAACACACAAACAGACTGGGGTGAAAATACAACTTACGTCCACCATCGGTGACGTTGGCAAAAAGATATAATAATAATAATAATAATAATAATAATAATAATAATAATAATAATGAGCAAGCATATTGGAGACTCCCGGTTCCGGTTCCTTGAGCTCGGTTGGTCGTTTTTGGACTCTGCCAAATTCCTCAAAGTCTAAATTGTCTAAATAAAAATTCCTTATCACCTCCAAAGCTTTCACCTCCCCTAACCACCCTACTTCCCCCACTTCCACTTCCTCTTCCGGCCTCTCCTCAATTTTTGCCGTTTTCCACTCTGCATTCCCACTCTGATCATGAGGGTATTCACCAAACAGCTCAAAATTATTTTCTTCAAGCTTTTACTTCACTCTTCTTCTCCCTAACTCTCAATAATAATAATTTTTTTTTTAAAGAACAAAAAGCTCCCAATAATCCCTCTTTAAGTCACATATCAACTGCTGATATACACCTCAACGTATCACCCTGACGGTCTTCACGGTGCCATTTAGCATGTTTCAATTTCCTTTTTGTTCTGTGTTGAATTCTCTATTCTATTATGATTCACTCTTCTCTTTTCTCTTCAAAAGTTTGTTTTCAAATAAATCCTTCACCCATACCAACACATCCAGTTCTTCCTTCCTACATTCTCTAAACTCACCTTTATATCACCTTCCTCGAACGTTTTCAAATGTATATCCAACTTGAAAATTTCAAGAACCCCAACTTGCAAGGGATGTTTGTATTTCATGAATCATTCCTTTTGTACAACACACCAGCTTTCTTTAATACACAATCAAGAAATGACTTTCAAACCTGTCTCCCTCCTCGAAAATTCGGTGGCGCCTTATTAATCTGTATCGCGTGTGTGCTCCCCCTCCATCCTCTCCCTCTCTTCAAATTTTCGTCATCTTCATCAACGATCTTTCTGACCCTTTGGAAAACTCCCTTTTTCAATTTGCTGATGACTTCACCCTCTGCCGTGACATCCTTCAGACAGACGTGTTGCAGCCTCTTTTTTTTTTTTTTTTGTACACTGAATCGAGGCTCGTGAAAAAGCTAACATTTACTTCACAAACAAATCAACCAGACAAACAAAATACCCAAAAAGAGGGAGCGGAAGACAAGATGGGGAGAGAAGGGGAAGCACACAAACACAACATCCGAGAGCAGGGAGATGTGTGGAAGGGAGAGGGCCTGGGGGGAGGAGGCATGGGAAGGGGGGGGGGGCGGGGGGAGGGAGAAGTATAAAACACAAGGACACCAAGGACTTCCTGGACAGAAGTTGTAATTTCAAAAAAGTGGAATTGGGGTGAAATTAGCGGGGGTAGAAAAGATCAAGGTTTTCGATGGGGGAAGATAAGAGATGGTGGTGAACAGCTGTTTTAAAGACCTGGAGGGAGGAGTGGGATTGAAGGGAGTGGGGGAGTTTGTTCCAGAGGCGGGAGAAAAGGGGAATGAAAGAGTGAAGGTGAGCAGAGAGCCTAGACTTTGGCAGTTTAACCATAAGAGGGTTGCAGGCAGATCTTGTGCGACCTGAAGGAATATTTGCGGGACAGAGCACAGAGAGAGCTGGGGGAGCAAGGCCGAAGAGGAGTCGGTAGAAGACAGAAAGACCACCAACCTGCCTGCGGTGAGTGAGTGAAAGGCCCTTGGAGTTGGCTTCATCGCGGGAGATTCCAATGATTCTGAAAGCTTTTAGTGCAGCGGCATAGCAAAAATTTAAGAAGAATTGTGCATTTTGTGATGGAAGCACCAAATTTGGCACAATGATAGAATGTTATATTTAGAACATTTTCAGATATGGAACCACTTTGAAATTCACCCAAGGTCGCCGCCATATTGGATTTCAAAATGGCGGCTTTAAAAATCTGTAACCCTTAGGGGGGGTGGCGGAAACAAATCCTACAGGCACAATTATTGCCCCATTCACCCTATATCTTTTCTAACATCAGTAGACACATTACAGCGGCGATTCTGAGCTCAAGGGAACATCTAGGGGTCTGGGGAGTGAAAAATGTGAAAATTTCGGCCAAAAATACCCCTAAAAGAGGTCATTTGGTGTCAAATTTCAGGGGGGGTCGTGTATTGTCTTGTAGATAAAACATGCTGGTCCGTTGATTAACCCCTAATTAAACGACTTTTTTGTTTGTTTGCTCCATCCAGGTTTCAATCATGTCGAAGCAGTTCAAGTTAGTTCATGTTACCAAGCATGTAACTTCAACGCCAAAGACGCCACTGGACTGGGAACTCTGTGTTCTGTGTCAAGTTGATATAGGAGAGTCCCTACAGTGTCCTGCTGTCACGTAAAGAACTGATGCAGGTGCTGGATACAAGACACTTGAAGACAATCTATCAGCATTCAATAAACTAGGCAAGCTGCCACAAGACGTGGACTTGCAACGACTGGATGAAGGCCAAGGGATAGCTGCCACTCTAGCTGCCCACCAAGCCAAGTGGCACAAGTCATGCAGGGTGAAATATAACACTACCAAGCTACAGCGGGTACAGAAGAGAAGTCATTCAGAGGGAAGCCCTATCCCCAGTACAATCACAGATAAGTACAAGCTTACTTGGTCTCAGGCAGCTTGTGTTGATAGTATATGCGACAATTTGTGCTTCTTCTGCCAGCAAGAGCTTGGTTTGGAGTTTCATCAAGCAGCGACATTGGAACTAGATAAACACGTTCGCAAGGCTGCAGAGTTTCTTCAGGATACCACTTTGTTAGCCCAACTGAGTGCTGGAGACATGGTCGCAAGAGAGGCCAAGTACCATAAGAAATGTTTGACATCCCTATACAACCGCGTGAGGGCAGCAAAAAAGCTTGCTGAGCAAAGCCAGAGCACGGTAGATGTCATTTCAGCAATAGTCATTGCTGAACTGGTAACGTACATAGAGGAAACTGCTAAAGAAGAAGACACTGCTCCTGTATTCAAGATGGCAGACCTCACCAAGCTCTACACAATGAGAATGGAACAGTTCAGAGTTGTGCTGGAAACACGAGTCCATACAACCAGACTCAAGGAGCGTATTCTGGCACACTTCCCTGATCTGCAGGAGCACAGGCAGGGAAGAGATGTCCTGCTGGTGTTTCAGGAAGACATTGGCAGTGCATTAGCCAAGGCATGTCAACATGATATTGACAGTGATGTTGTGCACCTGGCACGAGCTGCAGGGATTATAAGGAAGGATATGTTCCAGTCATCTCAGCCTTTCAATGGGTCCTTCTCAAACAAATGTCAAGAAGAGTCTGTGCCACAACTGCTGCTGACAATGGTCTCCATGATTTTAGAGGGCGCAGGCATCAAAGATCAGGCATGTCAGTCATCGGCATCGGCGTCTGTGACAATAGCTCAACTTCTCAAATACAACAGTGTGAAGCATGAGAGGAGAGGTGCAGGCACAGACGTACGACACAGCATTAGTCAAGAGACTCCTTTGCCAATATATCTTGGCTTGATGCTTCATGCCCATACGAGAAAGAGGGAACTGGTTGACACATTATCTGGACTAGGGATCAGCATTGCCTATGATAGAGTGCTACGGATCTCTGCAGAGCTGGGGAACGGGGTCTGTCAGCGCTTTCGGGCGGAGAAGGTGGTCTGTCCCCCAAAGCTCCGCGGTGGAGTGTTCACCACATCAGCTGTGGATAATATATACCACAATCCCAGTTCCACGACAGCACACGACTCCTTCCACGGAACTGGTATTTCATTGATACAACATCCAGACTATGACAATCAAGGCACAGACCGAGGTATTGTCATCATCGGGGGTGTCTCAAATGTCAAGACTGTGGAGGACCTTCCACGGTATTACACAGATGTACAACCAGTTAGTTCACTTGCCAAAAGCCACCCTGTACCAGCTGGAACCCAGGCGTCGCTGCAGAGGAATCCTGCACAAGCTGAACTGGATAAAAAGAAGAGGTGGCTCCAGACTGTGAAGGATGCATGTGACAGTGGTGACACACAGAATCCAGGAAACATTTCTTGGGCTGCACATCACGCAGAGAACCAATCGGCCAAGGATACTAGTATCACAGTCACACCCACTGCCTTGCTTCCCCTCTTCCATGACCAAGCCCACTCAGTGGCAATGATCCGCCATGCCATGGATGTCGTGAAAGCAGCGATCAATGAGCTAAACCCTGGACAGATACCCGTCGTCACACTGGACCAACCACTTTATGCGATCGCCAAGCAGGTGCAATGGAACTGGCCAGACACACATGGTGAAGATCTCTTTGTGGTCATGCTGGGTGGTCTACACACAGAGATGGCAGCTTTGAAGACAGCAGGAGACTGGCTGCAAGACAGCGGTTGGACACAGGCATTGGTTCAGGCAGAGATAGCAACAGCTGGCACAGCAGACTCCTTCTTGCATGCAGCTCACGTCAGCCGTACAAGACGCGCCCACCAAGTAACTGTTGCTGCCCTACACATACTGCAGCATCGTGCATATGACATATACAACGAAAGAGCAACTGCAAGAGATGAGGAACCATTGGAGTTCGAGGCATGGTGTGACCAGCGAGCAGCGGCATGTCCACAGTTTCAGTACTGGGCCACTGTACTTAACCTGGAGCTCTGTATACTCCTCTACATACGTTCACTGAGAGAGTCCAACTTCACGCTGTACATGGACACCCTACCAGAGCTAGCTGCATGGTTCGCTGCATTGGGCCATATCCACTATGCTCGCTGGTTACCAGTCCACATCAGGGACATGGTTGGCATTGCAGAGAAACACCCAGATGTTGCTGCCAAGTTCCATGCGGGGCACTTCACATCCAAGAAGACTAGGCATGCTTTCTCCGCCATCTCCCTAGACCAGGCTCATGAACAAAACAATGCCACGGTCAAAGGCGATGGCGGGGCAGTGGGCCTAACTGAAAATCCAAGTGCCCTTCGACGGTGGATGGTGGCTGGCCCCGAAGTTGCTCGGGTCATCACAGAATTTGAGACCTCACAGCAACTGCGCCAAAGGGGAGAGCACACCCACCACCATGAGCAAACCGACAGTGTGCAGAAGAAGTTCGTCCAAGATGTCCGTGCACTGACAACAGTCATCGAAGAGATGGGCAGCCCCTTTGAAGAAGAAAGCACAGATTTGCTGGTCCTGGGCACACTGGAGATCTTGGGCCCAGCTGTTGTAGATACTGTGCGTACAGCTTTACAGATTGGGAGAGATCAGTTCCATTCATTTGAGAAGGAACGTCTGGCAGACAGATCCAAGCCACTCAATGATGTCATCAAACGCAACAAACTCCCGTTGTTTTCATCCATCAAGGTCAAAGCTGCCCAGAAGAGCAAACATCAAGTAGCCTCTGCAAAGAGTGATTCAGAGCTCTTCTCCAGACTATACATCGCATGCCAAACCAGAGATGGGGGTCTCGAGCAGTTCTTCAAACATGAGAACAGCGCACATCCGCCAGCACTCTCGCAAAATGGACAGCTCCGCTTTGGTTCCAAAGCTGACTTGTTGCAGCCCTTAGAACAGCTTGTCGAAACAAAGTCGGACCCACCACAAGTATCTTCTGTGATCCTCGATGGAGCTGTAATAGTTCAAATGCTGAGCCCAGGCCAGACCAAAACATTTCTTGACTATGCCACAAAAGTATTCGTTCCATACATTATGTCACAGCTTCAACATCGATCTCGTCTCGATCTAGTGTGGGACCGCTATGCAAAGTCAGGCAGCCTGAAGGCAACTGCAAGGACCAACAGAGGCAAGGGAATACGCAGACGTGTCACTGGCTCTGCCCTCCTACCAGGCAACTGGCACAGTTTCCTCCGTGTCGACGAGAACAAGGAGGAACTCTTCAGCTTTCTGTCTAAGCAGGTCA
Organism: Myxine glutinosa; assembly: GCF_964187855.1. Classification (NCBI taxonomy): domain Eukaryota; kingdom Metazoa; phylum Chordata; class Myxini; order Myxiniformes; family Myxinidae; genus Myxine; species Myxine glutinosa. Next base: position 13,297,793 of record NC_136265.1, read on the forward strand.
CGGAGTCCATCGATGTGCCAGACAAACAGCTGATTGCTACTGACGGTGAACAGGTAATGTGCATGATGTATGTTAGTGTGTGTTAGTGAAAGTGTGTGTATGTGTCTGGGTGGTGAGAGTGGGTGCGTGCCTGCTTGTGTGTTTGAGAGTGTGTGTACAATCTTCTGTGGTTTCAGTACATACTATACAATGTATTATTGATTTATGCTGTTGTAGAGTAAATTCTTACCCACATATGTGTATTCTTTTCATATAATTTAATTTTGATTATATAATCCCGATTTGTATTATCTATTCGGAAGAATATTTTGTATTGTATATATAATCTTTAGCTGTCCACGGTACACTCCCTCAAATTGTTAAGAAAGGCCTATTGGCCATAGTGTTCTTGAATTGCTTTTTTCTTTCCTGGCATCTTGGGGGAGTGTACACGAACAGGCTACTGTTATATGTGCAATGTCATATTGTATGATTTCATGTGTTTGATGCCAAGTAAATAACAATAATAATAATAATAATAATAATAATTGCCCTGTATTTATGTACTTGAAATAATGTACTGAAATAAATTAATAAATGTTATGCAGATTCATGTCAGGTTTTATTCGTGACCACCTACACCAAAGGAATTCACATTTAATTTACATCACGGTATTGTTCATGCTTACACCAACAGGTCATTGCTGTACCACCATGTGCAGACACAGCCGCTTTGGCCCCGTGCAATCACGAGGAAGCAGACACGCGCATGATGCTCCACGCAGCAGCTGCTATGAAATCTGGACACCGCAGAGTACTCATCCGCACCGTGGACACAGATGTGGTGGTTCTCGCTGTGTGGATGGCCCAGGAGCTTAATGAGGTAGTGGACGAACTCTGGTTAGCGTTTGGAACCGGAAAGAACTTCTGCTACATAGCAGCACACGAGCTGTCTGCTACCCTGGGACCAGACAAAGCCAAGGCACTGCCAATCTTCCATGCAATCACAGGGTGTGATACCGTCTCGAGCTTTGCAGGTCGTGGTAAGAAAACAGCATGGGCAGTATGGGAAACTTTTCCAGAAGTGACCAATGCATTCCTGGACCTGGCATCTGCACCAAGTGAGATCTCTGAGGATACACTGGCAACCCTAGAGAGATACGTAGTGCTTCTGTACGACCGCACATGCACATGTTCTGAGGTGAATCTGGCAAGAAAGAAACTCTTTGCAAAGAAATCTCGATCCATTGAAGCAATACCTCCAACACAGGCCGCCCTAGTACAACACGTGAAGAGAGCAACTTACCAGGGTGGACATTGTTGGGGACAGTCTCTTGTCCCACACTGCTATCTCCCATCACCATGCGACTGGGGGTGGGTGGACAATGACGGACAGTTCGATCCTCTGTGGACAACACTACCAGAAGCTGCCAAATCCTGCTATGAACTCATCTGTTGTGGGTGCGAAAAAGGTTGCAGTGGGAGATGCAAGTGCAAGAAAGCGGCTCTGAAATGCACAGCACTGTGTGCCTGTGATGGTGACTGCTCACATTGAGTTGGAACTGTGACACTTGGCATGACTTGATGCAATACGCTCGCTAGTTCTCTTGCTGAACGTGTGTATACAATGTACGTAATATGGGATTATCAGTTGCTTATGTGCATTAAAACATATTTCAATACAACCATTCAATTCATTGACCTCAGAAATGTACATCTAGACACCAGAATCAAGTATCTAGCTGGCATAGAACCAGAGATATCGGTCAGCAGATTTTCGGAAGCCGCCATCTTGGAATCCAATATGGCGTCAGTAAATCAATTTCCGCCATCTTGAAATCCAATATGGCGTCAGTAAATCAACTTCTAAGTAGAACCATTCAATTCCTTGACCTCAAGTTTGTACATCCAGACACTAAAATCAAGGCTGTAGCTGGTACAGAACCAGAAATATTTGTAATTAAAGATTTTTAAGCCGCCATTTTGAAATCCAATATGGCGGCCACATTGGGGTGAATTCCAAAGTGGTTCCATATCTGAAAATGTTCTCCATATAATATTCTATCATTCTGCCAAATTTGGTGCTTCCATCACAAAATGCACAATTGGTTTGCTATGCTGCTGCACTATTTGGCCTCAACAGCGTGAGGCCGAGCAAGGTGTGAGGCAGGAGCACCGACCCAGAGGGGGGAACAGTATTCCATTGAGCTGCGGATGAAAGCCTTGTATGTGGTGAGGAGCTCAGGTGTGCCAAGTAAGGACTTCGCACGACGGAGGATGCCCAGTCGCCGACTGGCTTTGGAGGCCAGCTTGGAAATGTGGTTTTCCCAAGAAAGATCATGGCAGATAGTGAGACCCAAAAGCTTGAGCGACAGAACTTCTTGGAGAGGATTGTTGAGAAAGTAGATGGGAGGGTTTTCCAGTCGGTCCTTTCGGAGAGACATTGTAAGAGTGTGAGAATTGTCAGGATTGAAAGACATGTTCCACTTGTTTGACTAGTCTGTGATTTTGTCCAGGTCTGCAGAGAGTGAGGAGGCTGCAGACTGCCGATCTGAGGGATGAGGAATGGAGCGGCAGATAGTGGAGTCATCAGCAAAGAGATAGAGAGGATTTTCCAGAGAGTCGGAGAAATCATTGATGAAGACCAGAAATAGCACAGGGCCCAGAACACTACCTTGGGGGAACTCCAGCCCGAACAGGAAGGGAAGATGAGAGAAATCCATTCAGGGCCACACGTTGCCTACGACCAGAGACGAAATCCGCAAGCCATGAGTGGAGATTTCTTTGAATACCATAGCAGGTGAGTTAAGTGAGCAGAGCTGGGTGCCAGACCGTATCGAAGGCACGTGATATGTCAAGTGAGACAGCTCTGATTTCCTGTTTGGCATTGAGGACCTCCATCCATTGTTGAGACAGCAGAAGCAACATGTCCAGAGTAGAATGACCTGGTCTGAATCCAAATTGATGATCGGAGATCAAGCCATTGGAGAAGAGGAAGTATTTGATATCCGAAGCAATGATGGATTCCAAGACTTTGCTGATAATTGGGAGCAGGCTGATTGGTCTGTAGTTGCTAGGATCTGTTTTTGCACCTTTTTTGTGTAAAGCGGTAATGTTTGCTGATTTCCAAGATGCTGGCAGATGACCTTGAGCAAAATAGAGGGTGAAAAGAACAGAGAGAGGGTGAGATAGAGCGGCAGAGCAGGATTTTAGGACCCGAGGGCTGATGCCTTCTGGTCCAGTTGCAGAATCAGAGTCGAGGTTTGACAGAAACTTCACCTTGTCAGGAGAGAAGGACACAGAGTCCAGGAGCAGTTGGGTTCGACTGGGAAAGGTGGGAACAGAGAGAGATGGGTTTGGGACACAAGATTTTGAGGCAAACACAGAGTTGAGGCATTCGGCTTTGTCACGTGCGGTGTCAACTGTGTAGCCATTTGAGGTAAGGGAGGGGATGGAGGGGGAACAAACACCAGAAACGGATTTGACCAGACGCCACCAGGATTTGGAGGAAGGAGACAGGTTTGAGAGTTCAATCTTGAGTGTGGAGAGATAGTGCTTCCTGGCACTCCTGAGGGTAGAAACATTGTCGTATATTGTTAGTCGTATATTGGGGCTAGCCAATGAACTTGGAGCTGGTTGGGAGCGAGCTTCGAGTCATGTGTGCTGCATGAAAATTGAAATGCCTTCGGTTTGGGGGCGGCTGTTGTTGTTGTTGTTGGTGGTGGGGTTAGCCGGATGCCGCTGTGGATTGGCTGCAATTTTAGAAGTTTTGAATTCTTGAATTGATGGAGTTCTTTGTTCCTCTTTGAATTTCTTTTTAAGACTCGCGTTAGTCACGTGACGCTGCACGGAAGCGGCCTGTAAGATGTAAATTATACCAAAAACGCAGGCGTGCATAATCGCGTACATAATTTGTGAACGAAAGAGATGGCAGCTCGGTGAGGGACACGTGTGTGACCTGTTGAAGATCATTTGGGGCGGGAATACTTGCTGTCGGGATTGATCAATTGTCGGTATCTCGTTCGGAGCCCCCCCCCAGGCCCGGCAGGAGGCGACACGAGTGGTTGACAGGCTGCAGACCGGTGGGGGTGGGCCGTGGTCTTGTGGTGCTGTGCGGATGCGGTTCCGGTGGGGTGGCCGCTCGGATGATTGTCGAGGCGGGAGAGTTTTGCAGGTGCTCCCTCGTGCTCCCTCATTGACGGACGGGGCTCTAGCGGGTTTATGAGATGTATATCAGGATGAGCGAATAGACAAGACAAGATGAGTCAAGACAAGAGTGAGTACGGGGAGGTTGATGAATTGTAAATTGTACTGACTGATATAATTGGATTGTGTTTCGGGTCACGTGTCTGCAATAATAGAAACGTCAATGAGACTGATAATGATGTTCAATACGTGCACCACCAAGGCGGGTGCATGGGAGCGGCAGGCCGAGAGCTTGCATGTAACAAAGTACAGTACACGACTCGTAGATAAATCGTGTCAGGAAAGATGAAAATAACAAAGTCCAAAATTTATGAGAAACCAGTGAAAATCCTCCTGGGCGATTTGATGCAAAAGTTTAAAGAGAATATTGATTTCTGCAATTTGTTGTTGTTGTTGTTGTTTCGTTGGTTGTTCCGGGGACCCGGGAAAATAATACATTTCAAGTGCCAATGTTACAGTGTGCTGTTGATACAGTGTGCTGTTGATACAGTGTGCAACGGAGTCTCCCACTGTGCCGAGGTATGATTGGGCTCTGGCGTTTTCGCATTCCCATCGATATCGGTGCCTTGTGCTATCAGGAATTCCTGTGTAATTTTGGTCTCGATGGTTAATAATTTTCCACCATAAATTCACTGCCCAATTGAAATGATGACAAATTATTTTTGGCAGTTGCATTTCATTGGCAAAGAAATGGGAGACTTTGGTTCATCATGTTTTTGCATTTTATAACATGGAACCTCTCATTTGTCTGTCTGTCTGTCCGGGATTGAAGTGGGCATTTTGGGTCATGTTTTGGAACAAGATATTTTGCTTGGTGACATTGAGAATTGTGAGGTCCAGGTTTGGATTTCAGCTGTCGGTATTGTTAATGAATATTCTATTGGAAAATAATGTCAAAATGACAATGTTTATGAATTTGTGAAATGAGGAGGGGTGAGGACCAGTCTGGAAGAAGGTCCGGTGGTGTGAGTAGTGGATGGAATTTGACCTTAAAGGGTGGCGGTGCTGATTGCGCCGGGCAGTTGTGTTGTGGTGTTGTGGTGTGCAATGTCATTGTGGAGAACGCCAGGTGGCGAGTGTGGAAAGGTTAATCGGCCAGGATGTTGCGGATCTCTGTTTCATGTTGTGGCCTGGTTGTTGACGAGGACGATGCCCCCACCCCCAAAATTGAGCTCGATCAGCTCTTAGGTTAACCCGGTGAAACCTGCAGGAAATAGTTCGGTGTAGTCCCGGGTATCATGATTGGCCACTGCCAGACATTTTCAGTGGTGAGTTGTGCCCGCCAGATGCCCCCGAATGCCCCCCCCCCCCCCAAATTGAGCGACATCAGCTCGTAAGTTAACCCGGTCATACCTGCAGGAAATAGTTCGGCGTAGTCCCGGGTATCATGAATGGCCACTGCCAGACATTTTCAGTGGTGGTGTGTGCCTGCCAGACACCCCCAAATGCCCCCCCCCCCTATCCCCCCCAAAATTGAGCTGGACGGAATTCTGAGAAAAAGCCCAATTCATCTCTTGATTCTGTGGCTTTGTAATGTACTCACAATTATCAATATCCGCATGTATTTGACCAAGCCTGAACCGAGACAACAAGGTGCCAGGCGTGTTACTTTAGATGTATTACCTTTTGTGACACTTTTACCTGTACATGTGTGGGGAATAAAGTCAGTTTTGATATAGCAATCAAGTTGTCAAGTTCTCTTTTCAATGCAACCCAACTTATTTTATTAATGATCAGAGTCATCAACACATCCAAGAAGATATTAGAAGCAGTATGAGAGGTAAGTTTTCTTTCTTAAATTGCTCCCCATAGATATCATGGTGCCATGGATTATCTCACTGACCCCCGCTCTTGCAGGGAAGATGGCCTTAAAATGCCTGTTGTTGGTGTTGTTGTTGTTGTTGTATCTATTATCTCATTAATTAAGCTTTAAAACTTTGAGGATTTAAGAGAAGTCTCTCCTTTGTAACTACACTCAAAATCAGTGTGTTTATGATGATGCAAAGCGGTGCATGCACAGCTTTATCCCCTTGACATCATGTCGTTGTTCTGCACATCAATCATGTACATCTACATCGACGGTGCCCTGCTGCCACCTTCTCGTCGGACCCTTGACATGAAGATTCGACGAACGCAGTATGTAACAGTATTGTGGACACATGTCGTGACAGCATCTCCTGGGGACGGTTTGTCACCAACCGACTGTGGATGGTCTGTGAATGACAACATCCTGAAGCCAACCTGGTTTGAAGGGCCAGCCAGGCCATTTGTTTGATGCCAGGCCAGGCATCATGGTTTGTTTGAAGGGCCTGGCATCATGCCAGGTTTGAAGGGCCAGCCAGGCCGTTTTAGATGAACATACCAGGCAGTTTGTTTGCGAATGTCAGAAACAACGCAGAGGACATGGAGGTCGTAGGTGACAGCGAGTCAGACTTGGAAGTAGAAAGTATTGATGGATTATTGAGAGATTCAGAAGGCGAAGCCTGGAATGAAGACTCAGAATCAGAGAAGGAAGACGGGGATTACTGATAGGAGACCACTCCAGAGAATTTGAAATTTGTTTGAATAAATGGCGGACATCTGCTTGTGATCATTCATGTGGGCCACACAGGACCGTGTTATGATGAACATTTTTCAGTCACTTTCATCGCTGTGTTTTCGTACCAAAGCTCATCGTTGTGTTTTAGTACCAAAGTTCATCGTTGTGTTTTAGTACCAAAGCTCATCGCTGTGTTTTAGTACCAAAGCTCATCGTTGTGTTTTCGTACCAAAGCTCATCGTTGTGTTTTAGTACCAAAGTTCATCGTTGTGTTTTAGTACCAAAGCTCATCGTTGTGTTTTAGTACCAAAGCTCATCGTTGTGTTTTAGTAACAAAGCTGATCGTTGTGTTTTAGTACCAAAGTTCATCGTTATGTTTTAGTACCAAAGTTCATTGTTGTGTTTTAGTACCAAAGCTCATCGTTGTGTTTTAGTACCAAAACTGATCGTTGTGTTTTAGTACCAAAGTTCATCGTTATGTTTTAGTACCAAAGTTCATCGTTGTGTTTTCGTACCAAAGCTCATCGTTGTGTTTTAGGACCAAAGCTCATCGTTGTGTTTTAGTACCAAAGCTCATCGTTGTGTTTTAGTAACAAAGCTGATCGTTGTGTTTTAGTACCAAAGTTCATCGTTATGTTTTAGTACCAAAGTTCATCGTTGTGTTTTAGTACCAAAGCTCATCGTTGTGTTTTAGTACCAAAACTGATCGTTGTGTTTTAGTACCAAAGTTCATCGTTATGTTTTAGTACCAAAGTTCATCGTTGTGTTTTCGTACCAAAGCTCATCGTTGTGTTTTAGTACCAAAGTTCATCGTTGTGTTTTAGTACCAAAGCTCATCGCTGTGTTTTAGTACCAAAGTTCATCGTTGTGTTTTAGTACCAAAGTTCATCGTTGTGTTTTCGTACCAAAGTTCATCGTTGTGTTTTAGTACCAAAGCTCATCGTTGTGTTTTCGTACCAAAGTTCATCGTTGTGTTTTAGTACCAAAGTTCATCGTTGTGTTTTCGTACCAAAGCTCATCGTTGTGTTTTCGTACCAAAGTTCATCGTTGTGTTTTAGTACCAAAGTTCATCGTTGTGTTTTCGTACCAAAGCTCATCGCTGTGTTTTCGTACCAAAGCTCATCGTTGTGTTTTCGTACCAAAGTTCATCGTTGTGTTTTCGTACCAAAGCTCATCGCTGTGTTTTCGTACCAAAGCTCATCGTTGTGTTTTCGTACCAAAGTTCATCGTTGTGTTTTAGTACCAAAGTTCATCGTTGTGTTTTCGTACCAAAGCTCATCGTTGTGTTTTCGTACCAAAGTTCATCGTTGTGTTTTAGTACCAAAGCTGATCGCTGTGTTTTAGTACCAAAGCTCATCGTTGTGTTTTAGCACCAAAGCTCATCGTTGTGTTTTCGTACCAAAGTTCATCGTTGTGTTTTAGCACCAAAGCTCATCGTTGTGTTTTAGCACCAAAGCTCATCGTTGTGTTTTCGTACCAAAGCTCATCGTTGTGTTTTAGCACCAAAGCTCATCGTTGTGTTTTAGCACCAAAGCTCATCGTTGTGTTTTAGTACCAAAGCTCATCGCTGTGTTTTAGTACCAAAGCTCATCTTTGTGTTTTAGCACCAAAGCTGATCGTTGTGTTTTCGTACCAAAGTTCATCGCTGTGTTTTCGTACCAAAGCTCATCTTTGAGTTTTAGCACCAAAGCTCATCGTTGTGTTTTAGTACCAAAGTTCATCGTTGTTTTAGTACCAAAGCTGATCGCTGTGTTTTAGTACCAAAGCTCATCGTTGTGTTTTAGCACCAAAGCTCATCGTTGTGTTTTAGCACCAAAGCTCATCGTTGTGTTTTCGTACCAAAGTTCATCGTTGTGTTTTAGCACCAAAGCTCATCGTTGTGTTTTAGCACCAAAGCTCATCGTTGTGTTTTAGCACCAAAGCTCATCGTTGTGTTTTCGTACCAAAGCTCATCGTTGTGTTTTAGCACCAAAGCTCATCGTTGTGTTTTAGCACCAAAGCTCATCGTTGTGTTTTCGTACCAAAGTTCATCGTTGTGTTTTAGTACCAAAGCTCATCGTTGTGTTTTAGCACCAAAGCTCATCGCTGTGTTTTAGTACCAAAGCTCATCTTTGTGTTTTAGCACCAAAGCTCATCGTTGTGTTTTAGCACCAAAGCTCATCGTTGTGTTTTCGTACCAAAGCACATCGTTGTGTTTTAGCACCAAAGCTCATCGTTGTGTTTTAGCACCAAAGCTCATCGTTGTGTTTTCGTACCAAAGCTCATCGTTGTGTTTTAGCACCAAAGCTCATCGCTGTGTTTTAGTACCAAAGCTCATCTTTGTGTTTCAGCACCAAAGCTCATCGTTGTGTTTTAGTACCAAAGTTCATCGTTGTTTTAGTACCAAAGCTGATCGCTGTGTTTTAGTACCAAAGCTGATCGCTGTGTTTTAGTACCAAAGCTCATCGTTGTGTTTTCGTACCAAAGTTCATCGTTGTGTTTTCGTACCAAAGCTCATCGTTGTGTTTTAGCACCAAAGCTCATCGTTGTGTTTTAGCACCAAAGCTCATCGTTGTGTTTTCGTACCAAAGCTCATCGTTGTGTTTTAGCACCAAAGCTCATCGTTGTGATTTAGCACCAAAGCTCATCGTTGTGTTTTCGTACCAAAGTTCATCGTTGTGTTTTAGCACCAAAGCTCATCGTTGTGTTTTAGCACCAAAGCTCATCGTTGTGTTTTCGTACCAAAGCTCATCGTTGTGTTTTAGCACCAAAGCTCATCGTTGTGTTTTCGTACCAAAGCTCATCGTTGTGTTTTAGTACCAAAGCTCATCGTTGTGTTTTCGTACCAAAGTTCATCGTTGTGTTTTAGTACCAAAGCTCATCGTTGTGTTTTAGTACCAAAGCTCATCTTTGTGTTTTAGCACCAAAGCTGATCGTTGTGTTTTAGCACCAAAGCTCATCGTTGTGTTTTCGTACCAAAGTTCATCGTTGTGTTTTAGTACCAAAGCTCATCGTTGTGTTTTAGTACCAAAGCTCATCTTTGTGTTTTAGTACCAAAGTTCATCGCTGTGTTTTCGTACCAAAGCTCATCTTTGTGTTTTAGCACCAAAGCTCATCGTTGTGTTTTAGTACCAAAGCTCATCGTTGGGTTTTCGTACCAAAGCTCTTCTTTGTGTTTTAGCACCAAAGCTCATCGTTGTGTTTTAGCACCAAAGCTCATCGTTGTGTTTTAGTACCAAAGCTCATCGCTGTGTTTTAGTACCAAAGCTCATCTTTGTGTTTTAGCACCAAAGCTCATCGTTGTGTTTTAGTACCAAAGCTCATCGTTGGGTTTTCGTACCAAAGTTCATCGCTGTGTTTTCGTACCAAAGCTCATCTTTGTGTTTTAGCACCAAAGCTCATCGCTGTGTTTTAGTACCAAAGCTCATCGTTGTGTTTTCGTACCAAAGTTCATCGTTGTGTTTTCGTACCAAAGTTCATCGCTGTGTTTTCGTACCAAAGCTCATCGCTGTGTTTTAGTACCAAAGCTCATCGTTGTGTTTTCGTACCAAAGTTCATCTTTGTGTTTTAGCACCAAAGCTCATCGCTGTGTTTTAGTACCAAGGCTCATCTTTGTGTTTTAGCACCAAAGCTGATCGTTGTGTTTTCGTACCAAAGTTCCTCGCTGTGTTTTCGTACCAAAGCTCATCTTTGTGTTTTCGTACCAAAGTTCATCTTTGTGTTTTAGTACCAAAGCTCATCGCTGTGTTTTAGTACCAAAGCTCATCGCTGTGTTTTAGTACCAAAGTTCATCGTTGTGTTTTAGTACCAAACTTCATCGTTGTGTTTTAGTACCAAAGCTCATCGTTGTGTTTTAGTACCAAAGCTCATCGCTGTGTTTTAGTACCAAAGCTCATCGTTGTGTTTTCGTACCAAAGCTCATCGTTATGTTTTAGTACCAAAGCTCATCTTTGTGTTTTCGCACCAAAGCTCATCGCTGTGTTTTAGTACCAAAGCTCATCGTTGTGTTTTCGTACCAAAGTTCATCGTTGTGTTTTAGTACCAAACTTCATCGTTGTGTTTTAGTACCAAAGCTCATCGTTGTGTTTTAGTACCAAAGCTGATCGTTGTGTTTTAGTACCAAAGCTCATCGTTGTGTTTTAGTACCAAAGCTCTTCGCTGTGTTTTAGTACCAAAGCTCATCGTTGTGTTTTAGTACCAAAGCTCATCGTTGTGTTTTAGTACCAAATCTGATCGTTGTGTTTTAGTACCAAAGCTGATCGTTGTGTTTTAGTACGTTTAACTTAATTTTACGAACTTAAAGGGAAATAATAGTTTCGGCAACTTGTACCTTTAACAGATAGCGTCATCGTCTTTACAATACCCACGACAAATGACGTGTTATACCTTACAAATCCCTGCTTTTCCCATGACTTGAAATAAAACATCTCATTTTCAAAAGTTATGTTGCTGTTATTCCATCGTATTTTATTCTCATCAGGTTAACTCACAAGCTGATCTCGCTCAATTTTGGGGTGGTGGCATTTGGGGGTGTCTGGCGGGCACACCCCACCAATGAAAATGTCTGGCAGTGGTCATTCATGATATCTGGGACTCCGCCGAACATTTTCCAGTATGTTTCATCAGGTTAACTCACAGAGCTGATCTCGCTCAATTTTGTGGGCCCTTTTCTAATGGCCCTTCTGACCACATCCACCAGAATGTGCCCGGCAGACGTCCATTTCCTTACATGGACATGCACATGAACCATTGCTACATACATGAAAATGGGCTAACTTTCCAGCCAGGCTGACCCCCCTGGGCTCCCGGTCTATTGCCGTCATCTGTCCACTTCCGGATTCGCTGCAGGTTCGTAATTCTCATCCAAATCTAAACAGTATTTGTAGAATACAATAAAAGCCACGTAACTGTTCATCGCGGTAAATATTATTCCATCGTGTTTGGAAAAACTGGAAAATGAAAAGTTGGAAAATTTTGAAAAACGATATAGCCTATTTACCTCCAGGAGGTCCAAGATTACCCACCGAAAATATCGTTGCGATTGGTTCAGCCGTTTTTGCGGTACCTTCGAACGGACAGACGGACATTTGGTGAATTATAGTAAGGTTATTATTATTCTTCCACCCTATTTTGCACCTCTGAAAATTTTAAAATTAAGTTTCTCAGCATCCGCTGGTCGGATTGACAGGAAATTTTCATCAAATGATCGGCTCGGCACGTATAATTTTTTAAAGGCTAATTATGACGTCATAGGTCACGTGGTATGGGCGCCATCTTGGAAAACACCTTCAACTTTGCCCCTCTATATCTCCGAAAGCGCTCAATGGAAAAATTTGAGTCATGGCTCATTCTAAAGAACTCTGCAATGGGACCAAAAAACGTGCATATTTGTATATCAAAAATGCTAACGTTAAGAGGTTAGAATTCGTCAAACACATCGTTGCTCCCATGAAAATGATATTTTTTTCTCAGATCCTTAATTTAAAAAAAACTCAGAATGCAAAAATTTTCGAAGTCATACGTCACATGGTTCTGCCACCATATTGTATTTCGGAAAAACATGAAAACCCCTTTTTCTCCGCAACGGCTGAACAGATCGAGCCCAAACTTTGCAGGCAAAATCCCATACCCATGACGAACAAAATAGTCAGTGATCATGACGTTATGCGTCGCATGGTTTCAGAGTTATGACGTTTTTAAGCATAAACCTTTAATACCTAGCTCCTCCCTCATTTTTGATCCAATCAAGGGGAAACTTCACAGATGTGTTCAGCATATCAGTCTACCGTAGTCATTTTGGAATTTGCGATCGGTCACGTGGTTTGGCAGATATCGTTGATTAAACGTAAATATTAAAAACATTTATATCTCTTGAACCGCTTCATTTATTGACGTGAAACTTCATGCTTTAGTAGCCATCCTGAATGAAGAGTAACAAGTGTGCAAAATTTCAAGATGATTGGATGTGTGGTCTGGAAGCTAGAAGTTGTTATTGCATGAAGAAGAAGAGTCTGAGTGTGGGCAATTAATTATTTATCACATGCACAGACGTGCAGGCATCGTTCGACACGATCTCACGGGGTAATTTGAACCTCAAATAAAATTCTAATTTAAGATTTGTCAATGGCTGAGGTATATTAACAAACGAATGAAACAGATTTCGCCAAATTCTGACTTTTTAAAAAAAGATCGCATTTCACACAGCAGAGTTGACTGTATTATTTGAGTGAAAATGAAGTGAGCATCGATTTCATAAATATCGTGGTTAGAGATATAACTTTATAAGAGCTATGTTGCCAATATTTTTGTTAATATTTTGATATGAAATAAGTTCACACTTTTGTTGCACATGTGGAATAAAAAGGACTTCACCTTTGGAGCGGTGTATATTCGAGGAGCATCTGCAGCAATGTTCCTTGTTTATTATTATTATTATTTTTAAAATAAAGACATTTTATGTTATTTTTATGCTGTAAAAGTGTGTTATTTTTAGACGTTTCAGAAAATGTTACGTTGGATACGTATAAAGGTTTAAAAGTCTGTTTAAAAAAAAATAATTGATATGAACAATTACCGGTACCTCAGTGAATCGCAATTCGCGTTATTATTAATTGATGAACTTACGAACACTTAGGTGAATTTTAAACGTGACCAGCATGTGCAGGGGATGCTTCCTAGAAGAATGAGTGGCCACATTAGCTTGTTCGACCTAAAATGAGTGTGCTGGATCGTGCAATGCTGGGATATTTGGACCACTTTTACATGTTGTACACCTAAGGAAAAAGACAAATGTTTTTTGTGTCTCAAAATTTTATTTCAAGTCCCACATGCTCAAAAATACATACACTTGTCATGTAATATACACTTGCCTCAATTTTGACATCATAATACAAAAAGTATGTGTGTATGTGTGGGGGCGGGGGGGGGGGGGGTTGGAGGGGATATGTGTGTGTGTGTGTGTTGGGGTGGGGGATGTGCGTGTTTGTGGATATGTGTGTGTGTGTGTTGGGGTGGGGGATGTGCGTGTTTGTGGATATGTGTGTGTGTGTTGGGGTGGGGGATGTGCGTGACGCGTGTTTGTGGATATGTGTGTATGTGTTGGGGTGAGGGATGTGCGTGTTTGTGGATATGTGTGTGTGTGTTGGGGTGGGGGATGTGCGTGTTTGTGGATATGTGTGTGTGTGTGTGGGGGGGGGGGGGGAAATGGGCGTGTGTGTGTGTGTGTGTGTGGGCTGGGAAATGGGTGTGTGGGGGGGGGGGGCAGGGGTGGGGGTGTGTATATGTGTGGGGGGGGGGGGAATTGGTGTGTGAGTGTTGGGGAGGGGGGGTGCGTGTGTGTGGGGGGGCAGGGGTGGGGGTGTGTGTATGTGTGTGTGTGTGGGTGGGTGTAGGGGGGGATGTGCATGTTTGTGGATATGTGTGTGGGGGGGGGGGGGATGGGGGTGTGAGTGTTGGGGAGGGGGGGGTGCGTGTGTGTGGATATGTGTGTGGGTGGGGATAGGGGTGTGTGTGTGTGTGTGTGTGTGTGTGTGTGTGTGTGTGTGTATCGGGGTTTTATCCAAGGGGGTTGTGTCAAAGCACCTCCAATGAAAGTGGGGTTGTATCAAAAGCGGGGTGGTATGAAAGCGGGAAGGCGGAGTAAACCGTTCATCACTGCCAGCAGTTGTAAAGTGGCAGTTCTAGTTTTAATTGTTTTTGAATATATATTTTTTTGTATTCAAAATCGAGGCTCGTGTAAGAGCTAAAATCTCTGGATATTTTTGGCCTTTAGGGTCCTTGGGGTCTGTCGAGTCTTTGCAGTCTTCTGTGTCCCTGGGGTCTTTTAGGTCCTCCTGCTCTTTTCGCACCTCTGGAGGGTGGCTGCTCACCAGCATCTCGGGTCATCCCCCATCAACAACCATATTTTGCTCGGAAAGTTACCTAGTCAAACACCAGGGACAAAACACCATAATAAGTTAAGGTTATCAGTAAAAATTACATAAAAACACAACCGAGATGAAAAGATACAGTGCCTTCAGAAAGTATTCACCCATTGACTTTTTCACTTTTTGTTGCATTGCAGCCTGAATTTAAAATGGATGGAAAAGGGGGATAGGTTCCCGACTGTTCGAGATTCATCGGGGAAAATCAAAAATCTCGAATATGCCCACAAAAGCCAGGAATGTCGAAGCAAACCGCGAGTGGAATTTAAAACTTTGAAAACTTTTCACAAGTTTCATGAAAAAACGCAAATGTCGATTGGCTAGGTGGGGGATGGTTTTTGCGCACATACAACTGTTTCATGCGTGACAAGTGGAAGATGCTTTCAGAACCGTTATGTGCATGTGGAAGAGTTCACCGGAATCTCAAGACAACTGTGTCCCATTTAACTCGCGTCTAAATGTCGGAATTTGCGAGATTGTTGACAAAGCTTATTCGACCTTGCTCAGTCTCTCCACCTACAAAGCAGTAAACAAAGGATGTTTTTGATTCCATGAATATTATAAAGGTCTCTCTGTTCTCTGAAAATGTATAAAAGTGAATGCAAATTTAAAATTCCGGTATCTGAATTCAGGTGTCGTCTTGTATCTGAATAAATGTCTTGTATATGTTGGTCCGACTCAAGAAGGGGCTCATTCCGACCCGGGGGGAAATGGGGCAAAAGGGTAGAGCCTCGACATGCACAGCTGGTGGGAAATGGTTTAAGAGTGGCTGGACGTGGTTTTACGCGTGGCACGTGGAAGTTGATTTCAGAAGTGATGTGCGCGCAGCTGGTGGGAAATCTTTTTCATCAGAGAAAATGTCAACGTTTTTACGAACACTAATGCACATGATTATAGTTTTCATTAAATTCTTACAAATACAATTCCAAAAGTTTAGCTGCCTCTTTTGCTGCGAGTGTCGTGTTACTTTATCGAAAACGAACAGTTTGTGCTTCGATCTTGCTGGATTCCCAAAGCCCGTCATGACCCCGGCAATAGTTGCCGTTTTAACTGCACAAGCTTCAAGGATGATACGGTATTCTGTTTTATCTTACGAAGATAAATGTTGAGTTTAAATTGCCTCATCACAAATGTGCCGGTATCACAGCCTTGTGTTAGAATTTCATTTTATTTTAGATTCAAAACAAAAGTTCATTTTCACTCACGTTTTATGAACCAGTCTCGCTGATCGGCACAACACTTACACCCCATATATTACACATTAATGTTGTGCGGACTAAGGGAATCAGGAGACTTCAAACTAAACAATAGATAGGTAATTAAATAATCACTCACGGTTCCCGATCAAAAACAAATGACAAAATAATTATGTAACAAACCAAGCAACCCTACTCCCCACGTCATATCGCATCTATAAGCTTCTTCCCTCCTCCTACTCCTCTCCATGCAGAGAATTTGCAATCATCTCTGTGAACCAGGCTTTTCCTGAAACAGAAAATACTAATAATATTAACTTGGGATTCCTAACCCATAGGTAAAAAGGGATAATCAACTTTGTACCAAGTCCGTGTGTGGGTGTGCGGGAAAAATTTTCTGCATCCGCCAAAAACCGCGAATATGCGGGACACAGGGCCGCAAATGCAGAAGCAGGTCGCATTTTATCAACCGCGAATGTCGGGCTCCAACGGTATCTAATTTACATTCATATTGAGTATCCCGAGTTAATACCCTCGTATAAGCTTTTTTGGCAACGATTACAGCTTCATGTCTACTTGGGTATGTCTGTAACAGCTTTTCACATCTGGATTTGGGGAGTTGCTCCCATTCTTCCTTGCAGATTTGCTCAAGGTCTTTCAAGATGGATGAGAGCATTGGTGAACAGCAATCTTCAAGTCTTTCCACAGATTCTCAATGGGATTCAAGTCTGGGCTTTGGCTGGGCCACTCAAGGACTTTCACGTTCTTGTTCTATGCCTCCTCACAATTCTATCTCAGAGTTCTACGGACAGTTCCTCAAACTTCATGTTAGAGTTCCTGCTCTGACATGCACTGCCAACTCTGGGACACTGTATAGAAGGTGTGTTTCTTTCCAAATCATGTCTAAACAATTAAATTGGCCACAGTTGGACTCCAATCAAGTTATAGATACATCTCAAGGAAGATCAAGGGCAATTGGATGCACATGAACTCAATTTTGAGTGTCAAAGCAAAGGGGTTGAATACTTATTTACTCAAGGCATTTCAGCTTTTCATTTTTAATTAATATGTCAAAATTTCGAAAAAGAAATTCCACTTTGACATTATGGGGTATTATGTGTAGATCAGAGAAAAAAATCTCAACTTCAGGCTATAATGCAACAAAATGTGAAAAAGTCAAGGGGCGTGAATACTTTGTGAAGGTGCTGTGGAGGGCACAACGGATCTGGTTTGAAAACTTAGCTTTGATAAACTGGAAAGAGGATCAAAGTCTAACGCACTCAGTCCCAGAACTGGAAGTTTATGTTTATTTTGTCCATTACTTTCCCTACTGCCCTTTTGTCAGTTCATGCTCTCCATCATTTGCTCTTACATGCTCTTTCTTTAAACATCATTTGCTCTTCCATCTTGTGGAGAAACAATACGAACAGAAGATATTAAAAGAGTGCAAAAGGGCGGCTGCTTACCTCAAAAGTTTGTAAAGAGGGTTTTTTTTGATTGAACCACGCGTGCTTTAAAATCTTCTGCAAAACAATGTGTTGGAATCAAATATAAACACGACCAGGAAACACCTTCACAAGTGAACAACAGTATTGTGCTCCACAGTAACAGGAGGTCAGCAACCCCAGCATGTGTGAACATACTTGTTCATGCAAATCAAATAGTCTAAAACGGTAACAAACCCTCACCTTCATCGTGAGTCTTTTTTTGGGATTCTCATGAAGCATCCCGGCTAGAAGCGAAGTCAATTGTTTGTCTGCATATGGTGGTGGTTTGTACACTAAGTTATTGCTGACATCTACCTGTGAAGTAGCAAAACAAATGTATTCGTGACAGAATCCAAAAGCATCATCGCACTCAAATACTGTACTCGCATTTACATAATAAGCAGAAGCATCTTCCAAACAATCAATCTCTGATGTAATAACCAAGACTTCATTCTGAACGAATAAAATACATTTTGATTCATGAAATAAAATATGCCATAAAATACAGAAGTTTTCTTTGTTAACCGAAAAACAAACCCTCTTCACTCAACAATGAATATGAAGTCGATTGGTTTATTTAATAAATTTGTGAAAACTCAAATATTTGGCAGTCAAAATGAAACATAACGAACAGTAATTACAAAAGAGGTTACACATCCGCTCCCTCTTTTTGTATATTTTGTTTGTCTGGTTGATTTGTTTGTGAAATAAATGTTAGCTCTTTCACGAGCCTCGATTCAGTATACAAAAAAAAACAAAAAAAAAAACATGAATGATGAAACAATCGCTTGTTTCATTCCATAGTGGAGAAGGAAATAGATCACGTGTCCAAACCAGAATATACAGCAGAACGTCCACTCATCAAACGAACAGATCTTAACATCAAAAGCATCGCCATGAGCCATGTGTCCAAAATGGCATGTGCTGAACAAGTCAAGAAACACCATCCCACACCAAACCATCAGAAATACTAAAACAAAATATATCCCTCAGCACTCTCTTCACTCACCGCACCTTCACACCACACAGGCAGACCCTCCTCCCTCACTTACCACACCCTAACACTCTCGGCACTGTCGATCTCCTGTGCAGTTTCTCTCCCCAAACTTAATCCACTGTTATCTACAAATTCAAATCAAGTCAGTCTTTTGGGACTACTGCAGGTAACATGTAACTCAGTGCTACCTGCCGCATGGTCAGGTTGTCGGCGACGAAACCAACACCCCTCACTGGCTTTGTTAGTGGGGAGGGTAACTGTGACGCCCTGCCAGGACCAAAAACAACACCTGACAAAGGGCGGATGAGCACTTTTAGGGAGCCAACGGCCATCCAATAAGGTGATGGTGTATCCGAAAAAAACACCCATCCGGTTTGGACCAGTTCGAGTCATACCAAAGTTTGTGTGTTTGTGTGTGCAGATATCTGTCCTCCTTCATAAGGTTAGGTTTCAAAGGCCAATCTTTTAACACTGATGTGTGTTCACTGGTGTTGCCTTTGTGGTGAGGGTGCAGGCTTGGGGATCCTTGGATCCTGAGTTTGAATCCCGGTCGATCTCTGAATTAACGCCAGGGGGGGTTGACTCAGCCTGTCATCCTTCTGAGGTCGGCAAATTGAGTACCAGCTTGCTGGGATGAATGATCCTGGTGTGTACCCCGATTTAGAATAGGTACACCGTATCCCTGTGCATCGTAAGAGGTGATTAAGGTTTGGCGTCTGGAAGGGCATCCGGCCATAAAAACATTGCCTCAAACAGGGAACCATGATTATCATGAGGCCCGCAAGGCTAAGCCCTGCTCTAGCTGGGGAAAATGGCCTCAAAACGATCATACATTCATTTTTTTTTGTGTTCACTCGGGTCTATTTTTGAGGATAAAAACAAACTCGAAAAACATTTTCCATAAAAGAGTAATTATGTCTCCTTCATTGGAATTGTAAATGGGGGCTTGCAAACCGAGCCTCAAGGCCAGTGTGCAGAAGTGATTTTCTCGCCCATGTTGGACTTGGTCTGAAACGGGAGGCTTTGGGATTGCGTCTCATCCATCAATCCGCAACCATATGTCGGAGATGTATGGACCGATTTTGTTCACACTTGGCAGAAAGACAATACCTGACGGTATACATATGCACATCATTTTGTTTCGAGATGCAATCAGAGATGGCCGACTGGCAGCCATTTTAGTTGTAAAAAATCCCGATGTTGAACACGTCCTCAACCGTCTCTCGGAGATGCATTTACCGATGTTGTTCAAACTTGGCACATAGATAATGAACGATGACTTGCAGATGGACGACATTTTTTTCGACATCAGATCAGTGGAAGGAAAAAGCAGATTCTCGCTCACCTTAAATTTAACATTGAAGTCACTGGGACAAAAGGATAAAACTATTTGACTCACACCCCCTCTCTCAACAAATTGAGCCCCTTTTCTCCCCCTTTCCTCCCTCCCCCATCTTAACAATAACTTAATTATACTCGTATAGAGAACCAACGAATATCTGTTTTATTTTGGGGAATGGCTTAATTTTCTTATAGCACCCATCACAATCTAGAATATTGGCAAACAATATGTTGGAATATGTTGTTGTTGTATGTTGTATGTTGGAATATGTTGGCAAACAATATGTTCTTGGTACAAGTATCTTTGTTGAGCAGAGATGAAATGATAAACCTCTCTTAATGATCTCGTCTGAGTCCCTCCTGAGCCACATATCAAATTTTTTCTAAGCACCGCCAACTTTTTCTGAAGCCACTCCCACTTATCCCTAAGTCCCGCCCACTTATTCAAAGCCCCGCCCACTTTTATAAACCCACCCACTATTACATCATTTCCAGTTAAGGCTTGCCCAGGCTTGCCCGGAATGTTCCAAAGGAAACCACACTCAACATTCTTATATTGAAGTACAGGCTAAATTTAAACATATTTTCTTTCATTGAGAATGGACAACTGTGCTGAGCTTGAGTGGGATGAATTTGGAGTTCCTTGGACTCCTACTACATGTTTAAAAAAAAAAAATTCATGTAGAAGGCTCCAGGCACAGACTATGTCGTCCTCATCGAGGTCAGGCCAATAAAAGAGCTGCATGGATAGAAAAGTAAAGAATGATAAGGAGAGAATAACCTTCAAATGTGGAACTAAACCTTCAAATTGATGAACTGGATTCAAACCTCTTTATCAATGGAGGTAAGAGTTTCTTTTAACATTTACAGAGTTTGATTTATACATATAACAATCTTGTAATATGAATACGCATTGCGTAGAGTGAGAGCTTCGTCGACAATGGTCAGTCGATCAAGTACGCAGCCCTCGCAAACATCTGTAGGCCTAGGCCTAGCTAGGCTAGGTTGTTTGATCTTGGGCTTAGAATTAAAATTCAAATTAATTTTATTGAATGGATAGCTTGGGATAGAATGCAGGACTTACCTCCTGTAGGCTATATAGTCTGTACTTCCAGTCAACTGGACCAGGTACCTAGGTCCGACTGGCAGGTACGTACTGAAATCGGTGTACCTGGCTTAAATGAAGTCGGTGCAGTTGGCGGAAAACTAAAGTCGGTGTAGATGGCGGAAAACTGAAATCGGTGTACCTGGCTTAAATGAAGTCGGTGTAGCTGGCGTAAATGATGAGTGGTTTTGAATTCAAAATCCGTTCTGTACAGTACTGTATTGTAATTTATTGATTTTAATCACCAGGTGAAAATAATTTATCGGTCGCGCCAGACCAAAGCAAGATCATGTGAGCAAGATGGCGGATCATGGAAGGGACAAGATGGCAGATCATGGAAGGGACAAGATGGCGGATCATGGAAGGGACATTTGAAATGACAACATAAAATTTTGTTCCCAAGGGAATGGAGAAAATTTAGAAAAAAATTTTTTTGTGAAATTTGAATTTTTTTTTTTGTGAAATTTGAAATGAAAGTGAAATTTCGGGTGGATTTACATATACATGCAATTGCCATAGAAGTTCGCTTACGAAGCTCTCTAGAAAGCAACAATAAAATGATAATATGAATACGCATTGCGTAGAGTGAGAGCTTCGTCGACGACAATAGTCAGACGATCGAGTATGCAGCCCTAGCAAACATCTATAGGCCTCGGCCTAGCTAGGCTAGGTTGTTTGATCTTGGGCTTAGAATTCAAATTCAAATTAATTTTATTGAATGGATAGATTGGGATAGAATGCAGGACTTACCTACTTTAGGCTATATAGTCTAGACTTCTAGTCGACTGGACCAGTTACGTCGGTCCGACTGGCAGGTACATACTGAAATCGGTGTACCTGGCTTAAATTAAGTCGGTGTGGCTGGCGGAAAACTGAAGCCGGTGTGGCTGGTGGAAAAAAGAAGTCGGTGTAGCTGGCATAAATGACGAGTGGTTTCGAATTCAAAATCCGTTCTGTACAGTACTGTATTGTAATTTATTGATTTTAATCACGAGGTGAAAATAATTTTAATCAACAGGTGAAAATAATTTATTGGTCGCGCCAGACCAAAGCAAGATCACGGATCATGGAAGGGACAAGATGGCGGATCATGGAAGGGACATTTCAAATGACAACATGAAATTTTTTTCCCCAGGGAAGGGAAAATTTTGAATTTTTTTTTTTGTGAAATTTGAAAAAGAAAATTTGTGAAATTTGAAATGAAAATGAAATTTTGAATGGATTTACATATACATGCAATTGGCATAGAGGTTCGCTTACGAAACTCTATTAAATTAATACATTGTTAGTTTCTCTCACAGGAAATTGTATCTGAGATACAAAATGAAAATACTGCTTTCACCACAACTTGGGGTCAAAGCAATGGGCAATGCCCCCACCTTAATTTTTCAGTAGTTTACAATTAAGATAAAACCCTGTATTTAAACGTGATTAGCAATAATGAACGTAAACTGTATTTGTGATTTCACGTACACTGTAACCACACTAACAAACACTAATTTTGGAAGTCTGACCGAGCTACCCATTATTATCATTAACCCCTTGCCCCCCCAAAATAGAGAAGTCAAACTGCGCCTATGAGAAAAACATATTATGAGTTCTGCCGATGTGGTTCTCAATGTGGAGCCTACCTTGGAGGTTCACTAAATTTGGGAAAAACATATTATGAGTTCTGCCGAGATGGTTTCAATACCTACCTTGGAGGCTCTCTAAATTTGGGAAAACATATTATGAGTTCTGCCTAGATGGTTTCAATACCTACCTTGGAGGTTCACTAAATTTGGGAAAACATATTATGAGTTCTGCCTAGATGGTTTCAATACCCACCACAGAGACTCACTAAATTTGGGAAAACATATTATGAGTTCTGCCTAGATGGTTTCAATACCCACCACAGAGACTCACTAAATTTGGGAAAAGCTTTTTTATGGGGGCAGCTACTGGCAGCCACGTACGGCCAATCACAGGACACGTTGTTGTGTCGACGTGCCGTGTTGTTTTCCCTCGCGGTTTGGAATGTTTTTCCTTTTCATTTTTTTTCTCTTCTCTTTCTACTTGATGTTGATGATGGTAGCAGTTCTGTACTCGCAAGCCGTTCGCCGTTCGCTTTGGCGTTGCGAATGGACCAAAACATTTCATGGACCAAACCATTTCATGTAAAGCGTTCGCCGTTCGCTTTGGCGTTGCGAATGGACCAAAACATTTCATGGACCAAACCATTTCATGTAAATAGAGGGGGGGGATATAATTTTAGATATATATATAGTACGGGCATGCCCTAGTATTATGAGTTCTGCCTAGATGGTTTCAATACACACCACAGAGGCTCACTAAATTTGGGAAAACATATTATGAGTTCTGCCTAGATGGTTTCAATACCCACCACAGAGACTCACTAAATTTGGGAAAACATATTATGAGTTCTGCCTAGATGGTTTCAATACCCACCACAGAGGCTCACTAAATTTGGGAAAACATATTATGAGTTCTGCCTAGATGGTTTCAATACCCCCCACAGAGACTCACTAAATTTGGGAAAACATTATGAGTTCTGCCGATGTGGTTCTCAATGTGGAGCCTACCTTGGAGGTTCACTAAATTTGGGAAAAACATATTATGAGTTCTGCCGAGATGGTTTCAATACCTTCCTTGGAGGCTCACTAAATTTGGGAAAAACATATTATGAGTTCTGCCGAGATGGTTTCAATACCTACCTTGGAGGCTCTGTAAATTTGGGAAAAACATATTATGAGTTCTGCCTAGATGGTTTCAATACCTACCTTGGAGGCTCACTAAATTTGGGAAAACATATTATGAGTTCTGCCTAGATGGTTTCAATACCTACCTTGGAGGCTCTCTAAATTTGGGAAAACATATTATGAGTTCTGCCTAGATGGTTTCAATACCTACCTTGGAGGCTCTCTAAATTTGGGAAAAACATTATGAGTTCTGCCGATGTGGTTCTCAATGTGGAGCCTACCTTGGAGGCTCTCTAAATTTGGGAAAAACAGTATGAGTTCTGCCGAGATGGTTTCAATACCTACCTTGGAGGCTCTCTAAATTTGGGAAAACATATTATGAGTTCTGCCGAGATGGTTTCAATACCTACCTTGGAGGCTCTGTAAATTTGGGAAAAACATATTATGAGTTCTGCCGATGTGGTTCTCAATGTGGAGCCTACCTTGGAGGCTCTCTAAATTTGGGAAAAACATATTATGAGTTCTGCCTAGATGGTTTCAATACCTACCTTGGAGGCTCTCTAAATTTGGGAAAAACAGTATGAGTTCTGCCGAGATGGTTTCAATACCTACCTTGGAGGCTCACTAAATTTGGGAAAAACATGTCATGAGTTCTGCCTGGATGGTTTCAATACCTACCTTGGAGACTCACTAAATTTGGGAAAAACATATGAGTTCTGCCTAGATGGTTTCAATACCTACCTTGGAGACTCACTAAATTTGGGAAAAACATATTATGAGTTCTGCCTAGATGGTTTCAATACCCCCCACAGAGACTCACTAAATTTGAGAAAAACATATTATGAGTTCTGCCTGGATGGTTTCAATACCCACCACAGAGACTCACTAAATTTGGGAAAAACATATTAAATGAGTTCTGCCTGGATGGTTTCAATACCCACCACAGAGACTCACTAAATTTGGGAAAAACATATTATGAGTTCTGCCTGGATGGTTTCAATACCCACCACAGAGGCTCACTAAATTTGGGAAAAACATATTAAATGAGTTCTGCCTGGATGGTTTCAATACCCACCACAGAGACTCACTAAATTTGGGAAAAACATATTAAATGAGTTCTGCCTGGATGGTTTCAATACCCACCACAGAGACTCACTAAATTTGAGAAAAACATATTATGAGTTCTGCCTGGATGGTTTCAATACACACCACAGAGGCTCACTAAATTTGGGAAAAACATATTATGAGTTCTGCCTAGATGGTTTCAATACCTACCTTGGAGACTCACTAAATTTGGGAAAAACATATTATGAGTTCTGCCTGGATGGTTTCAATACACACCACAGAGACTCACTAAATTTGGGAAAAACATATTAAATGAGTTCTGCCGAGATGGTTTCAATACCCACCACAGAGACTCACTAAATTTGGGAAAAACATATTATGAGTTCTGCCAAGATGGTTTCAATACCTACCTTGGAGACTCACTAAATTTGGGAAAAACATATTATGAGTTCTGCCTGGATGGTTTCAATACCCACCACAGAGACTCACTAAATTTGAGAAAAACATATTATGAGTTCTGCCAAGATGGTTCTAAATGTGGAGCCTACCTTAGAGACTCACTAAATTTGGGAAAAACAGGAAAAGAGGTTTACCTTGGAGACTTTGAAAACTGGTTTCATTTTGGAGACTCTGCCTGTAGGGTCTATCTTGGAGACTCTTACTATCTTAGAAACTCTGCTTATGGATTACACAAAGAATAATCTTTGGATTCTAAACCAATGAACATTGTTCTTTGCTGGATGGTGTCTTATTTCAGGTAAGTTCAGTTGATTGGAAATAAATTAAATTATATATTGTTATGAATTAGGGGTAGAGGAATATCTAGAGCCAGGTAGATCTGCATAGGTAGGTATTCGACTGTCGTGATAAGGAATCTACCTGTAATAAGTTCTATGTTTAGCCGTATGTCGGAATAAGTTGTTTCTGTGTCCCTGCCACTAGGGGGTGGGGCATGCTAATTAGTACAGGGATTATGGGTAAAATTCCCTCGTGTGTCGTTCTCTCTGTGAGCAACCCAGTGTCCCTTATGGCAATACATCCTATCGGCAATTAGATAGATCCATTAGTGCACACGTTAATTAATTCCCCTCCGCCACAATAAGACTTACAGGAAGAACAGGCAGGAAGTCAGATCGGGGCACCGCCGATGGGGCTGCAGCCAGCCACATCACCAGCTGGCATAGCAACAAACATTGTGCAACAGGCTGGAGCCACACCCAGGGAACGTGTGATTGGCTGGGGTAAGAGCTGGCCACTGATTGGTGAAAGGAGGGTGGAAGGAAGCGGCACACTGATTGGCCACCGACCGTGGACACCTCGGCCAATCAGTGCAGAAGGCGTGAACACTCGGCCAATTAGTGAGGAAGGCGTGAACATTCGGCCAATCAGAGAGGAAGGTGCAAACCACTACTTAGAAGCAGGTCATTGATTTGAGGGTAAGGGCCGGTGACGTCAGAAGACGGGAAAAGTCCACAAAGAAGCGAGGGACTGATTGATAACACGAGAGCATCGACGTTAGACCGCAAGTGACGAGACGACTCGCTCGCGGGCTTCCCTGTTCTTCTTCCCTGCGTTCTTCCCTGGTGGTCGTCATCGTCTTCCCTGGGTTCTTCCTGGTGCTCTTGGTGCTTGGTCTTGGTGCTCTTGGTCTTGGTGCTCTTCGTGGTGCCCTTGGTTCTTGGAGCGAGGCGTGCTGCTGAGCGGGTGGCTCTGGGCCTAGCAGGGCATGATGGAGGTGGACGGAGGCCTGCTTCACGCGAACACCGGAGCCTGGACGATTCCTGACGATGCTACACTGCCAGACAGATGAGCTCGCACCCACAAACGCGCACAACACAACGATTCTTTTATTTAATTCATTCCCCTGTGCTGTTGTCGAAGTGAGGTGTGCGGGATCCCAATTTAGAATTAGTTCTTCCGTCGCGTTCTTTGCATCGGGTTCCATAATAAATCTATTCTTCTTGTACATTTTACCCCCTTGTCCGTTTTGAGTTCATTCCCTACAGGATCGAGGTCTGCCGTCGGGGTGTCAGGTAAGAGCTTGCCGCTTCTTCCTCTTCTTCCTCTCGTGCTCGCATAGTCGAATCCGTCATTGATTGTCATCTCCGTTAAAGCCCATTTGGCCATCGGCGAGCCCACAGTATTAACCGAGGGATTCGCGCGACAATATGTTATTTAATTCAATATTAGATAAGTATATATATTTATTTTACATATATTTCAGCAATATCAAGAGAGATCGAGGAAGAAAATGGTGGAAAATTCTTCCTCCCCATTTATACTTATTCAAACTTGAAAAGCCTTGAAAGACAGAATTGGAAGAAGAGGAAAAAAACTTCTTAAAAAAAAATACATATACAGTGCAGTCCCAAAGTATTCAGACCCCTTCACTTTGTTCACATTTTGTTATGTTGCAGCTTCATGCTGAAATGGTTTAAATTCATTTTTTTCCCTCATCAATCTACACTCAATACCCCATAATGACAAAGAGAAAACAGGATTTTAGAAAGTTTTGCAAATTTATTATAAAGAAAAACCTGAAATATCACATTTTGATAAGTATTCAGATAAGTATTCAGCCTGCTTGGAGTTTGCAAAAAAGCACCGAAAGGACTCTCAGACTGTGAGAAACAAGATTCTGTGGTCTTTCATGTGTCTTTCACTGAGGGGAGGCTTCCGTCTGGCCACTCTGCCATAAAGCCCAGATCGGTGGAGTGTTGCAGTGATGGTTGTCCTTCTGGAAGTTTCTCCCATCTCCACACAGGATCTCTGGAGCTCAGCCAGAGTGACCATCGGGTTCTTGGTCACCTCTCTTACCAAGGCCCTTCTCCCCTGATTGCTCAGTTTGGCCGGGCGGCCAGCTCAAGGAGGAGTCCTGGTTGTTCCAAACTTCTTACATTTAAGAATTATGGAGGCCACTGTGCGAGTTATGGAGGCCACTGTGCTCTTGGGAACCTTCAATGCAGCAGAGATTTTTTTTGTAGGCTTCCCCAGATCTGTGCCTCGACACAATCCTGTCTCTGAGCTCTGCAGGCAGTTCCTTCGACCCCATGGCTTCGTTTTTTGCTCTGATATGCATTGTCAGCTGTGAGACCTTATATCGACAGGTGTGTGCCTTTCCAAATCATGTCCAATCAATTGAATTTACCACAGGTGGACTCCAATCAAGGTGTAGAAACATCTCAAAGATGATCAAGAGAAATGGGAGGCACCTGAGCTAAATTTAAAATGTCATAGCAAAGGGTGTGAATACTTATGTAAATGTGATATTTCAGTTTTTTCTTTTTAATAAATTTGCAAAACTTTCTAAAATCCTGTTTTCTCTTTATCATTATGGGGTATTGAGTGTAGATTGATGAGGGAAAAAATGAATATAAACGATTTCAGCATAATGCTGCAACATAACAAAATGTGAAAAAAGTGAAGGGGTCTGAATACTTTCTGAATGCACTGTATATTGAAATACGTATTTAAAAAAAAGAAGAAGATTATGTTGGGTTGGTTTAGGGTTGGGTTAGGGTTGAGGTTGGGATTTTGAATGTGAGGGTTAGGGGTGGGTTGGGGTTGGGTTAGGGTTTGGGTTGGGATTTTGAATGTGAGGGTGAGGGATGGGTTGGGGTTGGGTTAGGGTTGGGTTAGGGTTGGGTATGGGCTTTTGAATATGTGGGTTGGGGATTTGTTGGGGTTGGGTTGGGTTAGGGTTGGGTATGGGATTTTGAATATATGGGTTGGGGTTGGGGTTGAGGTTGGTTTATGGTTGGGGTTGGGGTTGTGATTTTGAATGTGAGGTTTGGGGATGGGTTGGGTTGGGGTTAGGCTCGGGTTGGGTTAGGGTTGGGGTTCATTTTTCTCCCTTTTATATTATTACTCACACACACACAACAACACAACAACAACATGCATTTTAAGGCCATTTTCCCTGCGAGAGCGGGGGTTAGCCTTGCGGTCCCCATGACAATCTTCTCCATTTTGCCCTGAGATGTTTGGCTTCCTGATGCACAGCGCGGTGTGCTTGCGTCATTGACCGGCACCATTGTTCGAGCCCTTCGACACGCGGTCCTCTCGTTGACTGACCCCACCAAAGTGCTCGTCGAGACCAGAGCTGAGTGTCGGCCAAAAGGGGGGATTTTATTTTATTTTATTTAATCATTCCCCTGTCTGTTTTCGTGTCTGAGTGGAGACGTCTCGCATAAGGAAATATTCAATTTACCTCACTGTTCATTTTTATTCTTTGCTTTATTTCATTAAATTAATCTGTGTTGCATTTTCAATTGTTTGTCGTGTTCTGTGTTCATGGTTTCAGATAAACCCCCGTCACATCTGTCCGTTCAGGTAGGGACCTCGTTATCTCTTCCCCGAGCGTGCCAAAGACATAGCACCACCATATTTTTGGGTATACGCCTCGGAGTTAAGGCTCGTTTGGTCATCCGTCGCCTTGAGGTCTTCACTACAGGATCGACACAACAATATTCACATTCTGTTACCTCCTGCCAAGTTATTTCAAGCTATCCACAGCACTTCCTCCATTCTTTCAAGCGATAAGTTCCCCATCACTTTCAACAACAAAAAATGTTTTCAAAACAACAATTAGAGCAGTTATGTTCAAAACGCAACTATGCATGTTATAATGATGGTGACATGTCGATGTGATAATGATCTTCACACCATTATGAACAATACTCACTTGAAAAAGATCACGTCCATCAGATATGCGTCCAACAAATAATTGTGTGGACAGAATGCCGAGTGCCCACACGTCGGCTGGGGGACCTTCATATATCTCCTTGTTGAATATCTCGGGTGCCATGTAAGCAAATGTGCCGCAGTGTGTATTAAGCTTTTCATGTGGCTTGCAAATTCTGGCCAAGCCAAAGTCAATGACCTTCACCAACCACTGATTATCACAAAGCACGTTGTCAAGCTGGAGAATAAACAGAAATCAATATATATATTTAAAAGGTGAAACCTTTGATGATAAAACATGTTAAAATAAAAATTCAAAGTTTAATGAGAAGGGCACGCAGGAAAATAAAATTCCAGGAAGAGAGAAAAAAAAAACATCCTCTATAAATATCAGGAGTTTATCTATAATAATAATAATAATAAAAGGCAGTGTGGTGTGTCTCTGTGTGTGTGTGTGCGTGTGTGTGTGTGTGTGTGTGTGTGTGTGTGTGTGTGTGTGTGTGTGTGTCTCTCTCCTCCATAACTCCAAAACCATGAAACCTAACAGCCCCATTCTCTGCATGCACATTTCGTGAACTCCAAGGGTGTGCATGAATGAAAACTGGATGTTTGCGTGTGTTAAAACACCCTTTTTGAAGACAATTACCGACCTTGTTTTATTGAAACAAAAACAGACTTTATCCTTGGTCAGTCCCCTATCCCTCGCAGGGGTCTCGTGCTTTTTCAGCATGCTTAAAAACGCCTTTCCTTGGAACAGGCCGCAACAGTTTCTGCACAATTAAGCACTCAAAATTTATGTTTTCACTCTCCTCACACATCATTGAATGTCTGGTCTTCATACCTACAAATCGTTGTTTACATCACTATTGTAGCTGCTGTCATTTTCAAATTAGGAGCTTCAAATGATTTGATGCATTATATGATGCGATTTTCCACAATGGCCTCTCATGGACGAATTAAAGTACATTATCAAGGTTCTGGTATTTAAAAAAAAGAGCGGGAGTCGATATCGTATTACATATTACAAAAAGGCTCATTTGTTCACCACTGTTATGTGTGGCTGTGTGGCGTATATAGACACTCGCGAAATAATGACATAAAAGCAAGCATATGAGCATGTGGCCGCCCTCCCGCACCCCCTTGTTAGTAATTATACAAAGATATACATTTTGTTATTTCCTCCCTTCTCCACTTCCCACTCCATTCCTTCCTTGCTGTGCTGCCCAAAATAAATAAATATTTAATCGCAAAGTTACACAGAACATATCACGATATATGGTGGTGCCGTTGGTTACCTTTATATTCCTGTGCACAATGTTCTTCTTGTGCAAGTATGCAAAAGCAGAAGCCATCTGGAAGGTGGAGATAGAATATTAAAACATGGAGACAGATTTTACAATTTCGAGTTCAATGTTTTCTGTCATATTTAAAACACGTCAACATCACACTGAGGCTGAAAGATGTCAGCTCACCTGCTTCATGACACACCACGCTTCAGGTAAAGAGAATATCTTCTGTGAAACAAGATGGTGATAGAGCGAACCTGCACGCATCGAACACAAACATACAAGGGCAATGAGATCATTGATTTTTAACAAAATACGAGAAGAGGAAAAAGGGGAGGAACTGGAAGTGAGTCGAGTGAAAAGAGGGTTCATGGAGACAGGAAAAGGAAGGATGGAGAATGACTCGAGATGGAGGTGCATCCCTCCTTGAGGTGTTGGAGGGGAGAATGTGTTTGAATCGTTTTCCGGAAACATAACTCCATACAACAACAGGCATTTGAAGGCCATTTTCCCTGCAAGAGTGGGGGTTTGCCTTGCGGTCCCCATGACAATCTTCTCCATTTTGCCCTATTTTCTGCATCTCCCCTTGTTAACCACCTTGCCCGCATTTCTTCTTCGACCATTTTTGCCAAGTCTTTCTCGGTCTTCCCCGTCCTCTACTTCCTTCTACATTCATTTCCATCACTCTTCTCAACCAATCACTTTCATCCTTCCTCAACACATGACCAAACGATCTCAAACTGTTTCTCTTCACAGAATCCATCACAGGCTCTATTACCATCATCTTTCACAATTCATCATTTGTCTTCCTCTCTCTCTCAACGATACTCCACACATCCACCGAACCATTCACATTTCCACCCTTTCCAGCCTTCGTTGCTGCTCTACGTTCATTACCCATGTCTCACTCCCATAAATCATAACACTTCTCACACATGCAGCATACACCTTTCCCTTCAGCTTCAACGACACACCCCTCCTCGTCAGCACGCCACTCAGTTCCCGAAACTTCTTCCATGCACATCTCACTCCAGCAACCGTTGCCGAGTCTGATCCACCTTCTCCATTCAGCATGTCTCTGAGGTAGCAAAATGTTTTCACACCTTCCAGCTTCACGCAGTCTCCAAGATCCAACTCAACATTTCTTCCATCTGCAGCTCACTCTGTGCACACCTTACACTTGAATGTAGCTGCCACACTGGTCAATGCCCCTCTCAAACCACTACATTTTTGATGAACCCACTCTGCGCACATTGTACATTGAATGGAATTCACTCCGACACCCTTCCTGGACACAGCACATGGCCACCCAGTTCTTTCCACCTCACCACATGCTTTGCCACTTGCCATCACCTTCATTTTTCTGATATTCACCTTCAGACCTTTTCTCTCCATACACTCCTTCCACTTGTTCATCTTCACCTTCAGTCCATCCATACCTTCTGCAATCAATACCAGATCATTTGCATACAACAACTCCCATGGTAAACCCTCCTTTACGTTCCGAGCCAGCACCTCAATCACAACTGCAAATAGTAGTGGACTTAGTACCGACCCCTGATGCCCTCCCACCTTCACTTCAAACTCACCACTGTTCCCGTCCTTGTCCTTACAGCTGTGCACGCTCTTTTGTACATTGCCATCACTACTCTGATCAACCACTGCTGCACTCCTAACTTCCTCAATGCCCGTGTCACTACTTCACGTGGAACCCTATCGAATGCTTTCTCCAGATCAACAAACCCAAGAAATAACTTCTTCCTCTTCTCCATGTACTTCTCCTGCAACTGCTCGCAATAAAAAGCGCGTCTCTCATTCCTGTTCCTGGCATAAATCCAAACTGCATTTCGTCAGTCTTCACTTTCTTCCTTATCCTCCTCTCCAACACCCTTTCCGATACCTTCATTCCATGCTCCAATAACTTTATCGCGCAATACGAGCCACAGTCCAGAGGGTCACCTTTCCCCTTGTATAGAGGGACGAGGGTACTTAGTTCCCAATCCACTGGAATGCGGCCTTCTTTCACCACCAGATTGCAGATCGCTATCATTCTCTTCACACCCCAATTTCCCGCTGCCTTCAACATATCTCCCACAACTCCCGTCGGCCCTCCCGCTTTTCTACTCTTCATTGCTTTTATCGCTTCCTCAACTTCCTTCTCGGTTATCTTCTCTGCCGGTCCTAAAACTGGGTTACTCTCTATGTTGCCATCCCATTCATTCTCTGTATTCAACAGCATTTCCATATATCTTTTCCATCTTCCTTTAATTCCATCTGTGTCCACAACGATTTGTCCCACTTCATCCTTCAAACAACTCACCCCCATCACATCACACCTCTCTTTCGCTATCTGCTTTGCAATCCTGAATACCGCTCTCTGACCCTCTTCCAAATCCAAGCACTCTCCGAACATTTTCCTACATGCCTCCTGCGCCTTTGCTACATCTTTCTTTGCAGCCTTCTTGGCTGCCTTATAACTTTCATGCTCTGCTGTTTCTGCTCCCGTACCCTTCGCCTTCTGCCACTCATTGAACTCTTCCTCTTCTCATCAATCTTCTTTCCAACTTCATCATCCCACCACCATGTTTCCGAGTGCCTCGGTGGGCATTTTGTCCATCCACATACCTCACCAACGGCTCCCAACAGACTATCTTTCATTGACATCCAACCACTTTCAAGCTCAACCACATCATCCTCTACCATACTCAGCCTCTCTTTTAATGCCTCCCTTACTGTCACCTCTTTCAACCTCCACACCTTCATTCTCGGTTGGTACCTCACCCGCCGAGCTCTCCTCGCACCTTTCACCCTTATGTCGCAGACAACCAAGTGGTGCTGTGAAACAGCCTCCTCCCCCGGGATCACCTTTGTGTCCCAGAGGGCCCCCCCTATCTCGCCTACGCACCAGCAGGTCGTCAACGGTTGTCGTGGACCCACCTGACGTGTATGTAACAAGCTTATTATCCTCTTTC
The DNA here is from genome assembly GCF_964187855.1 of Myxine glutinosa. Lineage (NCBI taxonomy): Eukaryota > Metazoa > Chordata > Myxini > Myxiniformes > Myxinidae > Myxine > Myxine glutinosa. Next base: position 13,331,249 of record NC_136265.1, read on the forward strand.
TGGAACTGAGTATTACAAATTCAACAAATCAGCTCCATCAGCAAACTCCAAAATCCTTTCACCTTCTCAATTTCTCACACCACATCCGTAACCCCCATGAACTCCCTCAAAACCATCCATACTCCTTTCCACATGTCTATTTAGGTCTCCTCCTGCCACAACAACTTCCTCATCTTTCACGTTTTCCATCAGCTTCTCCATCACACACCAGAACTTGTCCTTCTCTTCATCACTCCGACCAACCTGCGGAGCATATCCTGAGATGACGTTCACCAAGAGTTTTCCAATCGTCATTTTCACCATCAACAACCTATCACTCACTCTAGTCACACTCACCACACTGTCTACAAACTCCTCAGAAAACAGGACACCAACACCATTCACGCCTTCTGGGCACCCTTGCCACACAAACTTGTATTTCTGTCCCTGCCTACCCTTCACCATTCTCACACCACTTCCCTTCCATTTCGTCTACTACATACAACATATGTCCACTCTTCTTCTGACCAATACTTCCACCACTTCTCCTGATCTCCCTGTCATTGTCCCTACATTCCATGTCCCAAACCTTAGAAACCTATCTCCACGTCGGGCATCAGACGTTTCGTCGTCGTAAATTGGGTGATTTCCACCCTTGCTTCGATCGGGTTCCCCACCTTGAGTTTTGACGAGAGGGAGTGGGGTCCCCCATGGGGTACTTCGGGCTGTACCCTGCCCATATGTAGTTGTAATTGTATTTGTCATGGTTCTCTTTTTGAGGCAATGTTTTTATGGCATGATGCCCTTCCTGATGCCAATCCTTGTACTCGCCTCTTATGATACGCAGGGATACGGTGTACCTATTCTAAACCGGGGTACACACTGGGGTACACACCGGGTGGAAACATAACTCCAAAAAGATTGTAAAATAGCTACTTGTTATACATTTGGTGGCCATCTTGGAAATGGTGGCCAATTTGATGCGGTTCTCATTGGTTGCTCTCCTGGGTACCAGTCATTTGTCGTTCTAAATAAAATATAGTACATTTCCACCAAATTTCATGTTTCTATCATGATTTTACCAATTAAGGTGAATTTGGTGAGGTAACCACTGCACTGCCATGGCTGATGGTGAGGCCTATAAAGTCAAGAGACCAAACCACTTCTCATGTGGTTTCCCAAAACAAACTTGTCCAAACCACTTCCCAAACCACCCCCTTCCTGCCACGGCTGCCCTCCCTCTGCTCATGACTTGATCTGCTCGCTGTCGGGCCCAACACCGCGTACCTTCCTGCACCCCTCCGCCCGCTGCTTGGTCTGCATGTGCACCTTGGTCTTTGTTCTCTGCTCAATGTTCATGCGACTTCTCTGTATTTTTCTGCACAAACGCCATGGATATTCTCTTGGGATTTGTAAGAACTGAAAGATGTGCCAGATATCAGAGTAACGGACCTCAACTTCAAATGCAATTTATTTACTTTCCTCCTTTGATCAACACTCATGGTTGAGCTCAACACACCTGGTTATCGGGACATCAGATTGAGAACACGAGAAGATGAAACAAAACATGTTCACATGATCTTTTCTGCTCTTTTTGTTCCCATAACAAATATTCATGGTCGAGCATGAACCTAAAAAGTCCCAACAATCAAGACATCATAATTCAAGTTTGCCAATTACCAAGTTATTTGTCTGCTCAAGTAAAAGTGATGGACACAAGCAGCGGAGTTTCAGCAAAACGACTTCAGAAACCTCACCTGCAGCGACATAGTCCATCGCGATGACCACTTCCTTTGAGATCTGATCTTGATGCACCCCAATCAGCTTCACTGTCAGGAAACAACATGGTGGAGCACAAGTTAAGATGGCATAAAGAAACTCGTCCAAAGTTAAACACCTTTAAACATTCATGATGAACACATGAATTTAGTGTGACCCTTCCGATGACAACTGATCAACAGTGTGACAAGTTCGTGTTTCACAGGTGATTCTGTGTGCTGTCCCTCGGATGGACGTTAAACCGGCATCCAATCTGCGGACATGAGTCTGTATGCGTTAAGGATCCCATGGTGTCCTTCATGAAGAGTAGGCGAGTTATTACTGGCACTGGTCTTAACCTAATGGTTAGGGCGGCGGGCTTGGGATCCGAAGGTCTTTTTGTACACTGCACCTTTTCTCTGCCATCTCCAGGCGCTGCATAACATCATTGTCGGGCACCGAAGGGGGCTCGGCAATGACGCACGCTGAAAGGGAGTACTCAGTTTTCACTCTGGTTGTTTTCTTTCTTGTTTTCTTGTTACTTGCTGGAAAAGATTCCAGCAAGTATGTTGGTTGGTTGGTTTGTCTGTCTGTCTGATTGTGCGCAGTAATAATACGTCTACATCGAATGCACCGAGAATCGCCATACTTTACACACATATTTGTCTTGCCCTGGAATAGACTGTGCCCAATTTTTAACTCTCTTGGCCCAATACCTCCATTATGACGTCATAATTCGACAAGTACAAAACTTCATCCAATCAAGATAAAATTTCTTGAGCGTTATGTCAGCATAAACTGGTGGAGAAAAAACATAATGATGACCTCATCGGTCACGTGGTTCGGCCGCCATATTTGTCCAAAATGGCCGATAAAAAAGTACATTCCGGCAAGTCCTCAGACTCTGACCGATTTTTAATTTGTTTGTTTGTCCGGGCAATACCTCAGCCATCCTTTGAGCTAGGCAGCTGAAATTTCGGCACAATAGTGAGCAGGAACTTTGTCAAAAACGGTATTTTCTGTTTTTTGATTAATCAATTAATTGATTAGTTATTTAATTATTAGCAATTAATTAAGTACTTATACATTTTCTTTGTCTTCTGGCCATTATCTCAGGCACCTTTTGAGTTAGGAAGCAGATATTTTGACATGCCAATGACAAAGTGATTTGGCTGCAAAGGCTATTTTAGATTTATTGATTAATCAACTAATCGATTAATTATTTAATTATTTGATTAATGACAAAAAAAAATTTTTTTAAGTTACACATTCGGATGAAATGGTGGTGGTTTATGTGTTCTATTAGCGAATTGATTAATTATTTAATTATTCGATTAATGACAAAAAAAATTTTTTTTAAAGTTACAGATTCGGATGAAATGGTGGTGGTTTATGTGTTCTATTAGCGAATTGATTAATTATTTAATTATTCGATTAATGACAAAAAAAAATTTTTTTTAAGTTACAGATTCGGATGAAATGGTGGTGGTTTATGTGTTATATTAGCCAATTGATTAATTAATTCTTTTTATGAGTATTATTTATATATTTTCATTATTAATCATTTATTTATTTTCTTTCTCATCTGGCCAATATCTCAGGCACTTTTTGCGTTCGGAAGCTGATATTTGGACACGACAGTGATAAAGTGATTTGTCTGTGAAGGGTATTTTTGATTTATTGATTAATCGATTAATTATTTATTGATTAATAAATTAATTATTTAATTATTTTTATTAATGACTTATTTCGTTAATTTTCTAAAAGTTACATCTTTGGGTGAAGCACGAGTGGTTTAGTTGTGCTATTAGCCAATTGATTAAGAAAATATTTTATGACAATGCTTTATTGATTTTAATTGTGCAATTAATCAATCAAATATTGTGCACCTCTCCCTCCAAATACAGTCTCTATGAGCTGCACGGCGGTATTGCCGGGCGCCAGGGGCGCCCCGGCAATGCCGCACTGGAGGATATTTAATTATTTGACATGGGGGCGGTGTACCTTGAATGTATCTGTACTTGTTTTGATTCTTTTTAGTGAAGATCCGGATCCAGATACGAGAAAGTTTAATTTCTAAAGCGATTCTTCATCATTGATAGAAAGGGCCAAAAACTATATACCGGATATTGCTGTGGATTTGGAAAATGTATCGATGAGAGAGCGTACCCATGTGGACTATAGGAATCCCAAGATAGTTATTTCTTAGTCCAGGTAAAGGTAGACCTTTGCCCATTGTCTAAGGGGTTCAGGAATGGGTACATGCGTTGAAGTTAGTTTGTCGATGTATTCCCAGTGTGGTGTCTCCCCAATTCAAACTATCTGTTTCTTTCAATTCCCATTCGGTTCGTTCCAACAATTCCCACTCCGTCCGTTCTAGCAATCTTTATTCAATCGACATTTGGTCGATGCTTCAATCCACGGACAGATTTGGACAAAACTTGGTGGATGAGTTGGGTTGGTCACAAGAACAAGCTCATTCGATTTTGGAGGTCTGGATCCAGATCGGGCCTATCAATGGAATAGAAAATGTAAAAGGTTCAACCTGGCGGAGGTATGCATTCACTCGAGTGCCGTCATGGTGCATACTGCAATAAGTTTGAGTGAAATCCAAACTTACCAATGTGTGGATGGTCAAGTCGCCGCAACATGTCAGCTTCTTCCAACAGCTACAAAAGAAGAAAAGAAAACCTGTATAAAAGGTAAACTTACCCCGTAGCTGCACCCACAAAGCTGTAACTCACACAGGGACTCACATCATCATGGGCCAATCGACAAGGATCCAGCACATCAAAAGTTATATCAAGACAGTTGCGAGGTACATTGAACTGTTGGTTCAGCAGTTAAAACACAGTTATCTCCACAGTCACACAAACTTACGTCGTCGTTCTCCTCCACATGAATTGCTTTCTTCAAAGCAACCTGAAAGAGAAAACAAAAGGTCCACATGATAACACCTTCGACATATCTACAATGTGGAAAAACGATTACAATATATGATATTTGTGGAGCAGCCAAGGAGTTTATGTTATTATTCTTAATCAAATGTGTAATTCAAAATACCTCTCGAAAATACCAAAACACCTCAATGTACTGGAAAAGGTGGGGACAGGAACCCAACTGTACTATACTGTACTGCAAAGAGTGGGACTTGTAATACCCTCTCCCACCTGAAGGTGGCGCTACATGACACACATTTACATTGAGGATTTGCATCATCTCCACGAGAAGATGGAGGTGATGTGGGATGGGCAGCAGAGAAGATAATTGAATATCAGGTTGGAAGAGAAAGAGATCAGACCAGGAAATAGGTTTGAGTATCTGGGAGGAACAGTGAGCGGGGATGGTAAGTCAGAGGCAGAGGTGCGGAAGAGGATTCAGGTGGGTACGAATGCATGGAGGAGGGTGGAGCGTGGAATGGCAGACAGGAATATTTTAAGAAGAGTGAAAGGGAAGGTTCTGATGACGTGTGTAACGCCGGCCTACCTTCACTGTCTTTACATCTTTCTTGTTTGTTACTTGTGAAAATCGAAGATTTTTCAAGTACAGCACTGTACATTGGCTGGTCACGTACCTTATTCTTTCTGTCTGTCTGCCTGTCTATCAATCATCTGCAGGTCACAATTTTAAGCCGATCTTCACAAAACTTCACGCATGGTACGGGTTCGTCCGAAGCAATAAGCCTATTGTTTTTGAGGTCAAAATATGCCAAAGATCAACAACTTATGTCCAATTTTGAAAAATCTTCAATTTTCATCTGATTGATTTTGAATTTCAAGAGGATTTGTCACTGAATTTGATTTCATAATCGGTCACTGAACTAAACCACCAATTCTTTATGAGGTCAACATCGGCCAAAAGGTCAACATACACCGCATTTCTAAAATCATCAATTTTCATCTGATGTGATTATTTGATCATTGAATTCAACAACCAATTATTTTTGAGGTCTCAACACAGACAAAGGTCAACATAGGCCAAAGATCAACTCACGTGGAATTTCTGAGATCCTCAATTTGCATCTGATCGTCTTGAAATTTGAAGAGGACTTGAATATCAAGTCAATTAATTCAACAACCAAAATATTTTTGAGGAGAAATTTGTTTCATGGATTTTGCAAGTATTGTGCTGTCCATGACATCATTCTTGTTTGTTTGTCTGCAAGCAGGATATCTCTAAAAAGTTAGAGCTGTATTTGGACGAAACTTTGTGGACAAGTTGGGTGTGTGCCAAGGACTAATTGATTCAATTTAAGTGAAGATCCGAATCCAGATATGGATACCAGATTTTAAGCGATTCATCACCACTGAGAGATGGGGCCAAAAACGATGTGGAGAACGATATTTCAAACACCTGGTGGATGAGTTGGTTTGTTGACAAACACAAGCAAATTATATTTTGGTTCAGGTCCGATCTGGCCGATCAATGGGCCTGGTGAAGGTGGGCGCTCTGTCGAGTGCCGTTCTGATTTGTTCATTGTAATTACATCTTTGATGGAATCTTCCACAGGAATGATGTGGAGCTGCAAGTCGAAGGAAAAAGCATCTTTCATCGAAACAGAAATGAAGGGGACAAATTCAGATGCAGGAGAATCTCCCCATTCCCTTCTTCCGTTTACCTTCCGTCGTGTCCCTCCACCGTGTTCCATCTAGCTCTCCCACGAGCTGTTCCAGCTCCCATGAAGTAAAAGGAAGACAGAAAGTATCCCACAAGTTTGTACCTGTAATGCAGACTTGATGTCCTTTGCTTCATAAACATTTCCACGGCAGCCTTGTCCAATTTTGGAGATGACCTCCCAGTCCCCAATCTGATAAAGGCACAAACAAAACTTCACAACAATGCTTCTGTTATAATAATAAATGTGTGTGTGTGTGTGTGTGTGTGTGTGTGTGTGTGTGTGTGTGTGTGTGTGTGCACGTGCGCGTGTGTGTGCACGTGTGTGTGTGTGTGTGTGTGTGTGTACGTGCGTGTGTTTGTGTCCTTCATAACTCCAAAACCATAAAACCGAGCGGCCCCAAACTTTGAAAACGTGCATCTCGACCTCCAACATAGTTCAGGGGAGGGGTGGGAAAGGGACAGAGGGGAGGGAGGAAGGGGAGGACGGGTGGAGTGCAAGAGAGTCAATCCCACCACAAGGAAAATGGTTACTCCCACCGTTTAACCCTCCCTTCTGTTAATTTCTACACTAGCCCGAAGTATGATCCCTCAAGCATTTAACGTGGGAAATTATGACGATCTTTGCGCTTTTTCCTTCAATGCTTTGAACGGCCTCACGGGATTATTTTAAATTTGATTTGATTTATGTTTTCCTTTTTGGTGGTCGCGGGAGCGGTTGCATACTCAACTACAACAAATTTGATGAAAATCTTACGATAATTCACCAAATGTCCGTCTGTCTGTCCGTCCATTCAAAGGTACCGTAAAAACTGCTGAACCGATCGCAACGATATTTTGGGTGGGTAATCCTATGATCTCCAGGAGTAAAATAGGCTATTTAGTTTTCCCAATTTCAGCTTTCGTCTCCAGCATTCTCAGGTTTGGACTCCCACATAACATTCGTGTTCGCATAACGTTCATTGTGACGATGTTTTCATTGTGACAAAGTTGTTTTCCCGGGTGCCGCACAAACGGCTGCATCGATCGCTGCACAGCTGCACCGATCGGACTCAGTGACCTCGGACAAAGACCTTTTACAAGGACACGGGTTGAATCCCTGCTTGAGAGAATTCTAACCCATTTCAGCTGAAGGAAACACGTATCGGGAGTACTTACGACATAGCGATTGTGAACACGATTATCGATCACGATTCACGATCACCACGATCATAGTGTATCGATCACGTTGGGACATTTGGTGAATTATAGTAAGATACTGTTTCGATTTTGATTATTTGCGTGTGATATGATTTAACGGATGTTTATATGAATCGTTTAAAATAAAAAAAAGCCTTCAATTTCTGATATTTTACCTTTTCGTTTGGGTCATGATCCTCCCAATTGAAGCTCCACCTATAGGGCGTGTGCAGTTGCTAGTCTGATGAAGTTTGACAAATATACAACCTTTAATGGCTTAATGTAAGACATTCAGAAGCCGCATTATTCTCTCTTTTTGTCATCATTATCGTGATGGCTCTAATTGTTCTCCAGGACCTCACAGACTCATTTCAACTCAGATTTGATTTCTGTTTTCCTCGTCGCTGAGGTCGATAAAGACCCCGGTAAAGCGAATTTGGTGAGAATTGGTTCAGTTTTGATTACAGTATAGCGACATCTTCGCTCTCCCCTCCTCCTTTCTCCCTCCTCTCTCTCTCTCTCTATCTCTATCTCTATCTCTATCTCTTTCTCTATCTCTATCTCTATCTCTCTCTCTCCTACACCTCCGTCTCTCTCCCCCACCTCTCACAGCTGCACTAATACAGGTGGTGGAATGTTTTAATTATGTACAGTAACTCGTGGGGGATTGTGTGTTGAGCAGCTGGTGGGATATTCCCATGAAGCAATGTTTACAGTGTGAATGGTGGGATATCCCACAAAGCTTGCTTCTAAGTACTGTAATGAAGTACACTAAGTACTCTAAAAAAAAGTAATCCAATGAAAAAAACGTTTCCTTAAACCTCAACATTTATTCAAATTTTTGTCTCGTTATAAAAATCCAATTGAATGAATAGCAGACGTTGCAATATGAATGAATGAATGAATGAATGAATATGAATGAACAGCAGACATTGAATGCAATTAAACAAGTGACATAATGATCAAAACAAATCAATGTCTGACATATTGAACATGATTTGACATGGTGGAAGTGACCTTCCATCAGAATTATGGTTTTGCGGTTACATGTTGAACTGTTACAATGTTGAACGTAGTAAACACATATGTTGAACGCTATGGTCAACATCAGCTGTGGTTTGAGGAATATCGGGTGATCCCTTTTTGTTGGGGGAGATCGCTTTTGGGGGAGAAAAATGATCGTTTTTTGTTGGAGTTGAGGTATTTGTTGGGGAGGCGGCCCAGGTGTGTTCCACCCGACTGGATTCACCCCTGCATATCTCATATAATATGACAAATTAGTGTTTGCATTTGTGATTGGAGAAAGTTTGGCATCGTTTTAAGTGGACTTATGCTTTTGCACAATATTGTAGGAGATCCAATATCTTGCTTACCAGGTCATGATCCTCAATTTCCTTATTCTTCATTTTCCGCTTGGAGGAATCCCCCGAATCACTCGAATCACCTTCAAAAATGAAGGAAAAATCAACACAACACAGAACATAAATGGAGAGAATATCACCATGTTCAGATGTGTGCATGTGCGTGTGTGTGTATGTGTGTGTGTGTGTGTGTGTGTGTGTGTGTGTGTGTGTGTGTGTGTGTGTGTGTGTGTGTGTGTGTGTGTGTATTGTGGAAATTCGACGTCATTTTCATGATTTAATCATCTTCTTCTTCTTGGCCAGCTGGCTGTTCATATACCATGTCCCTGAGTCAGAGGTCTAGTGCTCAGCACATGCAATATTGGCTCGAGTCTTTCAGGAACCAGTTGGCTAGACCTGACATGATTGAAGTTGGTAAAGACAGGAATTTGTAATTTGTTTCGGGTGTCGGTGATAATTTGCCAACTCTTCATGAAAGACACCGAGGGATGTCTAATATCTCCAAAATTAATGCCATCAGACGGGAAATCCAGCAAAAGGTTCATTTTATGGACTGCACACCTGTGACCAAACGCCCGACCTGCGAAGCACCAATTTGATTTTATGGAACATGGATTCTTCAAGCAGCCATCAAACCTCTGAACTGTTCTCCCATCTCTGCTGTCTCTGACATCAACTCATTCTGGGAATTCTTTAAAAGAAATTTGCTCTCTCTCATGCACAGATTCATCTCGTCTCGTCTTCAATTGTCGTACCCTTCCTCCCGTCCATGGTACACTGAAACTTGTGGTGAGGCAGTTGTCCAGAAACAACTTGCCTTCTCCTCATGGAAGGAAAATCCAACGGAAGGCAATCTCCATTCCTTCCACAAAGCTCAGATCAAGTGTGTGTCTGTTTGGACAACAACAGACAAACGTGAAAATGCATGTTGTTGTTGTTGTTGTCATGCACAGATTCATCTCGTCTCGTCTTCAATTGTCGTACCCTTCCTCCCGTCCATGGTACACTGAAACTTGTGGTGAGGCAGTTGTCCAGAAACAACTTGCCTTCTCCTCATGGAAGGAAAATCCAACGGAAGGCAATCTCCATTCCTTCCACAAAGCTCAGATCAAGTGTGTGTCTACCCTCAGGAGAGCGAGGAAACAATATCTCTCTACTCTCAAGACTGAACTCTCAAACCTGTCTCCCTCCTCCAAATCCTGGTGGTGTCTGGTCAAACCCATCGCTCTCTGTACCTACTTATCCAGTCGAACCCAGCTGCTCCTGGACTCTGTGTCCTTCTCTCCTGACAAGGTGAAGAAGTTTCTGCCAAACCTCGACTCTGGTTCTGTAACTGGACCAGGCGGCATCGGCCCACGGGACCTAAAATCCTGCCCTGCTTTCTCTATATAGAGCTTTGGAAGCTCTACCTCACCCTGTCTCTGTTATCGTCAGCTTCTCTTTTGATCAAGGACCTCTGCCAAAACCACATTTCTAAGCTGGCCTCCAAAGCCAGTCGCGGGCATCCTCCGTTGTGCAGTCTTTTCTTGGCACACTGAGCTCCTCACCACATACAAAGCTTTCATCCCCAGCTCAATGGAAAACTGCTCTCCCCTCTGGGCTGGTGCTCCTGCCTCACACCTAGCTCGGCTTCACGCTGTTGAAACCAAAGCTTTCAGCATCATTGGAATCTCCCATGATGAAGCTGATTCTGAGGGCCTTTCTCTGTCTCACCGCAGGCAGGTTGGTGGTCTTTCTGTCTTCTCCCGACTCCATCTACCTTCGGTGGCGGAGGTAACAGCAACCATTTCCATGTCTCTCCTAAAGGTGCTTAAACATCCAAATCCATGCAAAACACTTGCAACCGAGATAACTAATTTATTAGAAGGAAATATTTATTTTCAACACTCACCAGATCGCTGCTGTTTCTCAACCGGTTGTATTGACATTTCAGACACATCATTCCTGTAAAAATGGGAAAGATTTTGTGAAGCTGAAGTTTTAAAAAGTTACAAAATGAAACAATGTAAGAATAAAAATGCTGTGGGGCGGACTGCATCAGTTTTTTTATTTATTTTCTGCATTGAGAGAGCAAACAAGACTGGACTGCTCCCTTCTAAGTACCTTCACACACAGTTGGCAATGAAGACAAGAAATGTGACATGGTGAAGAGGGTGTGAAGTTCACAAAAACCACAATTTTGTTTCCCCTTGGTTTCCCAATCTTCCACACTCGCCTCCAATCAGTCTAGCCAGGGTTTGAATCCCGACCCAGTTATAAAATGTCATCCTGGTGTTTCACAGGTAGGGCAATTCATCAATGTGTGTGCTCTCCTTCAGATGGCAGTTTGCTCCTTTGAGAAAAGTAGGTGAGCTATCGCAGACTCCCTGAACAAATTCCTACCCTGACCAGCAGAGGACATTGCACCAGCGGTACATCCACGCTTCCAGCAATGATGGAAAGCAGCAGCTCCCATGAAATGATGATGGTGAGCCTCAAGAGGAAAAGCGGTCAAATAGGGAGTGGAAACAGCCCAACATGTCATCAAAATGGGAAATTCAAATCCTCACTTTCAGGAATCCGCCACGTCTGTGTACACTGAGTTTGAAAGTTAAAGAATGCGTGGATGAGGGAAGCGCAGTGGAAGTTGTGTATCCAAACTTTCAGAAGCCGAAGAACGAACCGGATGTGTGATCGAAACCAGCACCACAAGGTGGTATCCGGTATTGGAAATCATCGTTTTCTTATTAAAAAAAGTTTAAACAATTTCTGAGTTGGAGTAAATCTGAGGAAGAAAATGTTCATTGTTCATTTATTTTAAGCAGAGGTTCATCCCAAAGCACCAAACACAGCTTTGCAGGGAAGGAAAAGAGATTTTTGAAAGCTCCAAATATAAGCAGCAAGATTGTCTGACAAAGGTGATGGAAGCTGACTTTGAAGAAGATGGAAGATGACATAAGATATGACAAGATCAGCTTCCATTCCCTTTGAGGATTGCCATTTGTATCGTCACCACAAATCTTGTCATGACATCCTGAAAAGGGATTCTTCTTTTACTTACATATGTGGAAGGTCGCCACATGTAAACATGTAACGTCGCTTCTTCTTCTTCCCAGTTCCTCCGAGGATGCGCCTAAGTTGAAAAAGATTGAAAAGTCAATTTATTGTACATTCCCTGAGATAGATATATCCAAAATCAAGTTTTAAAAAGTGCAGATGGGGGGTGAATGAATTTATTTACTTCACACGCTTCCATGGCGTGGTTTTCTTCTTCCTCTGTGGGGAATCGTGTGGTGGACCCTCCATGAACACCGCGTTTTCATGACTTCGTCCACGTGACGGGTTCGCGCACTTCGCTTGAGAACCCGGAGACTTGTTCTTGTTTGTTTTCCTGGTAAAATAACATCCACAAGTTGTTGCAAGTTTGTTATACCAAATAACATAAATACATTCTCAATTTCAACAAATCTTTTCTTTTCACAACTGACGCTGCAATGTCCCCGACACAACACGCCACAGAATATAAAACATTTTCACGAAAAGGTGTAAAATGTACAAAAGTAATTTGGTCGAGACGAGTGGACGAGTGAATGCGCTTTCGATGTCGGGGATGTACCTGTACCTCCTCCTCCTTCATGGCCACAACTCAGTCCTCCCCTCCTCACGCTCATAAAAGCAAAAGGGCATTCCACACTTCGATTATAACACATTTCTTCATAACCTCCTCGAAAGAGCAGAATATTTAACGCTTTTCCCTTCCTCTATCATGCTGCCATGGATTTCACATAAATCATGTTAAAAAAACAGCTCTTACATGTCATGGGCCACCACAGTCACCTGTCCAACTGATAATCCCACGAGATACTCGGAAACCCCATGGAGTTGGGTTTTTTGGTCCTTGTTCGAGTTTTTTTTAGACAAAATAGTCGGAAATAATAGTATTCACCCACATAAGGTCCACGGTAAAAGCCCTGCTTGAGGGAATGCCAGTTATTTGGGCAGTGTATAGACGACAGAGCCCTGCCTGGTTCGCTGAGGCTGATGCGGACCGTGATCTTCATATGGCTTGGGATACATATCAGCCCCAATCTTTGGATATTTGATGATCCTTTTAATGGTCACAAGCAAGTGTATTATTAGCTCACCTGGACTTCAGTCTGGTCTGCAGGTAAGTCAGCCAGTCATTGAGTGAGTGAATGAGTCTGTAAACACTTCAGTGATTATCACTTTATCAGTTTTCACATTATCACTTCACACTTCATTTCACTTTATCACTTTATCAGATTATCAGTGTTTGCCAAATCCTGGTGGTGTCTGGTAAAATCTGTTTCTGGTGTTTGTTCCCCCTCCATCCCCTCCCTCACCTTAAATGGCCACACGGCTGACTCCGCACGTGAAAAAGCCGAATGTCTCAACTCTGTGTTTGCCTCTAAATCTTGTCTCCCAAACCCATCCCTCTCTGTACCCACCGTACCCAGTCGTACCCAGCTGCTCCTGGACTCTGTGTCCTTTCCTCCTGACAAGGTGGAAAAGTGTCTGTCAACCCTCGACTCTGATTCTGCAACTGGACCTGACGGCATCAGCCCACGGGTCCTAAAATCATGTTCTTCCGCTCTTTCACTCCCTCTCTCTGTTCTCTTCACCCTCTCTTTTGCTCAAGGTCATCTTCCATCTGCTTGGAAATCTGCCAACATCACCGCTTTGCACAAAAAAGGTGCAAAAACAGATCCCAGCAACTACAGACCAATCAGCCTTCTCCCAATTATCAGCAAGGTCATGGAATCCATCATTGCTTCAGATATGAAATCTTTCCTCTTCTCCAATGGCTTGATCTCTGATCATCAATTTGGTTTCAGACCTGGACACTCCACTCTGGACATGCTGCTTCTGCTTTCTCAACAATGGATGGAGGTCCTCAATGCCAAACAGGAAATTAGAGCAGTCTCCCTTGACATATCACGTGCCTTCGATACAGTCTGGCACCCCGCTCTGCTCACCAAACTCTCCTCTTTTGGTATCCATGGAAATCTCCACGCATGGCTGGCGGACTTCCTCTCTAGTCATAGTCAACGTGTGGCCCTGAATGGGTTTCTCTCATCTCCTCTTCCTGTTCAGGCTGGAGTTCCCCAAGGCAGTGTTCTGGGCCCTGTGCTTTTTCTGGTCTTCATCAATGATCTCTCTGACTCTCTTGAAAATCCTCTCTATCTCTTTGCTGACGACTCCACTCTCTGTCGCTCCATTCTTCATCCCTCAGATCGGCAGTCTGCAGCCTCCTCACTCTCTGCAGACCTTGACAAAATCACAGACTGGGCAAACAAGTGGAACATGTCTTTCAATCCTGACAAATCTCACACTCTTACGATGTCTCTCCGAAAAGACCGACTGGACAACCCTCCCATCCACTTTCTGAATAATCCTCTCCAAGAAGTTCTGTCACTCAAGCTTTTGGGTCTCACTATCTGCCATGATCTTTCCTGGAAAAACCACATTTCAAATCTGGCCTCTAAAGCCAGTCGCCGACTGGGCATCCTCCGTCGTGCGAAGTCCTTCCTTGGCACACCTGAGCTCCTCACCACATACAAGGCTTTCATCCGCAGCTCAATGGAATACTGCTCTCCCCTCTGGGCTGGTGCTCCTGCCTCACACCTAGCTCGCCTTCGCGCTGTTGAAACCAAAGCATTCAGAATCATTGGAATCTCCCGCGATGAAGCTAACTCCAAGGGCCTCTCACTCACTCACCGCAGGCAGGTTGGTGGTCTTTCCGTCTTCTACCGACTCCTCTCTGGCCTTGCCCCCCCCCCCCCAGCTCTCTCTGGGCTCTGTCCCGCAAATATTCCTACAGGTCGCACAAGATCTGCCTGCAACCCTCTTTTGGTTAAACTGCCAAAATCAAGACTCTCTGCTCACCTTAACTCCTTCATTCCTCTTTTCTCCCGCCTCTGGAACAAACTCCCTCACTCTCTTCAATCCCACTCCACCCTCCAAGTCTTTAAAACAGCTGTTCACCACCATCTCTTATCTTCCCCCATCCAAAACCTTGATCTTTTCTACCCCCGCTAATGTCACCCCAATTCCCCTTTTTGAAATACCAACTTCTGTCCTGGAAGTCCTTGGTGTCCTTGTGCTTTATACTTCTCCCTCCCCCCCCCCCCCCCACCCCCTGCCCATGCCTCCTCCCCCAGGGCCCTCTCCCTTCCACACATCTCCCTGCTCTCGGATGTTGTGTTTGTGTGCTTCCCCTTTTCTCCCCATCTTGTCTTCCGCTCCCTCTTTTTGTGTATTTTGTTTGTCTGGTCGATTTGTTTGTGAAGTAAATGTTAGCTCTTTTACGAGCCTCGATTCAGTATACAAAAAAAAACAACAAAAAAAACACGATTTCGAATAAACTTGGTCATAAGATTCATATCTGATGCCCAACGAAGGTGTATGACCACATCAAAATCTGCGCTCATTAAATGAGTCTTCAGGGGGGGGGGGGAGTTTTGACCCCGGGGGGGGGGGGGGGGTAAATAAGTATTTGTCTCTTCTGCAAAACTACACACAGAATGTGACTGAAACCTGGCGACAAGCTTCGTATCTGATACCTAACAAAGGTGAATTGACCACATCAAAATCTGCGCTCATTGTGGGGGTCCACGGGGGATTTTTGACCCACCCAAATTGGTATTTGCTCTCTTCTCTGAAACTACACACACGATTTCAATGAAACTTGATCACAACCTTCAACGATGTACGAAAGATTGTTCTCGACATTAAAAACATCATTGTCTGAGTGGGTCTGTGGGGGGTTTGAGTGATTGTAGCTCGTGATCCAGTTGAGCTTCAGGACCCACGGTCCTACTTTTATGATTATTATACAAGCAGGGACAGGTAGAAAAGATATGTAACAATAAATGACCAAAAAACAATTATCTTCTTCCTGATGTACATATAGTGGGTGGCGGTAATATGGACCCCGGGGCTGAATTTCCCATGATGCACTGCATCTGCCCTCGTCACCATATCACGGGATAAACAAGTATGGCCGACCAGCAAGTGACCAACTGCAGTTGATTCAAACTCTTTAATGATGGTAAGTGCAAACTTCCAAAAGTTTTCATCTCAAATTTTACAATTCATAAGCATGCAGTACTGTGTATGTACATTGTACATGTAGTCACTAGCTTGTTTGATGAGTGGTGTCCCTGGCTGAGTACACGTGAGAGCTGTCTACAGCACCACTGTGTGTAGAAAATTCCATCCCAGCCCATATGTACTGGGCATGCTGACATGATCGAGAGGCATGGTGTGGGGAATATGGACCCTTTGGTAGTGTCTAATATGGACCCATGTCCATATTCCCCACAGTCAATGTCCATATTCCCCACACAGGAAGCTTATCGAATAAGTCCACAAAACAGCATGTTCACTGTCAAAATTTGAATCAAATAAATTTTTCTGCACCGAAATATGTGACTAAGCAAAACTAGGCATGGTCCAAGTAGCCGTCAAGTATCGGCTGTTTGTTAACAGCCGATAACATGTACACTTGATTCTGTATAAAAATCCGACAGTGACTATGCACTGTCGGAGATTGAACTCGCCCCGAAAACGCGTAATCATCACATCCTCTCCTTCTAAAAGACGTTTGATCGTGGAACATCAAGAACAAGAGAGAAGGGCATTGAAGAAAGGGCCAACACGCGAGAAGCAGAATCCTATATCCCCAACTAATTTGAAAGCGAAAAAAGGCAACAGACCACGAACAAAGTGCGGTCCTCCAGTTCGAAAGCAGGTTACCAAGTCTGCCAAGCAACACAGAAAAGGACCTGAAAACTGCATGAGTAATGTCTCCTGCATATATTGCTTTGAGTTATTTGTTGATCCACCTGAATTTTCTTGGATCCAATGCAGTGAATGCAAGCAATGGGCCCACGAAAACGAAACTGACTATGAGGGTATAGGTGCTTTCGTCTGTGACGAGTGTCGCTAAGGTTGTTGTTCACTGAAAATTCCGAAAGTCACATTTGTCCCAGGGAACATTTGTCTAAAATAAACTAGACTTACCACATTGAGGTAATATGGACCCGAGGTCCATATTACCCCATAGGGGGCGTCCATATTCCCCACGTTGTTTGGAATATGGACACTGATGGCATATTTTTATTTGTCCCCTCAATCATATGTCTTTGATTTTATTCAACCCAAACTGCACGGGGATGTAGTCTGTCTGGTTGTCTAAATAAACCATTATTTGGAAATATTCCTTATCTATTTGTATAGTCTCTATCGGGACTTTGGCTTAGGGGGTCCATATTACCCCCACCTACCCTATATACAGTCACGTGAAAAAGTAAGTACACCCCATGTAAAGTTTTGACTTTTTCAACATATTTCAACATACAGCTATTTGATCTTCATTTCAACAATATTGAGAGATAAAGGTGATATAATATAACAAATATCATGAAACATTTACATTTTGTAGTCCATTGTATAATTTAAATAAACATAAATGCAAATTTCGCATGTGGAAAAAGTAAGTACACCCTTGGCTCTAATAGGTGGTATTGCCCCCTTTGGCAGAAACAACCTCAATTAGGCGTTTCTTATAACTGTCTACCAGTCTCTGACATCGACTAGGAGAACTTTTTGCCCTCTCCTCCATGCAGAATTCTTTCAGCTGTGCAATGTTTGAGGGGTTTCTTGCATGCACAGCTCGTTTCAAATCCCCCCACAACATCTCAATGGGATTTAGATCCGGGCTTTGACTTGACCATTCCAGAACCCTCCATTTCTTTCTTTTTAGCCATTCCTTGGTGTATTTACTGGTATGTTTAGGGTCATTGTCATGTTGCAAGGTCCACCTTCGGTTGAGCTTCAACTTTCCGACAGATGGCCTCACATTATCCTCAAGCACCCTCTGGTACAATGAAGAATTCATAGTGGATTCTATGATGGTGAGCTGCCCAGGCCCTGATGCAGCAAAGCTGCCCCAAACCACAATATTTCCACCACCATGCTTTACAGTTGGTATCAGGTTCTTGTGGTCAAATGCTGTCTTTGTTTTCGCCAAACATGTCTTCTGGTACTGTGGCCAAATAGCTCCACCTTTGACTCATCTGTCCAGAGCACATTGTTCCAGAAGTGCTGGTCTTTGCCGAGGTGTTCATTGGCAAACTTTAGTCTTGCCTTGATGTTCTTTCTGGACAGCAAAGGTTTCCTCCTGGCACACCTCCCATGTAGATCAAATTTGTGCAGCCTCTTTCTAATGGTAGACTCGTACACTTTGACATCAACCGTGGCAAACGCTACCTGTAGGTCCCGTGATGACATTCTGGGGTTCTTGGAGACTTCTTTCAGCGTCTTGCGGTCTGCTCTCGGGCTGAACTTGCTCGGGCGGTCCGGCCTGATCAAGTTGGCAGTTGTTTGGATCTTCTACACTTGAAGATGATCTTCCGGACAGTCGATTGATTGATTTCAAATTATTTGGAGATCTTTTAAAATCCCTTCCCAGACTGGTAGGCATCTATAACCTTCTTTCTGAAGGCCTCAGAGAGCTCTTTTGATCTGAGCATGGTGACGCCGCACACTTCAACAACAAAGAGCAAACCAAAGTAAATGACTGAGGTTTAAATAAGACAGGTTCCTCCAAGATCCTTTCCAACGATGTTCTTATCATTTGCACCTGAGCTGGTGCACCTGGTTCTAATTTTAGGTATTTGAAGTAGTGATAAATGTAGGGGTGTACTTACTTTTTCCACATGCGAAATTAGCATTTATGTTTATTTAAATTATACAATTGACTACAAAATGTAAATGTTTCATGATATTTGTTATATTATATCACCTTTATTTATCAATATTGTTGAAATGAAGATCAAATAGCCATATGTTGAAATATGTTGTAAAAGTCAAAACTTTACATGGGGTGTACTTACTTTTTCATGTGACTGTATATATATATACATATGATAAACTCGCTCTTCATACAAAACACCCGCATGACCCTTTATATCTGGATCAAGATTCCCACCCCAGGTAAACAACTCGATGGAGGCACGTCAAAGAAATCCCACAGCGGTGAAACCTCCAATCTATAATATAGAAAATAATTATGGATCAAAATGTGATCGAAACACGACAAGATTCACATTAATTTCCTCAAAGGAATACCATTTCTATTGCGAGCACAATGAATGTCATGACATCCTGAAAGGTGATTCTCTTACTCACACGGAATGTGAAACGTCCGCACAACGCTCCTTGTTGTTGTCTCTTCCGAAGATGTGTCTAAGTTGAAAGAGATTGAAAAGTCAATTTATTGTACATTCCCTGAGGTAGATATATCAAAAATCAAGTTTTCAAAAGTGCAGATGGGGGTGAATGCAATTATTTACTTCACACGCTTCCAAAGGGTGTTTTTCTCCTTCTTTGGTGAATCGTGTGGAGGTGAGGAGTTCAGATCAACGTCTTTGATTGATGATGATGGAAACATCTCTGATTCCCTGAAAAAGAACATTTTCTTTCATCCACAGCTTCATACAGGTGTGCTCGACCGGAAAACATGAACACATTCTCCATTTGAACAAATCTTTTCTTTCATTTAGACACCACAATGACACATAAAACCAGGTAAAATAAAACTAGGACGGCACTCGGTAGAGCGCATACCTCCATATCCGGATTCGGACCTTCACCAAAATATAATCAATTCGTCCTTCACAGCACCAACCTGTCCACCATGTTTCGTCTGACTTGTTCTAACTCCCTCACTCTCTTCAATCCCACTTTTCCCTCCAGGTCTTTGAAACACCTGTTCATCCCCATCTCTTATCTTCCCCAATCCAAAACCTTGATCTTTTCTACCCCCGTTAATTCACCCCAGATCCACTTTTTGAAATACCGACTTCTTTCCTGGAAGTTCTAGCAGTGTCCAGGTGTTTTACACCTCTCCCACCTGAGTTATGGTTAAACTCGACATTAAAAGATTAAATTCATTTGATGATCAGAAACAAAACCGTGTGAGGCACGTTACCTTCGTTGCATTCTCTTTCGTAATCGAAAAATAACAGGTGCTTCAGGAAAACCGTCCAATACCTGCTCACGTTCAAAGAACGAGTAACGTAACCAGCTGTTTGTTGCATTAAAGCCGATTATTGTGACGTCATACATCGTGGGATTATTGCTAGGTTACCAGATTTTTGTTGAACCAAACCTGATTATTGTGTCGTCACATCTCCGTTGTTACCACGTGGTGCATTGTCGTCAAGGAAGACTCCATCGTACAGTACATCAACAATAACGTTGTTAAAGTAAAAACCACAACATAATTTACTGTATTCGCAACATAATTGTCTCTTCCCTTTCACATCATAATTATCATAAAAAAGGGGCGCACCTGTGCTGAAAATTTCCTGTCAATCAGACCAACGGTTGCAGAGAAAAGCAAGGCACTCGGTGGAGGGCATACCTCCACAACATCAACAACAACATGCATTTTAAGGCCATGTTCCCTGCTAGAGCGGGGGTTAGCCTTGCGGTCCCCATGACAATCTTCTCCATTTTGCCCTATTTTCTGCATCTCTCCTTGTTAACCCCCTTGCCCGCATTTCTTCTTCCACCATCTTTAGCCAAGTCTTTCTCGGTCTTCCCCGTCTTCTACTTCCTTCTACATTAACTTCCATCACTCTTCTCAACCAGTCACTTTCATCCTTCCTCAATACATGACCAAACCATCTCAACCTGTTCCTCTTCACAGCATCAATCACAGGCAATATTCCCATCATCTTTCGCAATTCATCATTTGTCTTCCTCTCTCTCAACGATACTCCGCACATCCATCGAACCATTCGCATTTCCACCCTTTCCAGCCTTCGTTGCTGCTCTACGTTCATTACCCATGTCTCGCTCCCATAAATCATAACACTTCTCACACATGCAGCATACACCTTTGCCTTCAGCTTCAGCGACACTCTCCTCCTCATCAGCACGCCACTCAGTTCCCGAAACTTCTTCCATGCACATCTCACTCGAGCAACCGTTGCCGAGTCTGATCCACCTTCTCCATTCAGCATGTCTCCGAGGTAGCAAAATGTTTTCACACCTTCCAGCTTCACGCCGTCTCCAAGATCCAACTCAACATTTCCTCCATCTGCAGCTCCCTCTGTGCACACCTTACATTTGAATGTAGCTGCCACACTGGTTAATGACCCTCTCAGACCACTACATTTTTGATGAACCCACTCAGCACACATTGTACATTGAATGGAGTTCACTCCGACACCCTTCCTGCACACAGCACACGGCCACTTCCCAGTTCTTTCCACCTCACCACATGCTTTACCACTTGCCATCACCTTTGTCTTTCCGATATTCACCTTCAGACCTTTTGTCTCCATACATTCCTTCCACTTGTTCATCTTTTCCTTCAGTCCATCCATACTTTCCGCAATCAACACCAGATCATCTGCATACAACAACTCCCACGGTAAACCCTCCTTTACGGTCTGAGCCAGCACCTCCATCACAGCTACAAATAGTAGTGGACTTAGTACCGACCCCTGATGCACTCCCACCTTCACCTCAAACTCACCACTGTTACCGTCATTCGTCCTTGCAGCTGTGCGCGCTCTTTTGTACATTGCCATCACTACTCTGATCAACCATTCCTCCACTCCTAACTTCCTCAATGCCCATGTCAATACTTTGCGTGGAACCCTACCTCCACAGGTGAACAGTTTACGTTTTGTATCCACTGATAGGCCGGATCTGGATTCGGACCTGAACAAAAATCTAATCGGCTTGTTCTTGTCACTTACCTAACTCGTACACCAAGTTTTGTCATAACTCGTCCACGACTTTTTGAAATACCAGGCTACATATCGTTTTTGGCCCAATCACTCATTGGTGAAGAATTGCAGAGAGAATGAAAAAATTCCCAGATCCGGATTCGGACCTTCACCAGAATATAATCAATTCGTCCTTCACAGCACCAACCTGTCCACCATGTTTCGTCTGACTTGTTCTAACTCCCTCACTCTCTTCAATCCCACTCCTCCCTCCAGGTCTTTGAAACACCTGTTCATCCCCATCTCTTATCTTCCCCCATCCAAAACCTTGATCTTTTCTACCCCCGTTAATTCACCCCAGATCCACTTTTTGAAATACCGACTT
Source organism: Myxine glutinosa (assembly GCF_964187855.1). Taxonomy (NCBI): domain Eukaryota; kingdom Metazoa; phylum Chordata; class Myxini; order Myxiniformes; family Myxinidae; genus Myxine; species Myxine glutinosa. The sequence continues at coordinate 13,353,274 of NC_136265.1, forward strand.
CTTTCCTGGAAGTTCTGGCAGTGTCCATGTGTTTTACACCTCTCCCACCTGAGTTATGGTTAAACTCGACATTAAAAGATTAAATTCACTTGATGTTGAGAAACAAAACCGTGTGAGGCGCGTTACCTTCGTTGCATTCTCTTTCGTAATCGAAAAATAACAGGTGCTTCAGGAAAACCGTCCAATACCTGCTCACGTTCAAAGAACTAGTAACGTAACCAGCTGTTTGTTGCATTGAAGCCGATTATTGTGACGTCACACATCACGTGGGATTATTGCTAGGTTACCAGATTTTTGTTGAACCAAACCTGATTATTGTGTCGTCACATCTCCGTTGTTACCACGTGGTGCATTGTCGTCAAGGAAGACTCCATCGTACAGTACATCAACAATAATGTTGTTAAAGTAAAAACCACAACATAATTTACTGTATTCGCAACATAATTGTCTCTTCCCTTTCACATCATAATTCTATAAAAAGGGGCGTACCTGTGCTGAAAACTTCCTGTCAATCAGACCAACGGTTGCAGAGAAAAGCAAGTCACTCGGTGGAGGGCATACCTCCACCAGGTGAACAGTTTACGTTTTGTATCCACTGATAGGCCGGATCTGGATTCGGACATGACCCAAAATCTATTGTTCTTGTCACCGAACCAACACGTCCACCAAGTTTATTCATAACTCGTCCATAACTTATTTTGATATCATGTTATACTAGAGAAATACCCCTGCTACGCACAGGTGGGAGGCCAGAAGCAAACAGGCGATGCAGATACGGTGAATGCTAAAGCATGAAATCAATAAATTCCACATTCCTGTGGCACCTTCATTCGCACGTCAGACATGGACAGCAAGTTCGTGAAGGACTTCCATGAAAAACGTACCTGTTCGCAAACAAACGGCCACGTTCACGTAGAGAAACATCGATCGTGGGTCCGTGGCGAATCTGGATATGGCGATGGGAAAATATCAGAAATTGAAGTCTTTTTTTATTTTAAACGATTCATATAAACATTCGTTGAATCATATCACCCGCGAATCATCAAAATCTAAACAGTAGCTTGAGAATTTCAATAAAAGCCACATCACTGTTCATATCGGTAAATATTATTCCATCGTGTTTCAAATAGTCATCGATACACAATGATCGTGATCGTGAATCGTGATCGATAATAGTGTTCACATTCGCCATGTCGTATGTACTCCCGATACGTGTACCAGATTCCCGATACGTGTACCTGTACCAAATCAACAGTGAAAAGGATTTTGAGCCGATAGGTGTTACGGCCTTGGCAAGATCGATGGAGACAGCGATCTGTTAGATCTGATCCTCCTTCATGCCGAAGTGCAGATAATCCGTCGCGCCACATCCGATCAATGCATAAGTTTGTGCGGCACACGGTGCAGCGATCGGTGCAGCCGTTTGTGTGGCACACAGTGCAGCGATCGGTGCAGTCGTTTGTGCGGCACATGGTGCAGCGATCGGTGCAGCCGTTTGTGTGGCACACAGTGCAGTGATCGGTGCAGTCGTTTGTGTAGCACACCTTGCAGCGATCGGTGCAGTCGTTTGTGCGGCACACCTTGCAGCGATCGGTGCAGCCGTTTGTGCGGCACACAGTGCAGCGATCGGTGCAGCCGTTTGTGTGGCACACAGTGCAGTGATCGGTGCAGTCGTTTGTGTGGCACACAGTGCAGCGATCGGTGCAGTCGTTTGTGCGGCACACGGTGCAGCGATCGGTGCAGTCGTTTGTGCAGCGATCGGTGCAGCCGTTTGTGCGGCACACGGTGCAGCGATCGGTGCAGCCGTTTGTGTGGCACACAGTGCAGCGATCGGTGCAGTCGTTTGTGCGGCACACAGTGCAGCGATCGGTGCAGTCGTTTGTGCGGCACACTGTGCAGCGATCGGTGCAGCCGTTTGTGTGGCACACAGTGCAGTGATCGGTGCAGTCGTTTGTGTGGCACACAGTGCAGCGATCGGTGCAGTCGTTTGTGCGGCACACGGTGCAGCGATCGGTGCAGCCGTTTGTGCGGCACACGGTGCAGCGATCGGTGCAAACGTGGACTCCCACACTGCCACATCCTGCTGATACTTGCTCCCGCATGACGTTTCCGCATGGCGGATGTTTATAAAAATCATTTAAAAGAAAAAAAGGCTTCAATTTCCGATATTTAGCCTTTTCATTTGGGCCTCCCAATTTAAGCCCCGCCCATAGGGCGGGTACCGTTGCTCGACGGAAGAAGACGTCGCAATGAACGTCATGCAAACGCGAATGTTATGCGGGAGCCCAAACCTGAGAATGCTGGAGACTAAAGCTCAAATTGGGAAAACTAAATAGCCTATTTTACTCCTGGGAATCCCAGGACGACACACCCAAAATATCTTTGCGATCGTTTCAGCAGTTTTTATGGTACCGACGAACAGACAGACAGACATTTCATGAAATATAGTAAGATATCTGTTTTCACCCGATCTCTCAATGGTGAAGAATCCACCTTCGGTGTGGAAGTAAACAAACAAACAGACAGACAAATGAAAAATCACTCAAAGAGCGACACTTGGTAAAGGAGAACAAAGTAGAATGGCGCTTGGAAAAGCATCCTTTTGACTTCACAAATATTTAGTGGTTGAATTATGTGATCTGATATGCAAATCTTCTTCAAATTAAGTTAGTCGGTTGAAAATTGACTGAAATGTCTGAAATTGGGAAAACGAAATAGCCTATTTTACTCCTGGAGATCCCAGCATTATCCACCCAAAATATCGTTGGGATCGGTTCAGCAGTTTTTACGGTACCTTCGAACGGACAGACAGACGATGGACAGACATTTAGACAGACGACAGACAGACGTGGAACTGTCACACAGACGGACGGACATTTGGTGAATTACATTAAGAATTTACCTTTCCATTTGGGCCTCCCATTTGAAGCCCCTGCCCATAGGGTGGGTGCCGTTGCTAGTTTTACAAATTTGACCGATGTTGACATTTTGGCGGATGTTGACATTTTGGCGGATGTTGACATTTTGGCCTATGTTAACCTTTTGGCCTATGTTGATAAAAAAATAGTTGGTGATTGGTTTCAGTTGGCGGATATGAAAATCCTATTCAGATTTCAAGTCATTCGGATGAAAATTGAGGATTTAGAAATTTGAAAAAAGTTGTTGACCTTTGGCCTATGTTGATCAAAAAAATAGTTTGTGGTTGAATTCTGTTAGCTGATATGTAATTCCCATTCAATTTTCAAGTCAATCGGATGAAAATTGAGGATTTTAGAAATTTAAAAAAAGTTGTTTACCTTTGGCCTATGTTGACCTTTTGACCTATGTTGACCTCAAAATAGCTGTTCATTTCATTCAGTTCGCTGATATATAAATCCCATTCAATTTTCTAGTCACTCGGATGAAAATTGTGGATTTAAAAAATTTGAAAAAAGTGGTTGACCTTTGGCCTATGTTGACCTTTTGACCTCAAAAATATATAGTATTTTGTGGAACCACAAACTCTACCATTTGGTGAAGTTTCGTGAAAATTGGTTTAAAATTGTGACCTGCAGACAAGTATAAGTGAGCGAACAGACAAACAAACACACAAACCGGAGTGATCAACATCGTTGTCAAAATGTTTTTTTTTTTCCAAGTAACAAATTGACTCAAATGCAATACCTTCCTTGATAGTGTAGGCTGTTATGTCATTAAAATAACTTTCGTGTCTATTGTTTGTTTGAAGCAAATTATCACTTGATTCTGTATTAAGGTATTATTGAGGTCAAAAAAAGGAGGGTGGCATTTTTTCCAAATCCAAGATGGCCACCAAAACCAAGACGGCAACCACCATAAAGTTAAATCCATTGCTCCGGGAACATGGGGAGCCTTTAATTCCTTGTTGTCTTCCACCAACTTCCAGACCAATGTTGCACTCCTACCACCTCCACCTTTGATAAGATCACCTCCTACAGATTACGGCACTCTGTCGGCCTTCACCGGTCTCATGAGGGCACATGGTGTCACGACTGGTGTAATGGGAAGTGAATCGATCACCGTGATGACCCTTGATCTTCAGTTGCACGATATGGCAATGAAGCTGTGGGTAGAGAGAGATGACATCAGGAAGCAGTTTATATTCTGCCATCTGCTTGGAAATCAGCCAACATCACCGCTTTGCACAAAAAAGGTGCAAAAACAGATCCGAGCAACTACAGACCAATCAGCCTTCTCCCAATTATCAGCAAAGTCATTGAATCCATCATTGCTTCGGATATGAAATCTTTCCTCTTCTCCAATGGCTTGATCTCTGATCATCAATTTGGTTTCAGACCTGGTCACTCTACTCTGGACATGCTGCTTCTGCTTTCTCAACAATGGATGGAGGTCCTCAATGCCAAACAGGAAATTAGAGCTGTCTCCCTTGACATATCACGTGCCTTAGATACGGTCTGGCACCCCGCTCTGCTCACCAAACTCTCCTCCTTTGGTATCCATGGAAATCTCCAAGCATGGCTGGCGGACTTCCTCTCTAGTCATAGTCACCGTGTGGCCCTGAATGGGTTTCTCTCATCTCCTCTTCCTGTTCAGGCTGGAGTTCCCCAAGGCAGTGTTCGGGGCCCTGTGCTTTTTCTGGTCTTCATCATTGATCTCTCTGGCTCTCTTGAAAATCCTCTCTGTCTCTTTGCTGATGACTCTACTCTCTGTCGCTCCATTCCTCATCCCTCAGATCGGCAGTCTGCAGCCTCCTCACTCTCTGCAGACCTGGACAAAATCACAGACTGGGCAAACAAGTGGAACATGTCTTTCAATCCTGACAAATCTCACACTCTTACGATGTCTCTCTGAAAAGACCGACTGGACAACCCTCCCATCCACTTTCTGAATAATCCTCTCCAAGAAGTTCTGTCACTCAAGCTTTTGGGTCTCACTATCTGCCATGATCTTTCCTGGGAAAACCACATTTCAAATCTGGCCTCCAAAGCCAGTCGCCGACTGGGCATCCTCCGTCGTGCGAAGTCCTTCCTTAGCACACCTGAGCTCCTCACCACATACAAGGCTTTCATCCGCAGCTCAATGGAATACTGCTCTCCCCTCTGGGCTGGTGCTCCTGCCTCACCCCTAGTTCGTCTTCACACTGTTTAAACCAAAGCGTTCAGACTCATTGGAATCTCCCACGATGAAGCTTACTCCAAGGGCCTTTCACTCACTCACCGCAGGCAGGTTGGTGGTCTTTCCGTCTTCTACCGACTCCTCTCTGGCCTTGCCCCCCCAGCTCTCTCGGGTCTCTGTCCCCCAAATATTCCTACAGGTCGCACAAGTTCTGCTTGCAACCCTCTTATGGTTAAACTGCCAAAATCAAGACTCTCTGCTCACCTTCACTCCTTCATTCCTCTTTTCTCCCACCTCTGGAACAAACTCCCTCACTCTCTTCAATCTCACTTCACCCTCCAGGTCTATAAAACAGCTGTTCACCACCATCTCTTATCTTCCCCCATCCAAAACCTTGATCTTTTCTACCCCCGCTAATTTCACCCCAAATCCACTTTTTTGAAATACCAACTTCTGTCCTGGAAGTCCTTGGTGTCCTTGTGTTTTATATTTCTCCCACCCCCCCCCCCCTTCCCATGCCTCCTCCCCCCAAGCCCTCTCCCTCCCACACATCTCCCTGCTCTCAAATGTTGTGTTTGTGTGCCTCCCCTTCTCTCCCCATCTTGTCTTCCGCTCCCTCTTTTTATATATTTTGTTTGTTTGATTTGTTTGTGAAATAAATGTTAACTCTTTCACGAGCCTCGATTCTGTATACAAAAAAATATATATATATTGTTGCGGATATGAGGACTGTTTTTTTTGATTGTGTGCTTTATTATTATTATTATTATTGGTTATTCTGCGCCTCCTGCCTCCGGAGCTGTGTAAAGGTCAAAAGGGCGTCCCATAATTAGTCCACAAGCATACACGTCAGCCAATCATAGAATACCCCTGTTCGATAGTTATATCTTATTCTGTGTTTTAAGGTAAGGCTGTGTCTCCCATTAATAGAAGTACTCCATTGCACCAAGTGAAAGAGATAGATTCCCTTCATTCCCATTCCCAAAACCTCCATTCCCCCTTTTCGTCAATTGCCAACTGCATTTTGGGCGGTTTTCCCTTCATCCGCCATTGACCACGAGGCAGGGTTGGGGAAGAAAGGCGGGTCCCCACCTCGTCATAGAGGGGAGGAGTGAACCAGCCCTTGCCGACCAACCCAGAACGAGGGGTTGGCTTTAGAGGGCGGAGAGAGAACGTTTTGGGGAGGTTCGCAAAAGGGTCAAGGGTGGGGCTTATATAACCCGAGGCAGAGGCCCCCGGAGAGAGTCGAGGAGGGAGGAGATCAGAAGACAGAAAGGCCTTGAGGTGGACTAAGCAAGAGAGGAAGTTGTTGGACTGGGTGGGACTAAGAAAGAGAGAGAAAGAGTCCTGAAGCTTGTAAGGGAAGGAGAGAGAACCCGTCACACCAACCCCCCACCAGCCGCGTTGGCTCCACCAAGCGTTCACCTCCACCAAGGCTCCACCAAGCTCCGCGTTGGCTCCACCGGGCGTTCACCTCCACCAAAGCTCCACCAAGCTCCGCGTTGGCTCCACCAAGCGTTCACCTCCAGCCATCCACCTCCTGCGATTCCTGTCATCATTCCCCGTGTGAGTCTGTCTTTTGTTTGTTCTGTCCTGGGTTAATTAAGACTGTAGGTAAGCTAGTATTTTCACTGTGTCACCTGCGTCTTATGTGCTGTAAATAAACGTGACTGCTTTCTTTTTGCTTATGTGTGTAAATAGTAAATAAATTGAGTAGTATTTCCAAACCTTTCTTTGCCTTCGTCTTCCTCTTTGCATTCGTCGTTTTAGTCTTTTCCCTCATTGAGCAGCCGCGGTGCGATCCGGCCAACGTTTGGGTGGAATCGGGTTCTAATCGGGGAATAACTGTTCGGTCGCAGTAATACCAACCGCTCGGTAAAATAACATCTTTAACCGCGTCCGCAACAATATATATATATTTCGTCCCGGTGAACTGCATGTTGTGTTCTGGGCATTGCCTGCATTGGGAAAATATGTGGAGGGGAGTAGAATTGATTAGGCTTGGGCAGAAGCTGGGCTCTACTCACCTGCAACTGTGACCCAAATTCTCAATGGGAAACATTTGTATCGATCACTGGAAGCACACATAGTCACTTTGATTGCCCTATACAGTCTGTACTTTCAAAACTTCCTGACAACAGAACCCGAAGAAAAGGCATTCCTGAACGAATCGTCTACACATCTGGGAGAGGCAAATCAGAGTGACGTCAGCATGAGCACAGGAAGAGGGAAAGATTTGAACAGTGCTGTCACAAAAGCGATGGCAATGTTCGAATCTAGAGATACATTCAAAATACTTGAACAATTTGAAGGCAATACAAACAAGATCCAGCACTTCATCCTCAACTACATGAAACAGTTTGAGACAATCTTCCAATTTGTTAGAAGCACCAGACAAAGAGATCTTCTGTTGCCAGACAGAAGCACCAGACAGAGATTTCAGGAGATAAATGCACAACTGCCCTCGAAAATAGGAATAAAAGTGACAGTTGTTCCATCTGATTCCCATTTGTCTCCCCAAAAAGAACAGTACAGAGAATTTTTTTATGGTTCAGGAGATGACCAGAGATCGCAGTGGCGACCCAGGGATCCAGAGATGCAGCCCAGCAATGCAAGTGAACAGGTGGACAGACCAGGCAATGACAGAAACCGGTGTTTCAATTGTGGAGAAATGGGACAGTGGAAAAGAAGATGTCCGTATGTCAATAAAAGACAATTTCGCAAGGACAAACCAAGTTCAAGGGTACCAGTGCTTACCGGTACCTCAGATAACGATTAGGCCTTCATTGCTGCAGATCCCAAATGTCGATTGGCCTCAACAGATTAAATCATCAGACCAACATGAATAACTGTTGATGCTTCTTGTGTCTGAAAAGTTATCGGAGCAAGAATGATTTTACTTTTTGCTTGTTAGCGAATTAATAATTAATTGATCAAATGCCAAAATTGGATATTTTTGGAACGTGAATTAAAAGATCCAGAATTAGAGTTCATTCTGGAAGCTTCATATTTGCCAATTATAAATGTGGCTTTAGGGAGCATTTTGGGCAAAACAGTTTTTTAATTTTTTTTCATAAAAGTGTGGAACATTGCTTTGCAAATTTTTTGGAAACCAAGTGACAAGCGTCACATGATCATCAGGTGGGCATTTTGGACTATTCTTTTGTATGATTGATAGGTCAGTGGTCGACTGACATGTAAATGGATGTATTGTTAAATTTGGATAAATTATTTTGGGAACCGAAGGGGTAATTTCAATGTGACGTTATAGGGGTTTTCTGAAAATAAACTTTTGTCTATTTGTGTAATTAGCGTTTCTAAATTTAAAGGACAAATTTTACGAAATTGAAATAAAATTGACACCCATCTTGATCTGTTAACAATGGTTCCAAAGCAAACAAATATGCATAATGCATGCGTGTGTGTGTTTTGTGTATCAATGTTTGTGTTTGTTGTTGTTGTTTTGTGTATCAATCTTACAAGATTGTTGACACCGACAGTGTGCCTTGTCTGAAAATAGATAGTTCCATGTGGATGGGATCGCATATCGAGAGAATTCGTAAAATAAAATAAAAATAGAAATATAATTTGATTATGAAAATTATCACTTTTGTCAAGGGAGATGGAGAATAAAGATTTGATTTGCTGAGTTATGAGCAGCCATTCATTGATAGTAAAATTGGGAGTAATCTTGGGATTCCATTTTGATAGAATTTATATGAGAATCAAAGCTATTTATGGATATGAGCTTCATAAAAAAAATGTGGGAGTACAAAATTAGCCAAATTTTGGAGAGGTCTTACACTGACTTCCCAGAGTACTCTGCTCATGGATTTTATATATATATAAACTTGAATTTTATCAGAATATAAATTGGGCTGTATGTATGGATGTGTATTAGGCATAGATGATATGGGAAAATAGTAAAGAAAATTTTGCTGGTTTGAACTATTGTTAGTTTTGAGTTCTGGAGTTCAAACAAAGTCACTGGTTAACAGATGAGAAAGGATAGTAAATAAATTCTTCGATGCTGGGTAAATTAAGTACGATATTACTCAGACTGATGAGAGCGATTGTTCTTCCTTACAGCAGTGGAAAATTATTGGGAAAAAATAAATAAATTAGATCCAACATAATGAATCTATAAATGAATGTGATAGGGATAATATCCTCAATTTGTACTAATTATTTGATTGTGGGTAAAGGAATTAATTTATCATAGTGGATTGTTAACAGCAGCCTGAAAATGTCCTGAGAGTGCATCCATGTAATCAGAAATCCCAGATTTGTTTTTACAAACAACATTTTGGTAGAGGTCTTGTGTGGACGAGCACTTACTTGGTAGATAAAAAACGGTACTGCATGCTGGCAGCCACTTTTGCGGCCATTTGGACTGAACAAATTGGGAGAAACTGTAATTGAATATGTAATTTACAGATGAGTATTTGGGAAGAAAAAGGGAATTTATTGAGATGAGAGAAGAGACATTTTTCGAAGTTTTATTAAAGTGCTAAAATATGACACTCGGCAAGGCAAACTATTGGATGGGAAAATTAGATCTGGTTATAGAGAAAAAATTTATTGACCCCTTGAAGTTAACTCTTCGAATCATTGTTACACTGGCATTTTGAGTTCACATTGGAAATAGTTTGGTAGAAACCTTTGGTTAAAACCTTTGGTTGCAGTATTTTGGAACGAACTGATAAACCATAGGAGATTGATAAGAATGAAACAAAAAAAAAATGGACCCAAAGTAGAAAGGTGGATTCATGCCTCTCATTGCAAACGAGCACAGGGGGCAAGGGAGGACGGTCCCACAGAAAATGAGGCTGTACTTAGCAGCCCAGCAGAACATTCAGTGGCAGATAAATGATAGTCGTGATTTACAGTCATTTGAATTACATTTTAACACCCCTTGCATTGATAAACATTACATTTTCAACATGTGATATTCCTACTTGGGATAGTGACATATATTTGCCTACATGACATACAATTACCTACTGATATTAATACAACATGAGTGATAATGTATCACAACTACACTCATGATCAGGGGATTTAGTTCAACCCCGGGAGATAGGGGGATCAGGGTAAGACAAATAATCTGATTTATGTTACATATTAAGGGATTTTCTTTATTTACCTTTTAGGAAGCTTGTTAGTTTGGTATATAAAGTTGAATGTCATCGACATATAATTATGTCATAGGTATGAACATATACAAGGAGTAGCAGACTTGTTTGTGGGTTTAGTAGTTATATTGGCAATTGTTTTAGTGGTGGCTTGCTTGAAAGCCTTAGTGACGGTGTGTTTGAATAAGGTAACCAACAACACTATGATAATGCATGAAGTAACACCAGAGGAAAGAAATGTGGAACCACAAGAGGAAGACTTTTATGGCGACATAAATACTGAGATTAAAAGATTAAATCAAGTGATGTTGCAAATGAATACAGTAGAATTAAGATAATGACATAACGACAATGTTATGAGTTGTGTCAATTACAAGATCAGTGAACTCATATCACCACGAGTGACACACTGTTAGTAAAAAAAAAAAAAAAAAAAAAAAAAGAAGTGGGGAGAAATTATGATAATAATACATTATGCTTAATTTGTTGGTTTGGGAAAATTTTTGTTGGGAATTAGATATTCCTGTTTGTGATTGTAATCATATACAATTTATTTTCTTTGAGTAGTGCTAAAATACCTGCACGAGTTAATTTTTGAACTATATTAACCTGAAAGCAATTGTGGATGCTATTCTTAGTTTAGTAGAAAATACATACCTGATTGAATATTATTTGTGTGATGCATATAAATGAATATAACTTTTGAATGTTTTAAGGAAAAACAACAAATTGTTGAATGTGAAACTGTCGGAAGACCTACATGATTATGCTGATTTCATGGTAAGATGTACCCTATCTGATTCAGTGTGTGTGGAAAGCAGATTCAGATGTGACTGAGCATAAGGATAAGACGAGATCACATTTGAAGGGGGTGCTAACGGAATTGGGAAGAAGTTCGAGAAAGAAAATTTGTGGCTAAAAAGGAAGTTAATCGTGGCATACACCCTCTTTCTGAAAGAATGATGAAGACATTCTCCTGTATAACTTGGAGATGGATGCTTACCTTCACCAAGGAAATTTATGTGACCATTTGCCTGGATCACACTGAAACATATGAAGGAAAGGTGATCACTTACTCTTGTTTGAAGGCTTCGCACATTCATCACATCAGAAGTTGCAGGACAACGACATTTTACCTGCAACCTCTGCGAAATGCGGGGACATATGTTATTACTTCACCAACTTCCGGGGAGCCAGCATGGAGCTGCAAACCAATGGCTGTGCCTTTTCACAACAGCTGTGCACGGTTCTGCGGGCCACTCCTGGTATGGACCATGGATGACCTGAACACCATGGTCCCAACATCATTGTGGATGCATCCGGCATCTCTGTTCCACATCTTGCTGGCCAATCAACGTCACACCAATACTTGCTGCCCACTCATAATGAGGGAGGAGGCAAGTCGACTACAACTGGGCGAAGGCCTTGTTCAGGAATTACTATGGTTTACAGCAAGAGTGGCAAGAATGCTACATGGAGAGCAGGGTCAGTCTCTGACTCCGTGCAGTTATTACAACAGCAAGACCCTACACGAAGTAGTGCAGGTGCTATGAAGACATTAGGAGAAAATGTGTCATACCTGAATTCAAACACAAGTGATCAGCCCTTCCTTTCAAACAAAGAGTCAACATTTGTTTGGAGGCAAAAGTTTTTGCCAGATGTTTCAGATGCCTTAAAAAACGTGAAATTGGTGAAGTGAAATTGTTGTATCATGGTGAGGGTGAAGTGTTGTTTTGAAAAGATACTTGTGATGCAAATGCAATAGATTGAACAATATGGAAGGAGTCAATGACCAACGAAATGTTTTGTGATTCTTGCAGGATGACTGGGTATGCCTAAGGGAATTGGATTAACCAAAGTTATGGTTTGAATACTTGTATTGATGTTTACTTGTAGTGATTAATTGTTAACTTATACTTGTATTGATGTTTACTTGTAGTGATTGATTGTTTACTTATACTTGTGTTGATGTTTACTTGTAGTGATTGATTGTTTACTTGTAGTATTGATGCTTACTTGTAGTGATTGATTGTTTACTTATATTGATGTTTAGATTAATGGTTAATATAAACAAAAACAAAAAGATGAGGGAATTGTGGAAGTGTAACTCAGTATAAATCATTAGTTGGAAGCAGGGACTAGCAGGTGGTCGTAAGAATGTCAGGAATGTATCTCGCTCTGTCGAAGCTGGGAGTCCTTTTGTCCACCTGCATTATGACCCCGGGCTAACACACATTCCCTCCCAAGCCGGCACTATTTGTTCTGGGCATCGGGATGCAAAGAGGGTGAAGAAACTCCCCAGCAGGGAGGCGGTTGTGGATGACCAAGGAGCTTCAGCGCACGGAGGGTTAACATTCAGCGCACGGAGGATTAACATTTAGCGCACGGAGGATTAACTCCAATTTGCCCATATAAACCAGAGCAAACTTTGAGTCAGCAGCACTTGCCACGAGAACCTCTGCCCAAATGGAACGATCGAGTACGGAACGAGAACAGCGCAGAAGACCGAACGAAGAAGAACCAATGACTTGAATTACTGAATTCGTTATAGTATTGTAGTTCTTTATTATAAAGAAACAAGTGAATTATTAGCTAATAAAGCGTTGCTTTGTAAAAGCCCTGTTTAGTTATTTTGTATCCTCCTGAGGCACATAACTATTCCCGAACAGAGTCTTTACAGTCTTCTGGGTCCTCGGGGTCTTCTGTGTCCCTGGGGTCTTTTAGGTCCTCCTGGTCTTTTCACACCTCTGGAGGGTGGCTGCTCAGCATCATCTCAGGCCATCCTAGGTGAGTTAGCTAGTCAAACACCAGGGACCAAATACCACAATAAGTTAAGGTTAAAAACAGTAAAAATTAGATAAAAACACAACCGAGATGAAAAGATACAGTGCCTTCAGAAAGTATTCACCCCTTGACTTTTTCACTTTTTGTTGCATTACAGCCTGAATTTAAAATTGATGGAAAAAGGGGGACAGGTTCCCGACTGTTCGTGATTCATCGGGGAAAATAAAAAATCTCGAATATGCCCTCAAAAGCCAGGAATGTCGAAGCAAACCGCGAATGGAATTGAAAACTTGTTTCGTGAAAAAACGCAAATGTCGATTGGCATGGTGGGGGATGGTTTATGCGCACATACAACTGTTTCATGCGTGACAAGTGGAAGATGCTTTTAGAACCGTTATGTGCAGGTGGAAGAGTTCACCGGAATCACAAGACAACTGTGTCCCATTTAACTCGCGTCTAAATGTCGGAATTTGCTCAATTGTTGACCAAGCTTATTCGACCTTGCTCAGTCTCTCCGCCTACAAAGCAGTAAACAAAGGATGTTTTTGATTCCATGAATATTATAAAGGTCTCCCTGTTCTCTGAAATTGTATAAAAGTGAATGCAAATTAAAATTCAGGGTCGTCATTGGTGTTCGGCTGTATAGAGCTGAAACCAATGCGAACCATGGTGCCATGTATATAGTCTTGTATCTGAATAAATGTTTTGTATATCTTGGTCCGACTCAAGAAGGGGCTCATTCCGACCCGGGGGGAAACAGGGCAAAAGGGTAGAGCCTCGACATGCACAGCTGGTGGGAAATGGTTTAAGAGTGGCTGGACGTGGTTTTACGCGTGGCACGTGGAAGTTGATTTCAGAAGTGATGTGCGCGCAGCTGGTGGGAAATGTTTTTCATCAGAGAAAATGTCAACGTTTTTACAAACACGAATGCACATGATTATAGTTTTCATTAAATTCTTACAAATACAATTCCAAAAGTTTAGCTTCCTCTTTTGCTGCGAGTGTCATGTTACTTTATCGAAAACGAACAGTTTGTGCTTCGATCTTGCTTGATTCCCAAAGCCCGTCATGACCCCGGCAATAGTTGCCGTTTTAACTGTACAAGCTTGAAGGATGATACGGTATTCTGTATTATCTTACGAAGATAAATGTTGAGTTTAAATTGCATCATTTCAAATGTACCGGTATCACAGCCTTGTGTTAGAATTTCATTTTATTTTAGATTCAAAATAAAAGTTCATTTTCACTTATGTTTTATGAACCAGTCTCGCTGATCGGCGCAAGACTTACACCCCATATATTACACATTAATGTTGTGCGGACTAAAGGAATCAGGACACTTCAAACGAAACAATAGATAGGCAATTAAATAATCACTCACGGTTCCCGATCAAAAATAAATAACAAAATAATTATGTAACAAACCAAGCAACCCTACTCTCCACGTCATATCGCATTTTTAACCTTCTTCCCTCCTCCCACTCCTACCCATGCAGAGAATTTGCAATCATCTCTGTGAACCAGGCTTTTCCTGAAACAGAAAATACTTATAATATTAACTTGGGATTTCTACCCGTTGGTGAAAAGGGATAATCAACTTAGTACCAAGTCAGTCCATGGGTGGGCGGAAAAAATTTCTGCATCCGCCAAAAACCGCGAATATGCGGGACACAGGGCCGCAAATGTAGAAGCGGGTCGCATTTTATCAACCGCGAATGTCGGGATCCAACCGCGAGTCTTCTTGGGTATGTCTGTAACAGCTTTTCACATCTGGATTTTGGGAGTTACTCCCATTCTTCCTTGCAGATTTGCTCAAGGTCTTTCAAGTTGGATGAGAGCATCGGTGAATACTTAAAGGGGTTGAATACTTATTTACTCAAGACATTTCAGCTTTTCATTTTTAATTAATATGTAAAAATTTCGAAAAAGAAATTCCAGTTTGACATTATGGGGTATTATGTGTGGATCAATGAGAAAAAAATCTCAACTTCAGGCTATAATGCAACGAAATGTGAAAAAAGTAAAGGGGTGTGAATACTTTGTGAAGGCGCTGTCGAGGGCACAATGGATCTGGTTTGAAAACTTATCTTTGAAAAACTGGAAAGAGGATCAAAGTCTAGCGCACTCAGACCCAGAACTGGAAGTTTATGTTTATTTTGTCCATTACCTGCCCTGCTGCCCTATTGTCAGTTCATGCTCTCTATCATTTGCTCTTACATGCTCTTCCATTATACATCATTTGCTCTTCCATCTTGCGGAGAAACAATACGAACAGAAAATAATAAAAGAGTGCAAAAGGGCGGCTGCTTACCTTACAAGTCGTGAAGAGGGATTTTTTGTTTCAACCACGGGTGCTTTGAAATCTTCTGCAAAACAATGTGTTGGAATCAAATATAAATACGACCAGGAAACACCTTCACAAGTGAACAACAGTATTGTGCTCCACAGCAACAGGAGGTCAGCAACCCCAGCATGTGTGAACATACTTGTTCAGGCAAATCAAATTGTCTAAAACGGTATGAAACCCTCACCTTCATCGTGAGTCTTTTTTGGGGATTCTCACGAAGCATCCCGGTGAGAAGGGCAGTCAATCGTTTATCTGCACGTAGTGGCGGCCTGTACACAAAGTTATTGCTGACATCTACCTGTGAAGCAGCAAAACAAATGTATTCGTGACAGAATCCAAAGCATCATCACACTCAAATACTGTACTCGCATTTACATAATAAGCATAAGCATCTTCCAAACAATCAAGCTCTGATGCAATAACCAAGACTTCATTCTGAATGAATAAAATACATTTTGATTCATGAAATAAAATATGCCATAAAAATACAAAAGTTTTCTTTGTTAACCGAAAAACAAACCCTCTTCACTCAACAATGAATATGAAGTCGATTGGTTTATTTAATAAATTTGTGAAAACTCAAATATTTGGCAGTCAAAATGAAACGTAATGAACAGTAATTACAAAAGAGAGTTCACGTGAATGATGAAACAATTGCTTGTTTCGTTCCACAGTGGAGAAGGAAATAGATCACGTGTCCAAACCAGAATATACAGCAGAACCTCAACTCATCAAACGAACAGATCTTTACATCAAAAGCATCGCCAAGAGTAATGTGTCCAAAATGGCATATGCTGAACAAGTCAAGCAACACCATCCCACACCAAACCATCAGAAATACTTAAACAAAATATATCCCTCAGCACTCTCTTCACTCACCGCACCTTCACACCACACAGGCAGACCCCCCTCCCTCACTTACCACACCCTTAGCACACCCTAGCAATCTCGGCACTGTCAATCTCCTGTGCAGTTTCTCTCCACAAACTTAATCCACTGTTATCTACAAATTCAAATCAAGTCAGTCTTTTGGGACTGCTGCAGGCAACATGTAACTCAGTGCCACCTGCCGCATGGTCAGGTTGTCGGTGACGAAACCGACACCCCTCACTGGCTTTGTTAGTGGGGAGGGTAACTGTGACGCCCTGGCAGGACCAAAAACAACACCTGACAAAGGGCAGATGAGCACTTTTAAGGAGCCAACGGCCATCCAATAAGGTGATGGTGTATCCGAAAAAACACCCATCCGGTTTGGACCAGTTCGAGTCATACCAAATTTTGTGTGTTTGCTTGTCCAGCTATCTGTCCTTTTTTTTTTTTTTGTATACAGAGTCGAGGCTCGTGAAAGAGCTAACATTTATCAAACAAACAAATCAAACAAACAAGCAAACAAAGTATATAAAAAGGGGAGCGGTCGACAAGATGGGGAGAGAAGGGGAGGAAGCACACAAACAACATTTGAGGGAAGGGACATCGGGAGATGTGTGGGAGGCAGAGGGCCTGGGGGGAGGCAGGATAGGTATAAAACGCAAGGACACCAAGGACTTCCAGGAAAGAAGACAAAAGTCACCTCAAAAAAGTGGATTTGGGGTGAAATTAGCGGGGGTAGAAAAGATCAAGGTTTTGGATTGGGGAAGATAAGAGATGGTGGTGAACAGCCGTTTTAAAGACCTGGAGGGAGGGGTGGGATTGAAGAGAGTGAGGGAGTTTGTTCCAGAGGCAGGAGAAAAGAGGAATGAAGGAGTGAAGGTGAGCAGAGAGTCTTGATTTTGGTAGTTTAACCATAAGAGGGTTGCAGGCAGATCTTGTGCGACCTGCAGGAATATTTGGGGGACAGAGCCCAGAGAGAGCTGGGGGAGCAAGGCCGGAGAGGAGTCGGTAGAAGACGGAAAGACCACCGACCTGCCTGCGGTGAGTAAGTGAAAGGCCCTCGGAGATAGCGTCATCGCGGGAGATTCCAATGATTCTGAACGCTTTGGTTTCAACAGCGTGAAGCCGAGCTAGGTGTGAGGCAGGAGCACCAGCCCAGAGAGGAGAGCAGTATTCCATTGAGCTACGGATGAAAGCCTTTATGAGGTTACATTTCAAAGGCCAATCCTTTAACACTAATGTGTGTTCACTGGTGTTGGCTTAGCGGTTAGGGTGCAGGCTTGGGGATCCTTGAATCCTGAGTTTGAATCCTGGTCGATCTCTGAATTAACACCAGGGGGGTTGACTCAGCCTGTCATCCTTCTGAGGTCGGCAAATTGACTACCAGCTTGCTGAGATGAATGATCCTGGTGTGTACCCCGATTTCGAAGAGGTACACCGTATCCCTTTGCATTGTAAGAGGTGATTAAGGTTTGGCGTCAGGAAGGGCATCCGGCCATCAAAACATTGCCTCACACAGGGAACTATGATTGTCATGGGGCCCGCAAGGCTGGACCCTGCTCGAGCTGGGAAAAATGGCCTTAAAACGATCATACATTCATTTTTTGTTGTGTTCACTCAGGTCTATTTTTGAGGATAAAAACAAACTCGAAAAACATTTTCCATAAAAGAGTAATTATGTCTCCTCCATTGGAATTGTAAATGGTGGCTTGCAAACCAAGCCTCAAGGCCAGTGTGCAGAAGCGTTTTTCTAGCCCCCGTTGGACTTGGTCTGAAACGGGAGGCTTTGGGATTGCGTCTCATCCGTCAATCCGCAACCATATGTCGGAGATGTATGGACCGATTTTGTTCATACTTGGCAGAATGACAATACCTGACGGAATACATGTGCACATCATTTTGTTTCGAGATGCAATCAGAGATGGCCGACTGGCAGCCATTTTAGTTGTAAAAAATCCCGATGTTGAACACGTCCTCAACCTTCTCTCGGAGATGCATTTACCGATGTTGTTCAACCTTGGCACACAGATAATGAATGATGACTTACAGATGCACAGCATTTTTTTCGACATCAGATCAGTCGAAGGAAAAAGCAGATTCTCGCTCACCTTAAATTTAACATTGAAGTCAATGGGAAAAAAGGAAAAACTATTTGGCTCACACCCCCTCTCTCAACAAATTGAGCCCCTTTTCTCCCCCTTTCCTCCCTCCCCCATCTGAACAATAACTACATTATACTCATATAGAGAACCAACGAATATCTGTTTTATTTTGGGGAATGGCTTAATTTTCTTATCGCACCCATCACCATATAGAATATTGGCAAACAAGATGTTCGAACTTGGTTCTTGGTACAAGTATCTTTGTTGAGCAGAGATGAAATGATAAACCTCTCTTAATGATCTCGTCTGAGTCCCTCCTGAGCCACATATCAAATTTTTTCAAAGCAACGCCCACTTTTCAGAAGCCCCTCCCACTTCTTCAAAGCCCCGCCCACTTTTATAAACCCCACCCACTATTACATCATTTGTAGTTCAGGCTTGCCCAGGCTTGCCCGGAAAGTTCCAAAGGAAACCACACTCACCATTCTTATATTGAAGTACAGGCTAAATTTAAACATTTTTTTCTTTTATTGCAATGGACAACTGTGCTGAGCTTGAGTGGGATGACTTTGGAGTTACTTGGACTCCTACTACATGTGTGGAACTAAACCTTAAAATTGATGAACTGGATTCAAACCTCTTATCAATGGAGGTAAGAGTTTCTTATAATATTTACAGAGTTTGATTTATACATATAATAATATTGTATTAAATTAATACATTGTTATTTTCTCTCACAGGAAATTGTATCTGAGATACAAAATGAAAATACTGCTTTTACCACAACTTGGGGTAAAAGCAATGAGCAATGCCCCCACCTTAATTTTTTCAGTAGTTTACAATTAAGATAAAAACCTCGTATTTAAACGTGAGTAACGATAATTAATGAACGTAAACTGTATTTGTGATTTCACGTACACTGTAACCACACGAACAAACACTAATTTTCGAAGTCAGACCTAGCTACCCATTATTAACATTAACCCCTTGCCCCCAAAAAACAGGGAAGTCAAACTGCGTCGATGAAAAAAACATATTATGAGTTCTGCCTATGTGGTTCTAAATGTGGAGCTTACCTTGGAGGCTCACTAAATTTGGGAAAAACATATTATGAGTTCTGCCTATGTGGTTCTAAATGTGGAGCCTACCTTGGAGGCTCACTAAATTTGGGAAAAACATGTTATGAGTTCTGCCTATGTGGTTCTAAATGTGGAGCCTACCTTGGAGGCTCACTAAATTTGGGAAAAACATATTATGAGTTCTGCCTCTGTGGTTCTAAATGTGGAGCCTACCTTGGAGGCTCACTAAATTTGGGAAAAACATGTCATGAGTTCTGCCTAGATGGTTTCAATACCTACAGTCACATGAAAAAGTAAGTTCACCCAATGAAATAAATAAAAAAATCTTTTAAACATATGTGGACGTATCAATATTTGATCTTCATTTAAACAGTATCTATAGATAAAGGTGATCTAATTGAACAAAAAACATTGCAAAAATTGACTTTGCAATAATTTATTCAACAAAAAATTAACAGAGATGCCATTTCCTTCTGTGGAAAAAGTAAGTACACCCTTGGCTCTAATAGGTGGTATTGCCCCCTTTGGCAGAAACAACCTCAAGTCGGCGTTTCTTATAACTGTCTACCAGTCTCTGATATCGACTGGGTGAAATTTTTGCCCACTCCTCCATGCAGAATTCTTTCAGCTGTGCGATGTTTGAGGGTTTCTTGCATGCACAACCCGTTTCAAAACCCCCCACAACATCTCGATGGGATTTACATCCGGGATTTGACTTGGCCATTCCAGAACCCTCCATTTCTTTATTTTCAGCCATTCCTTGGTGGATTTACTGGTATGTTTAGAGTCATTGTCATGTTGCAAGGTCCACCTTCGGTTGAGCTTCAATTTTCCGACAGATGGCCTCACATTATCCTTAAGCACCCTCTGGTACAATGAAGAATTCATTGTGGATTGTATGATGGTGAGCTTCCCGGGCCCTGATGCAGCAAAGCTGCCTCAAACCATAATATTTCCACCACCATGCATTACAGTTGGTATCAGGTTCTTGTGGTCAAATGCTGTCTTTGTTTTCGCCAAACATGTCTTCTGGTACTGTGGCCAAATAGCTCTACCTTTGACTAATCTGCCCAGAGCACATTGTTCCAGAAGTGCTGGTCTTTGCCGAGGTGTTCATTGGAAACTTTAGTCTTGCCCTGATGTTCTTTCTGGACAGCAAAGCCTCTCCAAGAAGTTCTGTCACTGAAGCTTTTGGGTCTCACTATCTGCCATGATCTTTCCTGGGAAAACCACATTTCAAATCTGGCCTCCAAAGCCAGTCGCCGACTGGGCATCCTCCGTCGTGTGAAGTCCTTCCTTGGCACACCTGAGCTCCTCACCACATACAAGGCTTTCATCCGCAGCTCAATGGAATACTGCTCTCCCCTCTGGGCTGGTGCTCCTTCCTCACACCTAGCTCGTCTTCACGCTGTTGAAACCAAAGCATTCAGAATCATTGGAATCTCCCGCGATGAAACTATCTCCAAGGGCCTCTCACTCACTGCAGGCAGGTTGGTGGTCTTTCCGTCTTCTACCGACTCCTCTCTGGCCTTGCCCCCCCAGCTCTCTCTGGGCTCTGTCCCGCAAATATTCTTTCAGGTCGCACAAGATCTGCCTGCAACCCTCTTATGGTTAAACTGCCAAAATCAAGACTCTCTGCTCACCTTCACTCCTTCATTCCTCTTTTCTCCCGCCTCTGGAACAAACTCCCTCACTCTCTTCAATCCCACTCCACCCTCCAGGTCTTTAAAACAGCTGTTCACCACCATCTCTTATCTTCCCCCATCCAAAACCTTGATCTTTTCTACCCCCGCTAATTTCACCCCAATTCCACTTTTTTGAAATACCAACTTCTGTCCTGGAAGTCCTTGGTGTCCTTGTGTTTTATACTTCTCCCTCCCCCCCCCACCCCCCCCTTCCCACGCCTCCTCCCCCCAAGCCCTCTCCCTTCCACACACCCCCCTGCTCTCAAATGTTGTGTTTGTGTGCTTCCCCTTCTCTCCCCATCTTGTCTCCCGCTCCCTGTTTTTATATATTTTGTTTGTCTGGTTGATTTGTTTGTGAAGTAAATGTTAGCTTTTTCACGAGCCTCGATTCAGTATACAAAAAAAAAAAAAAAGTTTCCTCCGGGCAAACCTCCCATGTAGATCAAATTTGTGCAGCCTCTTTCTAATGGTAGACTCATGCACTTTGACATCAACAGTGGCAAGAGCTACCTGGAGGTCCCGTGATGACATTCTGGGGTTCTTAGAGACTTCTTTCAGCATCTTGCGGTCTGCTCTCGGGCTGAACTTGCTGGGGCGGCCTGGCCTGAACAAGTTGGCAGTTGTTTGGAATCTTCTCCATTTGTAGATGATCTTCCGGACAGTTGAATGATTGATTTCAAATTGTTTGGAGATCTTTTTAAATTCCTTCCAGACTCGTAGGCATCTATAACCTTCTTTCTGAAGGCCTCAGAGAGCTCTTTTGATCTCGGCATGGTGACGCCGCACACTTCAACAACAAAGAGCAAACCAAACTAAATGTCTGAGGTTTAAATACGACAGGCTCCTCCAAGATCCTCTCTGATGACGTTCTTATCATTTGCACCTGAGCTGGTGCACCTGATTCTAATTTTAGGTATTTGAATTCGTGATAAATGTCGGGGTGTACTTACTTTTTCCAGATGCAAAATTTGCATTTATGTTTATTTAAATTATACAATGGAATATCATAAAACATTTAGATTTTGTAGTCCATTGTATAATTTAAATAAACATAAATGCAAATTTCGCATGTGGAAAAGTAAGTACACCCTTGGCTCTAATAGGTGGTATTGCCCCCTTTGGCAGAAACAACCTTAAGTCGGAGTTTCTTATAACTGTCTACCAGTCTCTGACATCGACTGGGAGAAATTTTTGCCCACTCCTACATGCAGAATTCTTTCAGCTGTGCGATGTTTGGGGTTTCTTGCATGCACAGTTCGTTTCAAATCCCCCCACAACATCTCGATGGGATTTAGATCCGGGGTTTGACTTGGCCATTCCAGAACCCTCCATTTCTTTCTTTTCAGCCATTCCTTGGTGGATTTACTGGTATGTTTAGGGCAGTGGTGTAGTCTAGTTTTTTGTAGTGGGTATACTGTGATTTTCCCTTCCAGCCTAATAGTCACCCGTCCCAGAGCGACGCGCCCCGGAGCGACACCCGTCCTGAAGCGACACCCCATAAGCACCACCACACAGGTGACGTCAGATCCGGGTCACAGGTCACGGAAGCCCCAATGCCATTAGTCAGTGCTTCTTAACACAAACGGGGTGAATTTTATCAAATCAAATCAAATTTTATTCATATAGTGCATTTTATGAATGAAAATTATTTATATAGCGCATTTTATGAATGAAAGTGTGAAAGTTCTGTCACGAAACTATGTTGTTACGTATCCTCGCGCATTTTGAAATGGGTATACGGAAATCCTGGACCTTTCCTAGTGGGTATATGGCGTATACCTGCGTATCACATAGACTACACCACTGGTTTAGGGTCATTGTCATGTTGCAAGGTCTACCTTCGGTTGAGCTTCAACTTTCCGACATATGGCTTCACATTATCCTCAAGCACCCTCTGGTACAATGAAGAATTCATAGTGGATTCTATGATGGTGAGCTGCCCAGGCCCTGATGCAGCAAAGCTGCCCCAAACCATAATATTTCCACCACCATGCTTTGCAGTTGGTATCTGGTTCTTGTGGTCAAATGCTGTCTTTGGTTTTCGCCAAACATGTCTTCTGGTACTGTGGCCAAATAGCTCTACCTTTGACTCATCTGTCCAGAGCACATTGTTCCAGAAGTGCTGGTCGTTGCCAGGTGTTCATTGGCAAATTTTAGTCTTGCCCTGATGTTCTTTCTGGACAGCAAAGGTTTCCTCCTGGCACACCTCCTATGTAGATCAAATCTTTCTAATGGTCGACTTGTGTACTTTGACATCAACAGTGGCAAGAGCTACCTGTAGGTCTCGTGATGACATTCTGGGGTTCTTAGAGACTACTTTCAGCATCTTGCGGTCTGCTCTCGGGCTGAACTTGCTGGGGCGGCCTGGCCTGAACAAGATGGCAGTTGTTTGGAATGTTCTCCATTTGTAGATGATCTTCCGGACAGTCGAATGATTGATTTCAAATTGTTTGGAGATCTTTTAAAATCCCTTCCCAGACTCGTAGGCATCTATAACCTTCTTTCTGAAGGCCTCAGAGAGCTCTTTTGATCTAGGCATGGTGAAGCCGCACACTTCAACAACAAAGAGCAAACCAAACTAAATGTCTGAGGTTTAAATAAGACGGGTTCCTCCAAGATCTTCTCTGACGATGTTCTAATCATTTGCACCTGAGCTTGTGCACCTGATTATAATTTTAGGTATTTGACAATAGATAAATGTAGGGGTGTACTTACTTTTTCCACATGTGAAATTAGCATTTATGTTTATTTAAATTATACAATGGACTACAAAATGTAAATGTTTCATGATATTTGTTATATTATATCACCTTTATCTCCCAATATTGTTGAAATGAAGATCAAATAGCTGTATGTTGAAATATGTTGAAAAACTCAAAACTTTACATGGGGTGTACTTACTTTTTCACGTGACTGTATATATATATATATATATATATATATATATCTATATATATATATATATACACACACTCAACCCTCGGCTATCGCGCCTAATTGGTGCCGCTATCGGTGCGCATTGTGAATAGAAAACATTTCTTTTATTGATGACGTCATCAGTCACGTGGTTCGGCGGCCATCTTGGAAAAACCGAAAAACTTTGCATCTCCATATCTCTGAAAGTGCTGAATATAAATAATTGAGACATGGCTCATTGGAAAGAACTCTCCATGGGGAAAAAAATATGTTAATGATGACGTCATCGATCACGTGGTTCGGCCGCCATCTTGGAAAAACGAAAAACTTTGCACCTCCATCTCTCCGAAAGTGCCGAATAGAAAAAATTGAGACATGGCTCATTGTAAAGAACTCTCCATGGGGAATAACATATGTTAATGATGTCGTCATCGGTCACGTGGTTGGGCCGCCATCTTGGAAAAACGAAAAACTTTGCACCTCCATCTCTCCGAAAGTGCCGAATAGAAAAAATTGAGACATGGCTCATTGTAAAGACCTCTCCATGGGGAATAAAATATGTTAATGATGACATCATCGGTCACGTGGTTTGGCCGCCATATTTGTTCTAAAAGGCCGATAAAAAAGTAAATTCCGCAAGTCCTCGGTCTCTGACCGATTTTTCATCTGTTTGTCTGTTTGTCTGTCTGTTTGCAGCACTACGTCCACACCGTTGCACATAGAATCACCAAAATTTGCACACATATTTGTCTTGCCCTGGAAGAGACTGTGCCCATTGATGACGTCATCGGTCACGTGGTTCGGCCGCCATCTTGGAAAAATTTTGCAGCTCTATATCTCCAAAAGTTCTGAATAGAAAAAATTGAGACATGGCTCATGGTAAAGAACTCTCCATGGGGAATAAAATACGTTAATGATGACGTCATCAGTAACGTGGTTCGGCCGCCATCTTGGGAAAACCGAAAAAATTTGCACCACTATATCTCTGAAAGTGCTGAATAGAAAAAATTAAGACATGGCTCATTGTAAAGAACTCTCCATGGGGAATAAAATATGTTAATGATGATGCAATCGGTCACGTGGTTCGTGTAGCTTCCACACTGGTTAACGACCCTCTCAGACCACTACATTTTTGATGAACCCACTCAGCGCACATTGTACATTGAATGGAGTTCACTCCGACACCCTTCCTGCACACAGCACATGGCCACTTCCCAGTTCTTTCCACCTCACCACATGCTTTACCACTTGCCATCACCTTCGTCTTTCCTATATTCACCTTCAGACATTTTGTCTCCATACATTCCTTCCACTTGTTCATCTTTTCCTTCAGTCCATCCATACTTTCTGCAATCAACACCAGATCATCTGCATACAACAACTCCCACAGTAAACCCTCCTTTACGTTCTGAGGCAGCACCTCCATCACAGCTACAAATAGTAGTGGACTTAGTACCGACCCCTGATGCACTCCCACCTTCACCTCAAACTCACCACTGTTCCGGTCCTTCGTCCTTACAGATGTGCGTGCCCTTTTTACATTGCCCTCACTACTCTGATCAACCATTCCTCCACTCCTAACTTCCTCAATGCCCATGTCAATACTTCGGGTGGAACCCTATCGAATGCTTTCTCCAGATCAACAAACCCAAGAAACAACTTCTTCCTCTTCTCCATGTTCTTCTCCTGCAACTGCCTCACAATAAAGAGCGCGTCTGTCGTTCCTCTTCCTGGCATAAATCCAAACTGCATTTCGTCGATCTTCACCTTCTTCCTTATGCTCCTCTCCAACACCCTTTCCAATACCTTCATTCCATGCTCCAATAACTTTATCGCTCGGTACGAGCCACACTCCAGAGGGTCACCTTTCCCCTTGTATAGAGGGACGAGGGTACTCAGTTCCCAAGCCACTGGAATGCAGCCTTCTTTCACCACCAGATTACAGATCTCTGTCATTCTCTTCACACCCCAACTTCCTGCTGCCTTCAACATATCTCCCACAACTCCCGTTGGCCCTCCCGCTTTTCTACTCTTCATTGCTTTTATCGCTTCCTCAACTTCCTTCTCAGTTATCTTCTCTGCTGGTCCTAAAACTGGGTTAATCTCTATGTTGCCATCCCATTCATTCTCTTTATTCAACAGCATTTCCATATATCTTTTCCATCTTCCTTTAATTCCATCTGGATATATATATATATGTTGTTACATGCCCATACATACAGTCACGTGAAAAAGTAAGTACACCCCATGTAAAGTTTTGACTTTTTCAACATATTTCAACATACAGCTATTTGATCTTCATTTCAACAATATTGATAGACAAAGGTGAAATAATATAACAAATATCATGAAACATTTACATTTTGTCGTCCATTGTATAATTTAAATGAACATAAATGCAAATTTCGCATGTGGAAAAAGTAAGTACACCCTTGGCTCCAATAGGTGGTATTGCCCCCTTTGGCAGAAACAACCTCAATTAGGCATTTCTTATAACTGTCTACCAGTCTCTGACATCGACTAGGAGAACTTTTTGCCCTCTCCTCCATGCAGAATTCTTTCAGCTGTGCGATGTTTGAGGGGTTTCTTGCATGCACAGCTCGTTTCAAATCCCCCCACAAAATCTCAATGGGATTTAGATCCGGGCTTTGACTTGGCCATTCCAGAACCCTCCTTTTCTTTCTTTTCAGCCATTCCTTGGTGGATTTAGTGGTATGATTAGGGTCATTGTCATGTTGCAAGGTACACCATTGGTTGAGCTTCAACTTTCTGACAGATGGCCTCACATTATCCTCAAGCACCCTCTGGTACAATGAAGAATTCATTGTGGATTTTACGATGGTGAGCTGCCCAGGCCCTGATGCAGCAAAGCTGCCCCAAACCATAATATTTCCACCACCATGCTTTACAGTTGGTATCAGGTTCTTGTGGTCAAATTCTGTCTTTGGTTTTCGCCAAACATGTCTTCTGGTATTGTGGCCAAATACCTCTACCTTTGACTCATCTATCCAGAGCACATTGTTCCAGAAGTGCTGGTCTTTGCCGAGGTGTTCATTGGCAAACTTTAGTCTTGCCCTGATGTTCTTTCTGGACAGCAAAGGTTTCCTCCTGGCACACCTCCCATGCAGATCAAATTTGTTCAGCCTCTTTCTAATGGTAGACTCGTGCACTTTGACATCGACAGTGGCAAGAGCTACCCGTAGGTCCCGTGATGACATTCTGGGGTTCTTAGAGACTTCTTTCAGCATCTTGCGGTCTGCTATGGGGCTGAACTTGCTGGAGCGGCCTGGTCTGAACAAGTTGGCAGTTGTTTGGAATCTTCTCCATTTGTCGATGATCTTCCGGACAGTCGAAAGATTGATTTCAAATTGTTTGGAGATCTTTTTTAATCCCTTCCCAGACTCGTAGGCATCTATAACTTTCTTTCTGAAGGCCTCAGAAAGCTCTTTTGATCTAGGCATGGTGACGCCGCACATTTCAACAACAAAGAGCAAACCAAACTAAATGTCTGAGGTTTAAATAAGACAGGTTCCTCCAAGATCCTCTCTCATGATGTTCTAATCATTTGCACCTGAGCTGGTGCACCTGAGCTGGTGCACCTGATTCTAATTTTAGGTATTTTAAGTAGTGAGAAATGTAGGGGTGTACTTACTTTTTCCACATTCGAAATTTGCATTTATGTTTATTTAAATTATACAATGGACTACAAAATGTAAATGTTTCATGATATTTGTTATATTATATCACCTTTATCTCTCAATATTGTTGAAATGAAGATCAAATAGCTGCATGTTGAAATATCTTGAAAACGTCAAAACTTTACGTGGGGTGTACTTACTTTTTCACGTGACTGTATATGTTTTTACATGTGTGGGGGTAGGTAACAAAATACCTTAGTCGAGATGGAACTGTATAGATTAGCATGCCCGAATGTCACGAAGAAGAAGAACCTTCATGTAGCTAAGTAGGCCGAATGTCCGGGTAAGATCGTATATGTCTCCATACGAGGGGTGGAGCTATGCTTATTAGGTAGGGCTTAAGAATAATCCCCAGTGTGTAATTGTCGCTGTGATTTTTCCCTTTTTTCTTATAAAATTCACTCGGCCAGCCATGCATTCGGCACTTTGCCACAACTACACCGACAAGCCCGACATAAACCCAGTACATTGGCCGATCAGCCAGGGAGCCCTGCCCCCAAACATTCTCGATGGGCAGTCAAGAATGGTCGTGAGGTCAGGCCCCGAATGAGGACTGGTTGAGGAACGATGGGGTGATTGAATCGCGCTTGGTGATTGGAGTGAGCGTGACGTCAGAGGGAACGATCAAGAAAGGAGGAAGAAAAGCGAAAGGATCGCCATTGTTCTCTCTCTCTCGTCCGGAGTTTCATGGCAGGTGGACGCTGTTGTCTCTGGCTTTCGGCTGCGGCTGGCTCGTGTGCGCTTTTTGTGAAGAGAACATTTTCGGAGCTTTGGGGAGCCTTTGCCACATTGGAGGAGGGGAGGTTGTTTGACTTGGTGCTCTTCAGGGGAGCTGGGGACCATGTTGTGCTGGCTGGCCCAGGATTGAGCGCTGAGACGTTTTGCTGCCTGCTGCACAGCTCGGTGTGCTCGCGTGATTGACCGGCGCCATTGTTCGAGCACTTCCACTTGCAGTCCTCTCGTCAACTGACCCCACCAAAGTGCTCTTCGAGACCAGAGCTGAGTGACAGCCAAAAGGGGGGATATTATTTTATTTTATCTATTCATCCCCTGTCTGTTTTCGTGTCTGAGTGGAGACGCCTCACATTAGGAAATATTCAATTTACCTCACTGTTCATTTTTATTCTTTGTGTTATTTCATTAAATTCATCTGTGTTGCATTTCCAGTTGTATGTCATGTTCTGTGTTCATGGTTTCAGATAAACCCCCGTCACATCCGTCTGTTCAGGTGGGGACCTCGTTATCTCTCCCCCGCACGTGCCAAAGAGATAGCACCGCCATATTTTTGGGTATACGCCTCGGAGTTAAGGCTTGTTTGGTCATCCGTCGTCTTGAGGTCTTCCCTGCAGGGTCGACACTACAATATTCACATTCTGTTACCTCCTGCCAAGTTATTTCAAGCTAACCACAGCACTTCCTCCATTCTTTCAACCAATAGGTTCTCTAACACTTTCAACAACAAAAAATGTTTTCAAACCAACAATTAGAGCAGTTATGTTCAAAAGGCAACTTTGCATGTAATAATGATTGTCACATGTCAATATGACAATGATCTTCACACCATTATGAACAATACTCACTTGAAAAAGATCACGTCCATCAGATATGCGTCCAACAAATAATTGTGTGGACAGAATGCCGAGTGCCCACACGTCGGCTGGGGGACCTTCATATATCTCTTTGTTGAATATCTCGGGTGCCATGTAAGCAAATGTGCCGCAGTGTGTATTAAGCTTTTCATGTGGCTTGCAAATTCTGGCCAAGCCAAAGTCAATGACCTTCACCAACCACTGATTATCACAAAGCACGTTGTCAAGCTGGAGAATAAACAGAAATCAATATATATTTTTAAAAGGTGAAACCTTTGATGATAAAACATGTTAAAATAAAAATTCAAAGTTTAATGAGAAGGGCACGCAGGAAAATAAAATTCCAGGAAGAGAGAAAAAAAAAACATCCTCTATAAATATCAGGAGTTTATCTATAATAATAATAATAAAAGGCAGTGTGGTGTGTCTCTGTGTGTGTGTGTGCGTGTGTGTGTGTGTGTGTGTGTGTGTCTCTCTCCTCCATAACTCCAAAACCATGAAACCTAACAGCCCCATTCTCTGCATGCACATTTCGTGAACTCCAAGGGTGTGCATGAATGAAAACTGGATGTTTGCGTGTGTTAAAACACCCTTTTTGAAGACAATTACCGACCTTGTTTTATTTAAACAAAAACAGACTTTATCCTTGGTCAGTCCCCTATCCCTCGCAGGGGTCTCGTGCTTTTTCAGCATGCTTAAAAACGCCTTTCCTTGGAACAGGCCGCAACAGTTTCTGCACAATTAAGCACTCAAAATTTATGTTTTCACTCTCCTCACACATCATTGAATGTCTGGTCTTCATACCTACAAATCGTTGTTTACATCACTATTGTAGCTGCTGTCATTTTCAAATTAGGAGCTTCAAATGATTTGATGCTTTATATGATGCGAGTTTCCACAATTGCCTCTCACGGACGAATTAAAGTACATTCTCAAGGTTCTGGTATTTAAAAAAGAGAGCGGGAAATCGATATGGTATTACATATCACATAAAGGCTCATTTGTTCACCACTGTTATGTCTGGCTGTGTGGCGTATATAGACACTCGCGAAATAACGCCGGAAAAGCAAGCACGATGTTTGGAAACTATGGCAATACAGTCAGAAGTGGTGTAATTGTCTTTTTATCACAGCGGATATGTTTTTTAAAATTAAAATTACAAATGCCTTTTTTATTAGGGATGGAACAACCCCTGCGCCCTCCTCCTGAGTATATTTTATTTGTTTCCTTCCTTTAAAAAGTACATCAATTGACAAACGAAGGCCTGCCCTCCCACCTGTATGCATTGGGAGCTGCGGGCAGTGCCACGTCTGCGAAAAATGTTGTGCTATTTTATTTGCCCCTTTTGTGCAATTTGCTTAAAATTATGTCAATAGTTATATTAATATAACTTATAACTACTTATAACTACTTGTAACTTATAACTATAACTATATTAATATAACTATCGGGACCTCCGCTTCCGGTTTTGCCGGCGAGGTCGTATGTTTTTCCAAGTTCTCCACGCTACCAAACTTAAGAATTTTTGCCATTTGTATTTTTGTCAAAACTGTATTTTTATTTTATGGTGTGAGTGCCGACTGTGTGTTTCTTGTTGGATATCGGTGTAAATCGTGCAAACCTGTGTATAATCGTCGGTTGGTTCCTGCCGCATTTTTCAGGCCTGGTTTTACAGGCCTCGAGGCTTTGTTGTCTCCTCTCGGCGGTCGTTTGTGGTCCATTTAGTTTCGTTCTCTCACTGTTTTTTCCAATCTTTTTTTCATCCTATACATCTTACCCT
The DNA here is from genome assembly GCF_964187855.1 of Myxine glutinosa. NCBI lineage: Eukaryota > Metazoa > Chordata > Myxini > Myxiniformes > Myxinidae > Myxine > Myxine glutinosa. The sequence goes on from NC_136265.1 coordinate 13,384,353, forward strand.
TTGTTTAAAGTATTAATTTAAATAATAATAATAATAATAATAATCAAATTTCCTTCTTCAGTGTTCGTTCGTTCTTCGACCACGTGTTTCGCCCCACACTTTTTTTTTCTCTCCTTCCTTCATAACTCAATCCTCTCCTGCCGACACCTTTCCAATTCCAGTTTTCACCATACTTCTTCAACTTTATCCTTCTTCCTCTGATCCACTTTCACCTAACCTTCAAAAAAACATATTAACGAAGAATTTTAAAAGTAGACCTCTCCTCCCGTACTAACACATTTGCTTATACACCTGCCTGTTCCTTCGCTCTCTGCTCTCCTGGCTGTCAATCTTCTATTTTTCTGTTCCTGCTTCTGAACCTGTGCTGGATTTCCTTCATCCCCCTGAGGAATCCTTCATGCCCTCATTTAGGGAATTTCCCCGAAAATTTTCACTGTTTCGTTTTAAAATGTTTAAACTTTCCCCTGAAGTGGTATATTCTGTTGTATTTTATAGCACACTTTTCTTCTTCTTCTTTAAAAGGTTGTTTTCGATTTGCTCACCAAACTCTTCATTTCAAATAAAAATTCAATCTATTACAGTTCTTCCTTCTGACATTCACAAAACTCACCTGCATTCCACCCCTCATCCAACGTTTTCAAACGGATCTCTGACTTGAAAATCACAAGAAACTCATTTTGCAATAAATGTTCGTTTTCCATTAATCGTCCAACACTTTCGAAAATCCAAACCCATCCTTCCCCTCCTAAACTCCCCCTCACCCATCCCTTTGAAATCTACCCCCTTGCCCCTCCCCTCCTAAACTCCTCCCAAACTCCCTCTTAACCCATCCATTTCAAAACTCCCCCTTTCTCGCTCCCCTTCAAATCTCCCCACCCTCCTTTTTTCTTCAATTCGCCCCTCTCACCCCTACTCCACAAAGCGTCCACCCCGCTTCCTTTCCCTTCCAATTCTTACCTCCATCTCCTCCAATCGTCTTCCTCACTCTGCCCCCCCTCAAACAACACCTCACTGTGCCTCATACAATCACCATCAAACCTATTGTCCTCCTCATCCTTCCCTTTCTCCGAGCTCTTCTGAAATCTCTGACACACTATCAACAGCTCTCCCTACCTCCTTCTTCTCTTCCTCATCTTACCCTACCCCTCCCCTGTCCTGTATCCGATGCTCCCCCTTCCTCTTCCTTAACGGTATGGACCTAAAACATCCGGGGCCTTCGCTCAAACCTGTTTGATCTCTCCATACAGGTTGCTTCTGACAAACCAGACTTGAGCTGCTTGACAGAAACTTTCCTCCTTCAAAATGTCTCTAATTCCTCAATATCTCTCCCTGCTTACTCCCTCCTCCGGTATGATAGACCTGAACCTCGTCCTGGAGGTGGGGTTGCTATCTTTATCAAAAACTCTCTTCCAGCTGGCATGCTGACAGTTTAAATCACCACATATGAGGAAGAGACAGCTGGGATAAGTAGATAGAAGTTGGTCCATGTTATCAGACAACGAGATGTAGATGGAGACATCACTGTTTGTTGGATGGTACAACACACATTTGAACAAAAGGTGGGAGCGAAGGGGATGCCGTAGCCAGATGTACTCCTGGGGGTGGGCTGGAGCACTGTCACTCTCCCTGCACTGCCCTCTCTCCAGCTCACCCCCAGGAGTACATCTGGCTGTGGCATCCCCTTCGCTCCCACCTTTTGTTCAAATGTGTGTTGTACCATCCACCAAACAGTGATGTCTCCATCTACATCTCGTTGTCTGATAACATGGACCAACTTCTATCGACTTATCCCAGCTGTCTCTTCCTCATATGTGGTGATTTAAACTGTCAGCATGCCAGCTGGCTGGGTGTGGGTACCTCTCTCACCAGCCGTGGCACCTCAGCAAAGGACTTCTGTGACTCACTGGGACTGACACAATCTGTCAATTTCCCGACCCGGATATCAGTCAATAGAGCATCTTCTCTTCTAGACTTGGTGATGACAAACTTCCCTGCAAGTCTCTGCTGCTCTTCTTCTGCTCCAATCGGTTCATCTGACCATATGCTTGTGAATGTGGACATCTCTCTGGCCATTCTCAGAGAGCCTCCTCAGTGCCGACGAGTCTGGCATTTCACTCAAGCCAACTGGCATGGTCTTCAAGCAGCCATCAATCATCTGGACTGGTCTCCCATCTATACTGCCTCTGACATCAACTCATCCTGGGAATTCTTCCAAAGTAAATTGCTCTCTCTCATGAACATATTTATCCCATCTCGTCTTCAGTTGTCAAACCCTTCTTTCCGTCCATGGTACACAGAATCTTGTGGTGAGGCAGTTGCCCTGAAACAACTTGCCTTCGCCTCCTGGAAGGCAAATCCAACGGAAGGCAATCTCATTTCCTTTCACAAAGCTCGGAAAAATTTTGTGTCTACCCTCAGGAGTGCTAGGAAACAATATCTCTCCACTCTCAAGAGTGAACTCTCAAACCTGTCTCCCTCTTCCAAATCCTGGTGGTGTCTTGTCAAATCTGTTTCTGGTGTTTGTTCCCCCCTCCATCCACTCTACCTCAAACGGCGACACAGCTGACACTGCACGTGAAAAAGCTGAATGCCTCAACTCTGTGTTTGCCTCAGAATCTTGGATCCCAAACCGGCCTCTCTCTGTACCCACCGTACCCAGTCGTACCCAGCTGCTCCTGGACTCTGTGTCCTTCTCTCCTGACAAGGTGGAGAGTTTCTGTCAATTCTCGACTCTGATTCTGCAACTGGACCAAACGGCATCAGCCCACGGGTCCTAAAATCCTGCTCTGCCGCTCCTTCACACCCTCTCTCTGTTCTCTTCATCCTCTCTTTTGCTCAAGTTAATCTGCCATCAGCTTGGAAATCAGCCAACATTACCGCTTTACACAAAAAGGTGCAAAAACAGACCCTTGCAACTGCAGACCAATCAGCCTGCTCCCAATTATGAGCAAAGTCATGAAATCAATCATTGCTTCGGATATCAAATCCTTCCTCTTCTCCAATGGCTTGATCTCTGATCATCAAGTTGTATTCAGACCAGGTCACTCTACTCTGGACATGCTGATTCTGCTGTCTCAACAACGGATGGAGGTCCTCAATTATCGAACAGGAAATTAGAGCTGTCTCCCTTGACAAATCACGTGCCTTCGATACGGTCTGGCACCCTGCTCTGCTCACCAAACTCTCCTCCTATGGTATCCATGGAAATCTCCACACATGGCTTGCGGACTTCCTCTCTGGTCGTAGTCAACGTGTGGCCCTGAATGGATTTCTTTCATTTCCCCTTCCTGTTCAGGCTGGAGTTCCCCAAGGCAGTGTTCTGGGTCCTGTGCTTTTTCTGGTCTTCATCAATGATCTCTCTGACTCTGTGGAATATCCTTTATATCTCTTTGCTGATGACTCCACTCTCTGCCGCTCCAAACCTCATCCCTCAGATCGGCAGTTTGCAACCTCCTCACTCTCTGCAGTCCTGGACAAAATCACAGACTGGTCAAACAAGTGGAACATGTCTTTCAATCCTGACAAATGTCACACTCTCACTATGTCTCTCCAAAAAGACTGTCTGGACAACCCTCCCATCTACTTTCTCAACAATCCTCTCCAAGAAGTTCTGTCAGTCAAGCTCTTGGGTCAAACAATCTGCCATGATCTTTCCTGGGAAAACCACATTTCCAAGCTGGCCTCCAAAGCCAGTCGGCGACTGGGCATCCTCCGTCGTGCGAAGTCGTTCCTTGGCACACCTGAGCTCCTCACCACATACAAGGCTTTCACCCGCAGCTCAATGGAATTCTGCTCTCCCTTCTGGGCTGGTGCTCCTGCATCACACCTAGCTCGGCTTCACGCTGTTGAAACCAAAGCGTTCAGAATCATTGGAATCTTCCATGATGAAGCTGATTCTGAGGGCCTTTGACTCACTCACCACAGGCATGTTGGTGGTCTTTCCATCTTCTACCAAATCCTCTCTGGCCTAGACCCGCTCTCCCCCCAGCCCTGTCTTTGCTCTGTGGCCCAAATATTCCTACAGGTCTCACAAGATCTGCCTGCAACCCTCTTATGGTTAAACTGCCAAAATCAAGACTCTCTATTCACCTTTCCCCTTTCATTCCTCTTTACTCCCACCTCTGGAACAAACTCCCTCACTCTCTTCAATCCCACTTCTCCCTACAGGTCTTCAAAACAGCTGTTCACCACCATCTCTTATCTTCCCCCATCCAAAACCTTGATGTTTTCTACCCCCGATAATTCACCCCAGATCCACTTTTCTGAAATACCGACTTCTTTCCTGGAAGTCTGCTCTGTGTCCATGTGGTTTTTACCTCTCCCACCCGCACCCCCCTTCCCATGCCTCCTCCCCCCAAGCCCTCTCCCTCCCACAGATCTCCCAATGTCCCTGCTCTCAAATGTTGTACTTGTGTGCTTCCCCACTCTCTCCCCATCTTGTCTCCCACTCCCTTTATTATGTCTTATGTGTCCGTTTGTTTTTTTGTCATTAATGTTAGCTCTTACATGACCCTCGATCTTGTATACAAAATATATATATATATATATACATACCTATAAAAAATATACTTACAGAAAAAACAACTCTAATGTTTAAGCCACTTGGCTGCCCTGGTGATCATAGGTGGATCCATAGAGGGAGATGGGGGTGCAAGGGGTGCACAACCCCTCTCCCTGCCCCCCCCCTTTGGATTTTCGATGACAGGTTATATGTTGTTATATTTGATGCAGTCCAGTGGCAGATACATGTTGGTGGCACCATTTAACTTTCTCCATGTGCGAGTCAATTATGCGTGCGTTTGCAAGACACACACGTGATGAGAGGTATTGAGGGAATCTTTCAATAACGCATTAAATGTGTTTCCCAATCATGGTGTTCATCTTTTCAGAGTGCTTTAAATGCGTGTTTCACAATCGGCCCGTTACTTGATTTTGTCACAGATTGTGACCACAGTGCGGTCATTGTTGTTTTAACGAAGGATTCCGGCTGGACAAGTCCACTCACCAGTTTGCCACTTTGGCCCGTCAGTCATCGCGAATATGCTGAACTGTTGGCCCAGGGAGGAACGCAAGGAAATGCAGAAACTTCCGAGAATGCAGCAAATATCATTTCTGACGATGAATCTTTTAAAATATCCTGGAGAAGGACCCTTAGACGTCTCTCCCCACACCATGCCTCCTTTCAGCACCATGACCTGGTGCGTCCTCCCTCTCCCCCCCCCCCCCCCACCCCCTGTCTTTAAATTCCTGGATTCGCTCCTGATATCCGTGATACAGTGTGGCTTGCGACTCCGTGGGGACATCCCAGGAGTTACAAGGCAAAATAAAATAGGGGATTAAAAGCAACGGGACAATCATGTTGTGCGAGAGGTATGCACACTTGCTCATGCTCACCCCCTCGCTGCCCACCACTCCTCCCTCTTGTTCTCCCCTCTCACCATCCTCCTGCTCTCTCCTCCCTGTCCCCCTGCTCTCCCCTGTCCACCTGCTCCCTCTTGATCCTGCCTCCCTGTCTTTCTGCTCCCCATTTCCCGTATTCCTGGTCTCCCCTTCCCCCACTCCTCGCCCCCCCCTGCCTGTCTTCCCCCTTCCTTCCCTCTCCCTCTCCACCCACTCCCCTTCCCTTTACCACCCTCTCTTCTTTCTACTCACTCACCAAAATCCTCCTCCCTACCCTCTTCTCTCTCCCCACCTCAGCTCACCCTCTTCTTTCCCCTCCTCTTTCCCCACCTAAATATTCTCATCACGAAGTGACTTTGCGTTGCCCAGCTAAGACAGGTACCTTTGCTAGTCCAATCATGTGGAGGAGCTTGAAGCGAGAGTATGTCCAAAGAGAACAAACGAAAGAGTCGCAATCAGTGAGACTTGGTTTAGCTCGAGGAAAGGACGAGAAGGCCACAGATGTAGAGGTGTGACAGGAAAGAGAAAATAGCAGGAGGTGTAGCAATGTAGGTGAAGAACATAACCATATCATATGAAGACAAGCATTCTGAGTATTGCGCTGCAATACATGTCCCCTACCAAAGTTCAAAGTGCCATAACTTTGTCAAAAATGATCGAATATGCAAATTTATGCACGGTTGATGCTGGTTTTCAAACTTGATCTGAGGTATGCTGAGACACATGTGTGTCACGCCTCGCCTCGTTGATAAGCCCGCATGGTCGCTCCGTGGAGCGGCCTGTACGTATTGCACTGTGAAGGATATAATTACCAACTCACGGTCTGAGGTACTAGCGATTCAAGAGATATCCATTTAAAAAAAATATTTTCGTTTAATTAACGATATCTGCCAAACCACGTGCCCTATCGCAAATTCCAAAAGGACATTTTAGTAGACTGACATGCTGAACAGATTTGTGAAGTTTCCCCTCGAATGGATCAAAAATGAGGGATGAGCTCAGTTTTAAAGGTTCATGCTTTAAAACGTCATACCTCTGAAACCATGTGATGCATGACGTCATGCTCGCTGACCTTTTTGTTCGTCATGTGTATGCGATTCTGCCTGCAAAGTTTGGCCTCGATCTGTTCAGCCGTTGCAGAGAAAAAGGGGTTTTCGTGTTTTCACGAAAAACAATATGGCGGCCGAACCACGTGACCTGTGACGTCATAATTACCATTACAATATTCCACAGACCGAGTCCCCCCTACGGTGAAAAGTTGATCTCAATCGGTCCTATTATTGCAGAGAAATTGGTTTTTAAAGGAAATTAAAACTTAAAATGGCAGTGAGTTAAGGATCATCAGAATTATCAGAACTCCCAAAGTTCAAAGTGCCATAACTTTGTCAAAAATGATCGAAACGTCGTGAAGTTCGAAGTTGACCTGTAACTTATCATGAGGAAACCATGTACCAAGTTTGAAATCATTAGCATTAAGCGTTCAGAAAAAAAGTCCGGAAAACTGTTCTTTGCGTGATGGACTGACGGACTGACGGACTGACGGACTGACAGACGGAGGGACGGAGTGAAAACCTATAGTCCCCTCCGGTGTACACCGGTAGGGGACTAATAAAGTGGCGATTTGAAGGAGGGAATTAATGGCGAGGGTTCTGTGTGGATAGATATTGGGGATGGAAGAATAGTTAGGTACGTACATATCAGGCTCCTGGTGCGTCGGAAGAAAGATTAATGAAGAGTTCCGAAAGGAATGTGTTAAGGGAAGGGGATTGATTGGGGATGATTTTAATTTGCCAGAAATAGATTGGGTTCAGGAACAGGGAAAGGGCAGATGAGCAATTTGTCGATCTCGTCCAGGATTGCTTTTTCATTCAGTGTGTAGATAATCGCACGAGGAGTGGAGTGTTAGACCTCTCATGAGTGTGGTGGAGAACAAGAATGTGGTGGAGAAGGTTGAGGTAGAACAGCATTAATGGACAGGTGACCATAACATCGTGTGTGCAAGGTAATTCGGTTTGAGAATGCAGAATGAGGATAGAAGATGTGAGGAAGGCCAATTTTGAGAGTGCAGGGAGAGAGGTGCAATAGATGAGCAGGAGGGGAATCATTATCAGAGAAATGGGCAATCTTCATGGGGAAAATGTGCAATAACATGTTCACAATGTCGCCATGAATCGAGATGTAAAGATGAAATACACACTCCGACAGTGGGTGGTTCAGTGTGGCACACACCTTCACAGAAAGGTCTAATGAATTGTGTGATGAGCAGAAATGGGGTGGACATGTGCCCGCCACCCCCCCCCCCCCCTTGTTGGTAATTATACAAAGATATACATTTTGTTATTTCCTCCCTTCTCCACTTCCCACTCCATTCCTTCCTTCCTGTGCTGCCAAAAGAAAATATATATTTCATCGCAGTGTTACACAGGACATATCACGGTCCATGGTGGTGCCGTTGGTTACCTTTATATCCCGGTGCACAATGTTCTTGTTGTGCAAGTACGTAAAAGCAGAAGCCATCTGGAAGGTGGAGGTAGAATATCAAAACATGGAGACAGATTTTACAATTTCGAGTTCAATGCTTTCTGCCATATTTCACACGTCAACATCACACTGAGGCTGAAAGATGTGTCAGCTCACCTGCTTCATGACCCACCACGCTTTAGGTAAGGAGAATATCCTCTGTAAAACAAGTTGGCGAGAGAGCGAACCTGCACGCATCGAACACAAACATACAAGGGCAATGAGATCATTGATTTTTAACAAAACACGAGAAGAGGAACAAGGGGAGGAACGATAAACAAAACAATGAAGATAAATTTTGTTTGCAAAATCGAAGGTCATGGAAAAGAAAACTGACAGACGGTCACAGTTGGACATAAGAAGGAGCGAATGAAGAGGAAGAGGAATGAGGGAGAACAAGAGAGGAAGAGAAAGGGGAGGAACTGGAAGTGAGTCGAGTGAAAAGAGGGTTCACGGAGATAGGAAAAGGAAAGGTGGAGGATGACTCGAGATGGAGGTGCATCCCTGCTTGAGGTGATGGAGGGGAGAATGTGTTTGAATCGTTTTCCAGAAACACAACTCAATAAAGATTGTAAAATAGCTAATTGTTATACATTTGGTGGCCATCTTGGAAATGGTGGCCAATTTGATGCGGTTCTCATTGGTTGCTCTCCTGGGTACCAGTCATTTGTAGTTCTACATATAATAATGAACATTTCCACCAAATTTCATGTTTCTATCATGATTTTACCAATTAAGGTGAATTTGGCCAGGTAACCACTGCACTACCACGGCTGATGGTGAGGCCTATAAAGTCAAGAGACCAAACCACTTCTCATGTGGTTTCCCAAACCACTTCCCAAACCACTTCCCAAACCACTTCCCAAACCATTTCTCAAAACAACTTCAGAAACCTCACCTGCAGCGACATAATCCATGGCGATGACCACTTCCTTCGAGATCTGATCTTGATGAACGCCAATCAGCTTCACTGTCAGGAAACAGCATGGCGGAGCACAAGTTCAGATGGCATAAAGAAACTCGTCCAAAGTTAAACACCTTTAAACATTCATGATGAACACATGAATTTAGTGTGACCCTTCCGATGACAACTGATCAACAGTGTGACAAGTTCGTGTTTCACAGGTGATTCTGTGTGCTGTCCCTCGGATGGACGTCAAACCGGCATCCCATCTGCGGACATGAGTCCGTGTGCGTTGAGGATCCCACGGTGTCCTTCATGAAGAGTGGGCGAGTTATCACTGGCACTGGTGTTGGCCTAATGGTTCGGGCGGCGGCCTTGGGATCCTGAGGTCTTTTTTTGATTCTTTTTAGTGAAGATCCGGATCCAGATACGAGAAAGTTTAATTTCTAAAGCGATTCTTCATCATTGATAGAAATGGCCAAAAACTATGTCCCGGATATTGCTGTGGATTTGGAAAATGTATCAATGAGGGAGCGCATCCATGTGCACTATAGGAATCCCAGGATAGTGATTTCTTAGTCCAGGTAAAGGTGCACCTTTGCCCATTGTCTAAGGTATAGGTTCTCAAAGTGGTCCCTACCGCCCCCCAGTGGGCGTTGGGAACTTTCAGGGGGGCGCTCGAGAGTCCACGGGCGGTAGGGGGGCGCTGGCAATGATTCGGAGCGCTCATTGGGCTTCCTGCAGTCTGAACAGGTGACCCGGCGCCATTCGGCAAATTGGCCATCCAATCAACGACCACATTCTTTCCCCCTCCGCATGGTTTTTATGATCACATATTCGCTGATGTCGTGTAGGTTTTAGGTTTGACCCGTTTCCGGGCCCTCTTCTCAACAGCGGTCGAGTTTCTGTCGGAAATTGATCCGGAGCTATCGGAGAAAGTGAATGCGATCGAGCATGATGTGGCTTACCTCACGGACATATTCAGTATACTGAATGATGTCAACAAACAGCTCCAGGGTGACCATATGACGCTGATTAAAGGAAAGAAAGTGATCGGCGTGTCCGTAACCAAGGCGACTCTGCACAGGGAAACCCTCGGCCGCAGAGATATGTTCCACTTTCCCCGGTTGGCAAAGGAAACTGCTCTTTCTGATGAAGAGCTGCTCGGTTATTGCAATCGCCTTGAGAAGATTCGTGGAGATGTGGAGCAGCGTTTCAGAGACATGCGAGAACTGTCGGTGCCAGCATGGGTGATGAACCCATTCAAATGTGACATTCGAGATGTGAAGCGCGAATTACAGGACGAAATTATCAACCTCCACAATGACGATGAGGCGAAGGCAAGATTCCCGCAGCATGAATACGGCAAATTCTGGATTCTGGAGCGGGGCGAATACCCCGCAATGTGGACAGAGGCAGAACTGCTGCTGATGGCGTTCCCCGCATCATAACTCGTTGTTAGAGGGTTCAGCGCCGGGATGGTGCTGCTGACCAAGTATCGAAACCGCCTTGACATTACCAAGAGGGGCGATCTGCGTCTCGACCTCACTGAGATGGAGCCAGACGTTCGTAATCTCGCAGCGAGTCACCAGGCCCACCCTTCACACTAACGGTATTTGGGCCTGTGATAACAGATTCCCAGTTTGCCTCACCTGGACCTGTTCTGCTGAAACATTGTAGGTCGTGCAAAATAAAATAAAAAGTAAAGTAAAATAAAGTAAAATATTATTCAGAAAATATTTGGCTTCTGTTATTTTTGCTTCCTCTCTACATAAATTCTGGGTGTCCGACCACGAACGATAGGACAAGGGGGGCATTGGGCCGGTCCAAGAGGGCAGAAGGGGGCGGTAGTCCAAAAACGTTTGAGAACCGCTGGTCGAAGGGGTTCAGGTTATGGGAACATGCGTTGAAGTTAGTTTGTCGATGTATTCCCAGTGTGGTGTCTCCCCAATTCAAACTGTCTGTTTCTTTCAATTCCCATTCGGTTCGTTCCAACAATTCCCACTCCGTCCGTTCCAGCAATCTTTATTCAATCCACATTTGGTCCATGCTTCAATCCACGGACAGATTTGGACAAAACTTGGTGGATGAGTTGGGTTGGTGACAAGAACAAGCTCATTCGATTTTGGAGGTCTGGATCCAGATCGGGCCTATCAATGGAATAGAAAATGTAAAAGGTTCAACCTGGCGGAGGTATGCACTCACTCGAGTGACGTCATAGTGCATATTGCAATAAGTTTGAGTGAAATCCAAACTTACCAATGTGTGGATGGTCAAGTCGCCGCAACATCTGAGCTTCTTCCAAGAGCTACAAAAGAAGAAAAGAAAACCTGTATAAAAGGTAAACTTACCCCGTAGCTGCACCCACAAAGTTGTAACTCACACAGGGGGACTCACATCATCATGGGACAATCGACAAGGATCCAGCACATCAAAAGTTCTATCAAGACAGTTCCGAGGTACATTGAACTGTTGGTTCAGCAGTTAAAACACAGTTGTCTCCACATTCACACAAACTTACGTCGTCGTTCCCCTTCACATATATCGCTTTCTTCAAAGCAACCTGAAAGAGAAAACAAAAGATCCACATGATAACACCTTCGACCTATCTACAATGCGCAAAAACGATTACAACATATGATATTTGTGCAGCAGCCAAGGAGTTTATGTTATTATTCTTAATCAAATGTGTAATTCAAATTACCTCTAAAATACCAAAACATCTCAATGCACTGGAAAAGGTGGGGACAGGAACACGACTGTACTATACTGTACTGCAAAGACTAGGACTTGTAATACCCTCTCCCACCTGGAGGTGGCGCTACATGACACACATTTACATTGAGGATTTGCATCATCTCCACGAGAAGATGGAGGTGATGTGGGATGGACAGCAGAGAAGATAATTGAATATCAGGTTGGAAGAGAAAGAGATCAGATCAGGAAATAGGTTTGAGTATCTGGGGGGAACAGTGAGCGGGGATGGTAAGTCAGAGGCAGAGGTGCGGAAGAGGATTCAGGTGGGTACGAATGCCTGGAGGAGGGTGGAGTGTGGAATGGCAGACAGAAATATTTCAAGAAGAGTGAAAGGGAAGGTTCTGATATCGTGTGTAACGCCGGCCTACCTTCACTGTCTTTACATCTTTCTTGTTTGTTACTTGTGAAAATCGAAGATTTTTCAAGTACAGCACTGTATATTGGCTGGTCGCGTACGTTATTCTTTCTGTCTGTCTGCCTGCCTGTCTATCAATCATCTGCAGGTCACAATTTTAAACCAATCTTCACAAAACGTCACGAATGGTACGGGTTCGTCCGAAGTTCATCCTAAAATCTTCAATTTTCATCTGATTGATTTTGAATTTCAAGAGGATTTGTCACTGAATTTGATTTCATAATAGGTCACTGAACTCAACCACTAATTCTTTATGAGGTCAACAAAGGCCAAAAGGTCAACATACACCGCATTTCTAAAATCATCAATTTTCATCTAATGTGATTATTTGGTCATTGAATTCAACAACCAATTATTTTTGAGGTCTCAACACAAACTAAAAGGTCAACATAGGCCAAAGATCAACTCATTGGATTGACTTGAAATTTGAAGAGGACTTGAATATCAAGTCAATTAATTCAACAACCAAAATATTTTTGAGGATAAATTTGTTTCATGGATTTCGCAAGTATTGTGCTGTCCATGACATCATTCTTGTTTGTTTGTCTGCAAGCAGGATATCTCTAAAAAGTTATAGCTGTATTTGGACGAAACTTTGTGGACAAGTTGGGTGTGTGACAAGGACTAATTGATTCAATTTCGGTGAAGATCCGAATCCAGATATGGATACCAGATTTTAAGTGATTCATCACCACTGAGAGATGGGGCCAAAAACGATGTGGAGAACGATATTTCAAACACCTGGTGGATGAGTTGGTTTGGTGACAAGAACAAGCCAATTATATTTTGGTTCAGGTCCGATCCGGCCGATCAATGGGCCTGGTGAAGGTGGGCGCTCTGTCGAGTGCCGTTCTGGTTTGTTCATTGTAATTACATCTTTGATGGAATCTTCCACAGGAATGATGTGGAGCTGCAAGTCGAAGGAAAAAGCATCTTTCATCGAAACAGAAACGAAGGAGACAAATTCAGATGCAGGAGATTCCCCATTCCCTTCTTTCGTTTACCCTCCGTCGTGTCCCTCCACGGTGTTCTATCTAGCTCTCCCACGAACTGTTCCAGCTCCCAGAAAGTGAAAGGAAGACAGAAAGTATACCACAAGTTTGTACCTCCACTGCAGACTTGATGTCCTTTGCTTGATAAACTTTCCCAAGGCCGCCTTGTGCAATTTTGGAGATGACCTCCCAGTCCCCAATCTGATAAAGGCACAAACAAAACTTCACAACAATGCTTCTGTTATAATAATAAAATGCAGTGTGTGTGTGTGTCCACGTGCGTATGTGCGTGTGTATGTGTGCGTGCGCGTGTGTGTGTGTGTGTGTGTGCACGCGCACGTGTGTGTGCGCGTGTGTATGTGTCCTTCATAACTCCAAAACCATGAAACCTAGCGGCCCCAAGCTTTGTATGCATACATCTCGACCTCCAACAGAGTGCAGCGGAAGGGAAGGGAATGGAGAGAGGGGAGGGAGGAAGGGGAGGATGGGTGGAGTGTAAGAGAATCAATCCCACCACAAATAAAAGGTTACTCCCGCCGTTTACCCGCCCTTCTGTTAATTTCTACACGAGCCCGAAGTATGATACCTCAAGGATTTAACATGGGAAATACTGACGATCATTGTCCTTTTTCCTTCAATTCTTTGAATAGGTTCCCGGCAGTTCCTGATTTGTGGAAAATCCACGAATGTCTCGGCAAATCCCATAGATGTCGAGGAAAATTCCGTGAATGTCAAGGAAAATTCAGTGAATGTCGAGGAAAATCCCGTGAATGTCGAGGAAAATCCAGTGAATGTCGAGGAAAATCCAGTGAATGTCGAGGAAAATCCAGTGAATGTCGAGGAAAATCCCGTGAATGTCGAGGAAAATCCCGTGAATGTCTCGGAAAATCCCGTGAATGTCTCGGCAAATCTGCGCTTGTCTGGTAAATGTTTCAATGGAGAAAATGGGGATAGCTAATTGCACAAATACATGTGGTAGAATGTTTTAATTCTGTGCAGTAACTCATGGGGGATTACGTGTTAAGCAGCTGGTGGGATATTCCCATGAAGCAGTTTACAGTGTGAATGTTGGAACATCCTGCAAAGCTACGTTTACAGTGTGAATGGTGGGATATCCCGCAAAGCTTGCTTCTAAGTACTGTAATGAAGTACTCTAAGTATTCTAAAAAAAAGTACTCCAATGAAAAAAACGTTTCCTCAAACCTCAACATTTATTTAAATTTTTGTCTCATCATAAAAATCCAATTGAATGAATAACAGACATTGCAATATGAATGAATGAATGAATGAATATGAATGAATAGCAGAAATTGCATGCAATTAAACAAGTGACATTATGATCAAAACAAATCAATGTCTGACATATTGAACATGATTTGACATGGTGGATGTAACCTTCAATCAAAATTATGGTTTTGCGGTTACATGTTGAACTGTTACAATGTTGAACGTTTGAAACACATATGTTGAACGCTATGGTCAACATCAGCTGTGGTTTGAGGAATATCGGGTGATCCCACCTCAACACATGTGAAAAAAAATGATCGCTTTTTATTGGAGGTGAGGTATTTGTGGGGGGAGGCGGCCCAGGTGTGCCCCACCCTACTGGATTCGCCCCTGCATATCTTATATAATATGACAAATTAGTGTTTGCATTTGCGATTGTAGAATGTTTGGCATCGATTTAAGTGGACTCATACTTTTGCACAACACTGTAGGAGATCCAAAATCTTGCTTACCAGGTGATGATCCTGAAATTCCTCAGTCTTTGTTTTCTGCTTGGAGGAATGACCCAAATCACCTTCAAAAATGAAGCAAAAGTCAACACAATAGTGATATTGTGACGGAACATCAATGGAGAGAATATCAACGTGTTCAGATATGCGCGTGTGCGTGTGTACGTGTGTGTGCGTGTGCGTGTGTGCGTCTCTGTGTGTGTGTGTGTGTGAGTGTGCGCGTGCGTGGGTGTGTGTGTGTGTGTGTGTGTGTGTGTGTGCATGCTATTGTGGAAATTAGACGTCATTTTCATTATTTAATCATCTTCTTCTTCTTCTTGCCCAGGTAGCTGCTCATATACCATGTCACCGAGTGAGAAGTCCAGTGCTCAGAACATGCAATATTGGCTTGAGTCTTTCAGGAACCAGTTTGCTAGGCCTGACATGATTGAAGTTGGTAAAGACATGAATTTGTAACTTGTTGAGGGTGTCGGTGAAAATTTGCCAACTCTTCATGAAAGACACCGAGAGATGTCTAATGTCTCCAAAATAATGCCATCAGACGGGAAATCCAGCAAAAGTTTCATTTTATGGACTGCACACCTGTGACCAAACGCCCGACCTGTGAAGCACCAATTTGATTTTATGCAACATGGATGGAACATGGATTCTTCAAGCAGCCATCAAACCTCTGAACTGTTCTCCGATCTCTACTGCCTCTGACATCAACTCATTCTGGGAATTCTTTAAAAGAAATTTGCTCTTTCTCATGCACAGATTCATCCCATCTTGTCTTCCCTTGTCGTACCCTTCCTCCCGTCCATGGTACACTGAAACTTGTGGTGAGGCAGTTGCCCAGAAACAACTTGCCTTCTCCTCATGGAAGGCAAATCCAACGGAAGGCAATCTCCGTTCCTTCCACAAAGCTCAGATCAAGTGTGTGTCTACCCTCAGGAGAGCGAGGAAACAATATCTCTCTACTCTCAAGACTGAACTCTCAAACCTGTCTCCCTCCTCCAAATCCTGGTGGTGTCTGGTCAAACCCATCGCTCTCTGTACCCACTTACCCAGTCAAACCAGCTGCTCCTGGACTCTGTGTCCTTCTCTCCTGACAAGGTGAAGAAGTTTCTGCAAAACCTCGACTGGTTCTGCAACTGGACCAGGCGGCATCGGCCCACAGGTCCTAAAATCCTGCTCTGCTTTCTCTATATAGAGCTCTGGAAGCTCTATCTCACCCTGTCTCTGTTATCGTCAGCTTCTCTTTTGATCAAGGACCTCTGCCAAAAGCACATTTCGAAGCTGGCCTCCAAAGCCAGTCGCCGACTGGGCATCCTCCGTTGTGCAGTCTTTTCTTGGCACACCTGAGCTCTTCACCACATACAAAGCTTTCATCCGCAGCTCAATGGAATACTGCTCTCCCCTCTGGGCTGGTGCTCCTGCCTCACACCTTGCTCGGCTTCACGCTGTTGAAACGAAAGCTTTCAGAATCATTGGAATCTCCCATGATGAAGCTGATTCTGAGGGCCTTTCTCTCTCTCACTGCAGGCAGGTTTGTGGTCTTTCTGTCTTCTACCGACTCCATCTACCTTCGGTGGCGGAGGTAACAGCAACCATTTCCATGTCTCTCCTCCTAAAGGTGCTTAAACATCCAAATGCATGCAAAATACTTGCAACCGAGATAACTAATTTATTAGAAGGAAATATTTATTTTCAACACTCACCAGGTCGCTGCTGTTTCTCAACCGGTTGTATTGACATTTCAGACACATCATTCCTGTAAAAATGAGAAAGATTTTGTGAAGCTGAAGTTAAAAAAAGTTACAAAAAGAAACAATGTAAAAATAAAAATGCTGTGGGGCGGACTGCATCAGTTTTTTATTTATTTTCTGCATTGAGAGAGCAAACAAGACTGGACTGCTCCCTTCTAAGTACCTTCACCCACAGTTGGCAATGAAGAGAAGAAATGTGACGTGGTGAAGAGGGTGTGAAGTTCACAAAAACCACAATTTTGTTTCCCCTTGGTTTCCCAATCTTCCACACTCGCCTCCAATCAGTCTAGCCAGGGTTTGAATCCCGACCCATCTATAAAATGTCATCCTGGTGTTTCACAGGTAGGGCAATTCATCAATGTGTGTGCTCTCCTTCAGATGGCAGTTTGCTCCTTTGAGAAAAGAAGGTGAGCTATCGCAGACTCCCTGAACAAATTCCTACCCTGACCAGCAGAGGACATTGCACCAGCGGCACATCCACGCTTCCAGCAATGATGGAAAGCAGCAGCTCCCATGAAATGATGATGGCTGAGCCTCAAGAGGAAAAGCGGTAAAATAGGGAGTGGAAACAGCCCAACATGTCATCAAAATGGGAAATTCAAATCCTCACTTTCAGGAATCCGCCACGTCTGTGTACACTGAGTTTGAAAGTTAAAGAATGCGTGGATGAGGGAAGCGCAGTGGAAGTTGTGTATCCAAACTTTCAGAAGCCGAAGAACGAACCGGATGTGTGATCGAAACCAGCACCACAAGGTGGTATCCGGTATTGGAAATCATCGTTTTCTTATTAAAAAAAGTTTAAACAATTTCTGAGTTCGAGTAAATCTGAGGAAGAAAATGTTTAAGTTCATTTATTTTAAGCAGAGGTTCATCCCAAAGCACCAAACACAACTTTGCAGGGAAGGAAAAGAGATTTTTGAAAGCTCCAAATATAAGCAGCAAGATTGTCTGACAAAGGTGATAGAAGCTGACTTTGAAGAAGATGGAAGATGACATAAGATATGACAAGATCAGCTTCCATTTCCTTTGAGGATTGCCATTTGTATCGTCACCACAAATCTTGTCATGACATCCTGAAAAGGGATTCTTCTGTTACTTACATATGTGGAATGTCACCACATGTAAACATGTAACGTCGCTTCTTCTTCTTCCCAGTTCCTCCGAGGATGTGCCTAAGTTGAAAAAGATTGAAAAGTCAATTTATTGTACATTCCCTGAGATAGATATATCCAAAATCAAGTTTTAAAAAGTGCAGATGGGGGGTGAATGAATTTATTTACTTCACACGCTTCCATGGCGTGGTTTTCTTCTTCCTCTGTGGGGAATCGTGTGGTGGACCCTCCATGAACACCGCGTTTTCATGACTTCGTCCACGTGACGGGTTCGCGCACTTCGCTTGAGAACCCGGAGACTTGTTCTTGTTTGTTTTCCTGGTAAAATAACATCCACAAGTTGTTGCAAGTTTGTTATACCAAATAACATAAATACATTCTCAATTTCAACAAATCTTTTCTTTTCACAACTGACGCTGCAATGTCCCCGACACAACATGCCACAGAATATAAAACATGATCAGGAAAAGGTGTAAAATGTACAAAAGTAATTTGGTCGAGACGAGTGGACGAGTGAATGCGCTTTCGATGTCGGGGATGTACCTGTACCTCCTCCTCCTTCACGGCCACAACTCAGTCCTCCCCTCCTCATGCTCATAAAAGCAAAAGGGCATTCCACACTTCGATTATACACATTTCTTCATAACCTCCTCGAAACAGCAGAATATTTAACGCTTTTCCCTTCCTCTATCATGCTGCCATGGATTTCACATAAATCATGTTAAAAAAACAGCTCTTACATGTCATGGGCCACCAAAGTCACCTGTCAAACTTATAATCCCGCGAGATACTCGGAAACCCCATGGAGTTGGGTTTTTTTGTCCTTGTTCGAGTTTTTTTAGACAAAATAGTCGGAAATAATAGTATTCACCCACATAAGGTCCACGGTAAAAGCCCTGCTTGAGGGAATGCCAGTTATTTGGGCGGTGTATAGACGACAGAGCCCTGCCTGGTTCGCTGAGGCTGATGTGGACCGTGATCTTCATATGGCTTGGGATACATATCAGCCCCAATCTTTGGATATTTGATGATCCTTTTAATGGTCACAATCAAGTGTATTATTAGCTCACTTGGACTTCAGTCTGGTCCGTAGGGAAGTCAGCCAGTCATTCAGTGAGTGAATGAGTCTGTAAACACTTCAGTGATTATCACTTGAACCAAACACACGATTTCGATTAAACTTGGTCATAAGATTCATATCTGATGCCCAACGAAGGTGTATGACCACATCAAAATCTGCACTCATTAAATGAGTCTTCAGGGGGGGGGGGAGTTTTGACCTCCCCCCCCCCCCCCAAATAAGTATTTGTCTCTTCTGCAAAACTACACACAGAATGTGACTGAAACCTGGCGACAAGCTTCGTATCTGATACCTAACAAAGGTGAATTGACCACATCAAAATCTGCGCTCATTGTGGGGGTCCACGGGGGATTTTTGACCCACCCAAATTGGTATTTGCTCTCTTCTCTGAAACTACACACACGATTTCAATGAAACTTGATCACAACCTTCAACGATGTACGAAAGATTGTTCACGACATTAAAAACATCATTGTCTGAGTGGGTCTGTGGGGGGTTTGAGTGATTGTAGCTCGTGATCCAGTTGAGCTTCAGGACCCACGGTCCTACTTTTATGATTATTATACAAGCAGGGACAGGTAGAAAAGATATGTAACAATAAATGACCAAAAAACAATTATCTTCTTCCTGATGTACATATAGTGGGTGGCGGGAATATGGACCCCACTGAATTTCCCATGATGCACTGCATCAAGCCTCGTCTCCATATCACGGGATAAACAAGTATGGCCGACCAGCAAGTGACCAACTGCAGTTGATTCAAACTCTTTAATGATGGTAAGTGCAAACTTCCAAAAGTTTTCATCTCAAATTTTACAATTCATAAGCATGCAGTACTGTGTATGTACATGTAGTCACTAGCTTGTTTGATGAGTGGTGTCCCTGGCTGAGTACACGTGAGAGCTGTCTACAGCACCACTGTGTGTAGAAAACTCCATCCCAGCCCATATGTACTGGGCATGCTGACATGATCGAGAGGCATGGTGTGGGGAATATGGACCCTTTGGTAGTGTCTAATATGGACCGTGGACCCATGTCCATATTCCCCACGGTCAATGTCCATATTCCCCACACAGGAAGCTTATCGAATAAGTCCACAAAACAGCATGTTCACTGTCAAAATTTGAATCAAATAAATTTTTCTGCACCGAAATATGTGACTAAGCAAAACTAGGCATGGTCCAAGTAGCCGTCAAGTATCGGCTGTTTGTTAACAGCCGATAACATGTACACTTGATTCTGTATAAAAATCCGACAGTGACTATGCACTGTCGGAGATTGAACTCGCCCCGAAAACGCGTAATCATCACATCCTCTCCTTCTAAAAGACGTTTGATCGTGGAACATCAAGAACAAGAGAGAAGGGCATTGAATAAAGGGCCAACACGCGAGAAGCAGAATCCTATATCCCCAACTAATTTGAAAGCGAAAAAAGGCAACAGACCACGAACAAAGTGCGGTCCTCCAGTTCGAAAGCAGGTTACCAAGTCTGCCAAGCAACACAGAAAAGGACTTGAAAACTGCATGAGTAATGTCTCCTGCATATATTGCTATGAGTTATTTGTTGATCCACCTGAATTTTCTTGGATCCAATGCAGTGAATGCAAGCAATGGGCCCACGAAAACGAAACTGACTATGAGGGTATAGGTGCTTTCGTCTGTGACGAGTGTCGCTAAGGTTGTTGTTCACTGAAAATTCCGAAAGTCACATTTGTCCCAGGGAACATTTGTCTAAAATAAACTAGACTTACCACATTGAGGTAATATGGACCCGAGGTCCATATTACCCCATAGGGGGCGTCCATATTCCCCACGTTGTTTGGAATATGGACACTGATGGCATATTTTTATTTGTCCCCTCAATCATATGTCTTTGATTTTATTCAACCCAAACTGCACGGGGATGTAGTCTGTCTGGTTGTCTAAATAAACCATTATTTGGAAATATTCCTTATCTATTTGTATAGTCTCTATCGGGACTTTGGCTTAGGGGGTCCATATTACCCCCACCTACCCTATATACAGTCACGTGAAAAAGTAAGTACACCCCATGTAAAGTTTTGACTTTTTCAACATATTTCAACATACAGCTATTTGATCTTCATTTCAACAATATTGAGAGATAAAGGTGATATAATACAACAAATATCATGAAACATTTACATTTTGTAGTCCATTGTATAATTTAAATAAACATAAATGCAAATTTCACATGTGGAAAAAGTAAGTACACCCTTGGCTCTAATAGGTGGTATTGCCCCCTTTGGCAGAAACAACCTCAAGTAGGCGTTTCTTATAACTGTCTACCAGTCTCTGACATCGACTGGGAGAAATTTTTGCCCTCTCCTCCATGCAGAATTCTTTCAGCTGTGCAATGTTTGAGGGGTTTCTTGCATGCACAGCTCGTTTCAAATCCCCCCACAACATCTCAATGGGATTTAGATCCGGGCTTTGACTTGACCATTCCAGAACCCTCCATTTCTGTCTTTTTAGCCATTCCTTGGTGTATTTACTGGTATGTTTAGGGTCATTGTCATGTTGCAAGGTCCACCTTCGGTTGAGCTTCAACTTTCCGACAGATGGCCTCACATTATCCTCAAGCACCCTCTGGTACAATGAAGAATTCATAGTGGATTCTATGATGGTGAGCTGCCCAGGCCCTGATGCAGCAAAGCTGCCCCAAACCATTATATTTCCACCACCATGCTTTACAGTTGGTATCAGGTTCTTGTGGTCAAATGCTGTCTTTGGTTTTCGCCAAACATGTCTTCTGGTACTGTGGCCAAATAGCTCCACCTTTGACTCATCTGTCCAGAGCACATTGTTCCAGAAGTGCTGGTCTTTGCCGAGGTGTTCATTGGCAAACTTTAGTCTTGCCTTGATGTTCTTTCTGGACAGCAAAGGTTTCCTCCTGGCACACCTCCCATGTAGATCAAATTTGTGCAGCCTCTTTCTAATGGTAGACTCGTACACTTTGACATCAACCGTGGCAAACGCTACCTGTAGGTCCCGTGATGACATTCTGGGGTTCTTGGAGACTTCTTTCAGCGTCTTGCGGTCTGCTCTCGTGCTGAACTTGCTCGGGCGGTCTGGCCTGATCAAGTTGGCAGTTGTTTGGATCTTCTACACTTGAAGATGATCTTCCGGACAGTCGATTGATTGATTTAAAATTATTTGGAGATGTTTTAAAATCCCTTCCCAGACTGGTAGGCATCTATAACCTTCTTTCTGAAGGCCTCAGAGAGCTCTTTTGATCTAGCCATGGTGACGCCGCACACTTCAACAACAAAGAGCAAACCAAACGAAATGTCTGAGGTTTAAATAAGACAGGTTCCTCCAAGATCCTTTCCAACGATGTTCTAATCATTTGCACCTGAGCTGGTGCACCTGATTCTAATTTTAGGTATTTGAAGTAGTGATAAATGTAGGGGTGTACTTACTTTTTCCACATGCGAAATTAGCATTTATGTTTATTTAAATTATACAATGGACTACAAAATGTAAATGTTTCATGATATTTGTTATATTATATCACCTTTATTTATCAATATTGTTGAAATGAAGATCAAATAGCCGTATGTTGAAATATGTTGTAAAAGTCAAAACTTTACATGGGGTGTACCTACTTTTTCATGTGACTGTATATATATATACATATGATAAACTCGCTCTTCATACAAAACACCCGCATGATCCTTTATATCTGGATCAAGATTCCCACCCCAGGTAAACAACTCGATGGAGGCACGTCAAAGAAATCCCACAGCGGTGAAACCTCCAATCTATAATATAGAAAATAATTATGGATCAAAATGTGATCGAAACACGACAAGATTCACATTAGTTTCCTCAAAGGAATACCATTTCTATTGCGAGCACAATGAATGTCATGACGTCCTGAAAGGTGATTCTCTTACTTACACGGAATGTGAAACGTCCGCACAATGCTCCTTGTTGTTGTCTCTTCCGAAGATGTGTCTAAGTTGAAAGAGATTGAAAAGTCAATTTATTGTACATTCCCTGAGGTAGATATATCAAAAATCAAGTTTTCAAAAGTGCAGAGGGGGGTGAATGCAATTATTTACTTCACACGCTTCCAAAGGGTGTTTTTCTCCTTCTTTGGTGAATCGTGTGGAGGTGAGGAGTTCAGATAAACGTCTTCGATTGACGATGATGGAAACATCTCTGATTCCCTGAAAAAGAACATTTTCTTTCATCCACAACTTAATACAGGTGTGCTAAACCGGAAAACATGAACACATTCTCCATTTGAACAAATCTTTTCTTTCATTTAGACACCACAATGACACATAAAACCAGGTAAAATAAAACTATAACGGCACTCGGTAGAGCGCATACCTCCATATCCGGATTCGGACCTTCACCAAAATAGAATCAATTCGTCCTTCACAGCACCAACCTGTCCACCATGTTTCGTCTGCCTTGTTCTAACTCCCTCACTCTCTTCAATCCCACTCTTCCCTCCAGGTCTTTGAAACACCTGTTCATCCCCATCTCTTATCTTCCCCAATCCAAAACCTTGATCTTTTCTACCCCCGTTAATTCACCCCAGATCCACTTTTTGAAATACCGACTTCTTTCCTGGAAGTTCTAGCAGTGTCCAGGTGTTTTACACCTCTCCCACCTGAGTTATGGTTAAACTCGACATTAAAAGATTAAATTCATTTGATGATGAGAAACAAAACGCGTTACCTTCGTTGCATTCTCTTTCGTAATCGAAAAATAACAGGTGCTTCAGGAAAACCGTCCAATACCTGCTCACGTTCAAAGAACGAGTAACGTAACCAGCTGTTTGTTGCATTAAAGCCGATTATTGTGACGTCATACATCGTGGGATTATTGCTAGGTTACCAGATTTTTGTTGAACCAAACCTGATTATTGTGTCGTCACATCTCCGTTGTTACCACGTGGTGCATTGTCGTCAAGGAAGACTCCATCGTACAGTACATCAACAATAACGTTGTTAAAGTAAAAACCACAACATAATTTACTGTATTCGCAACATAATTGTCTCTTCCCTTTCACATCATAATTCTATAAAAAGGGGCGTACCTGTGCTGAAAACCTCCTGTCAATCAGACCAACGGTTGCAGAGAAAAGCAAGGTACTCGGTGGAGGGCATACCTCCACAGGTGAACAGTTTACGTTTTGTATCCACTGATAGGCCGGATCTGGATTCGGACATGAACCAAAATCTATTGTTCTTGTCACCGAACCAACACGTCCACCAAGTTTATTCATAACTCGTCCATAACTTCTTTTGATATCATGTTATACTAGAGAAATACCCCTGCTACGCACAGGTGGGAGGCCAGAAGCAAACAGGCGATGCAGATACGGTGAATGCTAAAGCATGAAATCAATAAATTCCACATTCCTGTGGCACCTTCATTCGCACGTCAGACATGGACAGCAAGTTCGTGAAGGACTTCCATGAAAAACGTACCTGTTTGCAAACAAACGGGCACGTTCACGTAGAGAAACATCGATCGTGGGTCCGTGGCGAATCTGGATATGGCGATGGGAAAATATCAGAAATTGAAGTCTTTTTTTATTTTAAACGATTCATATAAACATTCGTTGAATCATATCACCCGCGAATCATCAAAATCTAAACAGTAGCTTGAGAATTTCAATAAAAGCCACATCACTGTTCATATCGGTAAATATTATTCCATCGTGTTTCAAATTGTAATCGATACACAATGATCGTGATCGTGAATCGTGATCGATAATAGTGTTCACATTCGCCATGTCGTATGTACTCCCGATACGTGTACCAGATTCCCGATACGTGTACCTGTACCAAATCAACAGTGAAAAGGATTTTGAGCCGATAGGTGTTACGGCCTTGGCAAGATCGATGGAGACAGCGATCTGTTAGATCTGATCCTCCTTCATGCCGAAGTGCAGATAATCCGTCGCGCCACATCCGATCAATGCAGCCGTTTGTGCGGCACACGGTGCAGCGATCGGTGCAGCCGTTTGTGTGGCACACGGTGCAGTGATCGGTGCAGTCGTTTGTGTGGCACACCTTGCAGTGATCGGTGCAGTCGTTTGTGTGGCACACCTTGCAGCGATCGGTGCATTCGTTTGTGCGGCACACCTTGCAGCGATCGGTGCAGCCGTTTGTGCGGCACACAGTGCAGCGATCGGTGCAGCCGTTTGTGTGGCACACAGTGCAGTGATCGGTGCAGTCGTTTGTGTGGCACACAGTGCAGCGATCGGTGCAGTCGTTTGTGCGGCACACGGTGCAATGATCGGTGCAGCCGTTTGTGTGGCACACAGTGCAGCGATCGGTGCAGTCCTTTGTGCGGCACATGGTGCAGCGATCGGTGCAGCCGTTTGTGTGGCACACAGTGCAGTGATCGGTGCAGTCGTTTGTGTGGCACACCTTGCAGCGATCGGTGCAGTCGTTTTTGCGGCACACCTTGCAGCGATCGGTGCAGCCGTTTGTGCGGCACACAGTGCAGCGATCGGTGCAGCCGTTTGTGTGGCACACAGTGCAGTGATCGGTGCAGTCGTTTGTGTGGCACACAGTGCAGCGATCGGTGCAGTCGTTTGTGCGGCACACGGTGCAATGATCGGTGCAGCCGTTTGTGTGGCACACAGTGCAGCGATCGGTGCAGTCCTTTGTGCGGCACATGGTGCAGCGATCGGTGCAGCCGTTTGTGTGGCACACAGTGCAGTGATCGGTGCAGTCGTTTGTGTGGCACACCTTGCAGCGATCGGTGCAGTCGTTTTTGCGGCACACCTTGCAGCAATCGGTGCAGCCGTTTGTGCAGCACACGGTGCAGCGATTGGTGCAGCCGTTTGCGTGGCACACAGTGCAGTGATCGGTTCAGTCGTTTGTGTGGCACACAGTGCAGCGATCGGTGCAGTCGTTTGTGCGGAACACGGTGCAGCTATCAGTGCAGCCGTTTGTGCGGCACATGGTGCAGCGATCGGTGCAAACGTGGACTCCCACACTGCCACATCCTGCTGATACTTGCTCCCGCATGACGTTTCCGCATGGCGGATGTTTATAAAAATCATTTAAAAGAAAAAAAGGCTTCAATTTCCGATATTTAGCCTTTTCATTTGGGCCTCCCAATTGAAGCCCCGCCAATAGGGCGGGTACCGTTGCTCGACGGAAGAAGACGTCGCAATGAACGTCATGCAAACGCGAATGTTATGCGGGAGTCCAAACCTGAGAATGCTGGAGACTAAAGCTCAAATTGGGAAAACTAAATAGCCTATTTTACTCCTGGGAATCCCAGGACGACACACCCAAAATATCTTTGCGATCGTTTCAGCAGTTTTTATGGTACCGTCGAACAGACAGACAGACATTTCGTGAAATATAGTAAGATATCTGTTTTCACCCGATCTCTCAATGGTGAAGAATCCACCTTCGGTGTCGGAAGTAAACAAACAAACAGACAGACAAATGAAAAATCACTCAAAGAGCGACACTTGGTAAAGGAGAACAAAGTAGAATGGCGTTCGGAAAAGCATCCTTTTCACTTCACAAATATTTAGTGGTTGAATTATGTGATCTGATATGCAAATCTTCTTCAAATTAAGTTAGTCGGTTGAAAATTGACTGAAATGTCTGAAATTGGGAAAACGAAATAGCCTATTTTACTCCTGGAGATCCCAGCATTATCCACCCAAAATATCGTTGGGATCGGTTCAGCAGTTTTTACGGTACCTTCGAACGGACAGAAAGACGACGGACAGACATTTAGACAGACGACAGACAGACGTGGAACTGTCACACAGACGGACGGACATTTGGTGAATTACATTAAGAATTTACCTTTCCATTTGGGCCTCCCATTTGAAGCCCCTGCCCATAGGGTGGGTGCCGTTGCTAGTTTTACAAATTTGACCGATGTTGACATTTTGGCGGATGTTGACATTTTGGCGGATGTTGACATTTTGGCCTATGTTAACCTTTTGGCCTATGTTGATAAAAAAAATAGTTGGTGGTTGGTTTCAGTTGGCGGATATGAAAATCCTATTCAGATTTCAAGTCATTCGGATGAAAATTGAGGATTTTAGAAATTTGAAAAAAGTTGTTGACCTTTGGCCTATGTTGACGGTTTGACCGACGTTGATCAAAAATATAGTTGGTGGTTGAATTCTGTTCGCTGATATGTAAATCCCATTCTATTTTCAAGTCAATCGGATGAAAATTGAGGATTTTAGAAATTTGAAAAAAGTTGTTGACCTTTGGCCTATGTTGATCAAAAAAATAGTTTGTGGTTGAATTCTGTGAGATGATATGTAATTCCCATTCAATTTTCAAGTCAATCGGATGGAAATTGAGGATTTTAGAAATTTGAAAAAACTTGTTGACCTTTGGCCTATGTTGACGGTTTGACCTATGTTGATCAAAAAAATAGTTTGTGGTTGAATTCTGTTAGCTGATATGTAAATCCCATTCAATTTTCAAGTCAATCGGATGAAAATTGAGGATTTTAGAAATTTAAAAAAAGTTGTTGACCTTTGGCCTATGTTGACCTTTTGACCTATGTTGACCTCAAAATAGCTGTTCATTTCATTCAGTTCGCTGATATATAAATCCCATTCAATTTTCTAGTCACTCGGATGAAAATTGTGGATTTAAAAAATTTGAAAAAAGTGGTTGACCTTTGGCCTATGTTGACCTTTTGACCTCAAAAATATATAGTATTTTGTGGAACCACAAAGTCTACCATTTGGTGAAGTTTCGTGAAAATTGGTTTAAAATTGTGCCCTGCAGACAAGTATAAGTGAGCGAACAGACAAACAAACACACAAACTGGAGTGATCAACATCGTTGTCAAAATGTTGTTTTTTTTCCAAGTAACAAATTGACTCAAATGCAACACCTTCCTTGATAGTGTAGGCTGTTATGTCATTAAAATAACTTTCGTGTCTATTGTTTGTTTGAAGCAAATTATCACTTGATTCTGTATTAAGGTATTATTGAGGTCTAAAAAAAGGAGGGTGGCATTTTTTCCAAATCCAAGATGGCCACCAAAACCAAGATGGCAACCACCATGAAGTTAAATCCATTGCTCCGGGAACATGGGGAGCCTTTAATTCCTTGTTGTCTTCCACCAACTTCCAGACCAATGTTGCACTCCTACCACCTCCACCTTTGATAAGATCACCTCCTACAGATTACGGCACTCTGTCGGCCTTCACCGGTCTCATGAGGGCACATGGTGTCACGACTGGTGTAATGGGAAGTGAATCGATCACCGTGATGACCCTTGATCTTCAGTTGCACGATATGGCAATGAAGCTGTGGGAAGAGAGAGATGACATCAGGAAGCAGTTTATATTCTGCCATCTGCTTGGAAATCAGCCAACATCACCGCTTTGCACAAAAAAGGTGCAAAAACAGATCCGAGCAACTACAGACCAATCAGCCTTCTCCCAATTATCAGCAAAGTCATTGAATCCATCATTGCTTCGGATATGAAATCTTTCCTCTTCTCCAATGGCTTGATCTCTGATCATCAATTTGGTTTCAGACCTGGTCACTCTACTCTGGACATGCTGCTTCTGCTTTCTCAACAATGGATGGAGGTCCTCAATACCAAACAGGAAATTAGAGCTGTCTCCCTTGACATATCACGTGCCTTGGATACGGTCTGGCACCCCGCTCTGCTCACCAAACTCTCCTCCTTTGGTATCCCTGGAAATCTCCAAGCATGGCTGGCGGACTTCCTCTCTAGTCATAGTCACCGTGTGGCCCTGAATGGGTTTCTCTCATCTCCTCTTCCTGTTCAGGCTGGAGTTCCCCAAGGCAGTGTTCGGGGCCCTGTGCTTTTTCTGGTCTTCATCATTGATCTCTCTGACTCTCTTGAAAATCCTCTCTGTCTCTTTGCTGATGACTCTACTCTCTGTCGCTCCATTCCTCATCCCTCAGATCGGCAGTCTGCAGCCTCCTCACTCTCTGCAGACCTGGACAAAATCACAGACTGGGCAAACAAGTGGAACATGTCTTTCAATCCTAACAAATCTCACACTCTTACGATGTCTCTCTGAAAAGACCGACTGGACAACCCTCCCATCCACTTTCTGAATAATCCTCTCCAAGAAGTTCTGTCACTCAAGCTTTTGGGTCTCACTATCTGCCATGATCTTTCCTGGGAAAACCACATTTCAAATCTGGCCTCCAAAGCCAGTCGCCGACTGGGCATCCCCCGTCATGCGAAGTCCTTCCTTAGCACACCTGAGCTCCTCACCACATACAAGGCTTTCATCCGCAGCTCAATGGAATACTGCTCTCCCCTCTGGGCTGGTGCTCCTGCCTCACCCCTAGTTCGTCTTCACACGGTTTAAACCAAAGCGTTCAGACTCATTGGAATCTCCCGCGATGAAGCTTACTCCAAGGGCCTTTCATTCACTCACCGCAGGCAGGTTGGTGGTCTTTCCGTCTTCTACCGACTCCTCTCTGGCCTTGCCCCCCCCAGTTCTCTCGGGTCTCTGTCCCCCAAATATTCCTACAGGTCGCACAAGTTCTGCCTGCAACCCTCTTATGGTTAAACTGCCAAAATCAAGACTCTCTGCTCACCTTCACTCCTTCATTCCTCTTTTCTCCCACCTCTGGAACAAACTCCCTCACTCTCTTCAATCTCACTTCACCCTCCAGGTCTATAAAACAGCTGTTCACCACCATCTCTTATCTTCCCCCATCCAAAACCTTGATCTTTTCTACCCCCGCTAATTTCACCCCAAATCCACTTTTTTGAAATACCAACTTCTGTCCTGGAAGTCCTTGGTGTCCTTGTGTTTTATATTTCTCCAACCCCCCCCCCCCATTCCCATGCCTCCTCCCCCCAAGCCCTCTCCCTCCCACACATCTCCCTGCTCTCAAATGTTGTGTTTGTGTGCTTCCCCTTCTCTCCCCATCTTGTCTTCCGCTCCCTCTTTTTATATATTTTGTTTGTTTGATTTGTTTGTGAAATAAATGTTAACTCTTTCACGAGCCTCGATTCTGTATACAAAAAAAACAAAATATATTGTTGCAGATATGAGGACTGTTTTTTTTGATTGTGTGCTTTATTATTATTATTATTGGTTATTCTGCGCCTCCTGCCTCCGGAGCTGTGTAAAGGTCAAAAGGGCGTCCCATAATTAGTCCACAAGCATACACGTCAGCCAATCATAGAATACCCCTGTTCGATAGTTATATCTTATTCTGTGTTTTAGGGTAAGGCTGTGTCTCCCATTAATAGAAGTACTCCATTGCACCAAGTGAAAGAGATAGATTCCCTTCATTCCCATTCCCAAAACCTCCATTCCCCCTTTTCGTCAATTGCCAACTGCATTTTGGGCGGTTTTCCATTCATCCGCCATTGACCACGAGGCAGGGTTGGGAAAGAAAGGCGGGTCCCCACCTCGTCATAGAGGGGAGGAGTGAACCAGCCCTTGCCGACCAACCCAGAACGAGGGGTTGGCTTTAGAGGGCGGAGAGAGAACGTTTTGGGGAGGTTCGCAAAAGGGTCAAGGGTGGGGCTTATATAACCCGAGGCAGAGGCCCCCGGAGAGAGTCGAGGAGGGAGGAGATCAGAAGACAGAAAGGCCTTGAGGTGGATTAAGCAAGAGAGGAAGTTGTTGGACTGGGTGGGACTAAGAAAGAGAGAGAAAGAGTCCTGAAGCTTGTAAGGGAAGGAGAGAGAACCCGTCACACCAACCCCCCACCAGACGCGTTGGCTCCACCAAGCGTTCACCTCCACCAAGGCTCCACCAAGCTCCGCGTTGGCTCCACCAAGCATTCACCTCCACCAAGCGTTCACCTCCACCAAAGCTCCACCAAGTTCCGCGTTGGCTCCACCAAGCGTTCACCTCCAGCCATCCACCTCCTGCGATTCCTGTCATCATTCCCCGCGTGAGTCTGTCTTTTGTTTGTTCTGTCCTGGGTTAATTAAGACTGTAGGTAAGCTAATATTTTCACTGTGTCACCTGCGTCTTATGTGCTGTAAATAAACGTGACTGCTTTCTTTTTGCTTATGTGTGTAAATAGTAAATAAATTGAGTAGTATTTCCAAACCTTTCTTTGCCTTCGTCTTCCTCTTTGCATTCGTCGTTTTAGTCTTTTCCCTCATTGAGCAGCCGCGGTGCGATCCGGCCAACGTTTGGGTGGAATCGGGTTCTAATCGGGGAATAACTGTTCGGTCGCAGTAATACCAACCGCTCGGTAAAATAACATCTTTAACCGCGTCCGCAACAATATATATATATTTCGTCCCGGTGAACTGCATGTTGTGTTCTGGGCATTGCCTGCATTGGGAAAATATGTGGAGGGGAGTAGAATTGATTAGGCTTGGGCAGAAGCTGGGCTCTACTCACCTGCAACTGTGACCCAAATTCTCAATGGGAAACATTTGTATCGATCACTGGAAGCACACATAGTCACTTTGATTGCCCTATACAGTCTGTACTTTCAAAACTTCCTGACAACAGAACCCGAAGAAAAGGCATTCCTGAACGAATCGTCTACACATCTGGGAGAGGCAAATCAGAGTGACGTCAGCATGAGCACAGGAAGAGGGAAAGATTTGAACAGTGCTGTCATAAAAGCGATGGCAATGTTCGAATCTCGAGATACATTCAAAATACTTGAACAATTTGAAGGCAATACAAACAAGATCCAGCACTTCATCCTCAACTACATGAAACAGTTTGAGACAATCTTCCAATTTGTTCGAAGCACCAGACAAAGAGATCTTCTGTTGCCAGACAGAAGCACCAGACAAAGAGATTTCAGGAGATAAATGCACAACTGCCCTCGAAAATAGGAATAAAAGTGACAGTTGTTCCATCTGATTCCCATTTGTCTCCCCAAAAAGAACAGTACAGAGAATTTTTTTATGGTTCAGGAGATAACCAGAGATCGCAGTGGCGACCCAGGGATCCAGAGATGCAGCCCAGCAATGCAAGTGAACAGGTGGACAGACCAGGCAATGACAGAAACCGGTGTTTCAATTGTGGAGAAATGGGACAGTGGAAAAGAAGATGTCCGTATGTCAATAAAAGACAATTTCGCAAGGACAAACCAAGTTCAAGGGTACCAGTGCTTACCGGTACCTCAGATAACGATTAGGCCTTCATTGCTGCAGATCCCAAATGTCGATTGGCCTCAACAGATTAAATCATCAGACCAACATGAATAACTGTTGATGCTTCTTGTGTCTGAAAAGTTCTCGGAGCAAGAATGATTTTACTTTTTGCTTGTTAGCGAATTAATAATTAATTGATCAAATGCCAAAATTGGGTATTTTTGGAACGTGAATTAAAAGATCCAGAATTAGAGTTCATTCTGGAAGCTTCATATTTGCCAATTATAAATGTGGCTTTAGGGAGCATTTTGGGCAAAACAGTTTTTTAATTTTTTTTCATAAAAGTGTGGAACATTGCTTTGCAAATTTTTTGGAAACCAAGTGACAAGCGTCACATGATCATCAGGTGGGCATTTTGGACTATTCTTTTGTATGATTGATAGGTCAGTGGTCGACTGACATGTAAATGGATGTATTGTTAAATTTGGATAAATTATTGTGGGAACCGAAGGGGTAATTTCAATGTGACGTTATAGGGGTTTTCTGAAAATAAACTTTTGTCTATTTGTGTAATTAGCGTTTCTAAATTTAAAGGACAAATTTTACGAAATTGAAATAAAATTGACACCCATCTTGATTTGTTAACAATGGTTCCAAAGCAAACAAATATGCATAATGCATGCGTGTGTGTGTTTTGTGTATCAATGTTTGTGTTTGTTGTTGTTGTTTTGTGTATCAATCTTACAAGATTGTTGACACCGACAGTGTGCCTTGTCTGAAAATAGATAGTTCCATGTGGATGGGATCGCATATCGAGAGAATTCGTAAAATAAAATAAAAATAGAAATATAATTTGATTATGAAAATTATCACTTTTGTCAAGGGAGATGGAGAATAAAGATTTGATTTGCTGAGTTATGAGCAGCCATTCATTGATAGTAAAATTGGGAGTAATCTTGGGATTCCATTTTGATAGAATTTATATGAGAATCAAAGCTATTTATGGATATGAGCTTCATAAAAAAAATGTGGGAGTACAAAATTAGCCAAATTTTGGAGAGGTCTTACACTGACTTCCCAGAGTACTCTGCTCATGGATTTTATATATATATAAACTTGAATTTTATCAGAATATAAATTGGGCTGTATGTATGGATGTGTATTAGGCATAGATGATATGGGAAAATAGTAAAGAAAATTTTGCTGGTTTGAACTATTGTTAGTTTTGAGTTCTGGAGTTCAAACAAAGTCACTGGTTAACAGATGAGAAAGGATAGTAAATAAATTCTTCGATGCTGGGTAAATTAAGTACGATATTACTCAGACTTATGAGAGCGATTGTTCTTCCTTACAGCAGTGGAAAATTATTGGGAAAAAATAAATAAATTAGATCCAACATAATGAATCTATAAATGAATGTGATAGGGATAATATCCTCAATTTGTACTAATTATTTGATTGTGGGTAAAGGAATTAATTTATCATAGTGGATTGTTAACAGCAGCCTGAAAATGTCCTGAGAGTGCATCCATGTAATCAGAAATCCCAGATTTGTTTTTACAAACAACATTTTGGTAGAGGTCTTGTGTGGACGAGCACTTACTTGGTAGATAAAAAACGGTACTGCATGCTGGCAGCCACTTTTGCGGCCATTTGGACTGAACAAATTGGGAGAAACTGTAATTGAATATGTAATTTACAGATGAGTATTTGGGAAGAAAAAGGGAATTTATTGAGATGAGAGAAGAGACATTTTTCGAAGTTTTATTAAAGTGCTAAAATATGACACTCGGCAAGGCAAACTATTGGATGGGAAAATTAGATCTGGTTATAGAGAAAAAATTTATTGACCCCTTGAAGTTAACTCTTCGAATCATTGTTACACTGGCATTTTGAGTTCACATTGGAAATAGTTTGGTAGAAACCTTTGGTTAAAACCTTTGGTTGCAGTATTTTGGAACGAACTGATAAACCATAGGAGATTGATAAGAATGAAACAAAAAAAAAATGGACCCAAAGTAGAAAGGTGGATTCATGCCTCTCATTGCAAACGAGCACAGGGGGCAAGGGAGGACGGTCCCACAGAAAATGAGGCTGTACTTAGCAGCCCAGCAGAACATTCAGTGGCAGATAAATGATAGTCGTGATTTACAGTCATTTGAATTACATTTTAACACCCCTTGCATTGATAAACATTACATTTTCAACATGTGATATTCCTACTTGGGATAGTGACATTTATTTGCCTACATGACATACAATTACCTACTGATATTAATACAACATGAGTGATAATGTATCACAACTACACTCATGATCAGGGGATTTAGTTCAACCCCGGGAGATAGGGGGATCAGGGTAAGACAAATAATCTGATTTATGTTACATATTAAGGGATTTTCTTTATTTACCTTTTAGGAAGCTTGTTAGTTTGGTATATAAAGTTGAATGTCATCGACATATAATTATGTCATAGGTATGAACATATACAAGGAGTAGCAGACTTGTTTGTGGGTTTAGTAGTTATATTGGCAATTGTTTTAGTGGTGGCTTGCTTGAAAGCCTTAGTGACGGTGTGTTTGAATAAGGTAACCAACAACACTATGATAATGCATGAAGTAACACCAGAGGAAAGAAATGTGGAACCACAAGAGGAAGACTTTTATGGCGACATAAATACTGAGATTAAAAGATTAAATCAAGTGATGTTGCAAATGAATACAGTAGAATTAAGATAATGACATAACGACAATGTTATGAGTTGTGTCAATTACAAGATCAGTGAACTCATATCACCACGAGTGACACACTGTTAGTAAAAAAAAAAAAAAAAAAAAAAAAAAAAGTGGGGAGAAATTATGATAATAATACTGTTGCGAATATGGAATTTGGCCTCCATATCCGCTTGTAAATATTCCCCTATTTCCCCAATACTCCCCAACTATCCCCAATCCCCCATTCCCTAGTCCCATTGTCTGTAAACAACAATCAGTAGAGCCGACCTTCCCCTTTTTCCCCCATTAAATGTCGTGCCCCGGTCCACCGCATCACACGTAGACAACTTTCGGACATCTTGCTAGTTATTCTTAGTCTATGTCAGTTAAGGACTCCTTTCCATTAATTCTGACTCTTCGTTGCACCAGAATGTGATTATATGGCACCAGTAGTGAGTTTAGGACCTTTCCCATACCTCCTTCCATCTTCTTCCCCAAACAACAACTACAACTACAACTACAACTACAACAACAATTACAACAACAACGACGCTGCGCGGGGGGAGTGTGCGTCATCACACCGGCTCGGTTAGCCGCCATTGACAATGCGCGCCAGACCATGCGCTCCACGGGGTTACCACGAAGGAACTCCTTGTCAGTCCCCCGTCAAGGGCGGAGCCGGTAACCCCCCCCGCACGCACCCAATGAGAGGCGACGTGCCGATTCCATCTGGGGCGGAGCTAACGAGCCGAGGGCGTGTCACTCCCCGCCGGAGATACGAAGCGACTCACCGGATGTGAGGTCAGATGCGCCCCCAGCCTGGAGAGAGAAGTTGCCACGTACGAGCGCTGAATACCTCCCCGCATCTCTGGACCGGACCGAGTCGATTCTGACCTTTGAGCCCAGGTGCACCTGGAGCAATCGATCCTGCCTTTCCTTGCAATCAATCCCCGTGTGAGTCAGCCTTTTGTCCCGTTTATCTGTCGTCTGTTGGGAATAATATAAGAGTGTGTCTAAGTGCTTATCTTACTATGCTGTCCCTCTTGTAGTTGTAATCTAACCTTCCGTAACAATATAATCTCCTCCGGAGGTCTTGAGAACCGTATCCCTGGTGTCGCGTCATTTTAATCCCAGCCGTGTGTCTTTTCCTTCATTGATCTAGCGTAGCGCGATTAGTCAACGTTCGGGTATAATCGGGTAACTTGTGCAGACGTGGTCATACCAAACCGCTCGGTAAATAACATCCACCACCACGTCTGTAACAATTGGTGTCGAGGAGTGGAATTCGAACCCGGGACTAAATTTATTAGGCCCAAATTTGTAACAATTAGAATCGATTCGGAGCGCGTTTCCCGCGCGAAATTATAACGGCGAAATTTGATTTTGTTATACGGAAATAAAAACCCGAATTTTGAAAGTCGCGCTATGGCAGACCAAGACAGCTGGGGTCCGGTAGGGGAGAGTGAGGCAGGGTCGGTCCAGGACCAAATTGAGGGACGGGAGGAGAGCGAAGCAGTGAGGGCGGCAGGGTCGCAAAATAGCGTTGTCATGCACGAGGTGGCCACGGCGTCCACGCCCGCGACCGTAGTGGCGCCACCGGTGGATTTGAACTTGTTTTTCATACAAATGAAGGCCCTTATGGCCCAGAATAGGGAGGAAATGAGGGCTCAGAGTGAGCAAATGAGGGCTCAGAGTGAGCGATTGGAGGGCCAATTGGGGGTAATGGGAAACCAAATGGGGGTAATGGGAAACGAAATGGGGGTAATGAGGGACGAAGCGAGGGGTACCGGTGAGAAGTTAGACAATAATTTTGAGGGGTTAGACAACGGGATAAAAGAGGTGAGAAATGGGTTAATGGGGGTAGAAAACAGAATGGCCGCTCAAGAGAATCAGATAGAGGGAGTGAAACATGGGTTAATGGGGGTAGAAAACAGAATGGCCGCTCAAGAGAATCAAATGGAAGGGATGCAAAAAGGGTTGGAGGGGTTAGAAAACACCATGGAAGGCAAATTGAGGGACATGAGGGACCAAGCGGAAAGGGAAGTTAACCAAATGGGGCAGCAGATAGAGGGGGTCAGAATGGGGGTAGAAACCAAACTGGATGCTCACAGGGAGGAAATGGAGCAGATGAGGATGGCATCTGGGCAGGAGATGCAAGTGATGGGAGAGCAGATCAGAAGAGGAGTGAGTGAGGAGGTCGGAGGAGTGCGCGAGGAGGTGAGGCACTGTAAGGAGCACATGGAGAAGGAGGTGAGAAAGGGGACTGTAAAGTTACAGGGGGGCATAGAGGTCCTGACGCAGGAGGTGGAACAGCTGACGGAGGGACAAAAAGAACTAACGGACCAGGTAAAGAAGAACACAGCGGTAATAGGAGGTTTAAAAGCGACACAAAATGACCTAAAAAATGACTTGGTAGCGACGAAGAGGGAATGTCAGATGGTACGTGAGGGACTGACAACGAGGTTGGACGAGGTGATAGAGGTAATGGAGACGAAGGACCGGCAGGTGAGGACGCACATGGAAACGGTCAAGGTAGCCTTGGAGGACGAGCTTGAGGAGACGTACCGGGGAATAAAAGAGGTGAAGCACAAATTAGAAGAAGTGGAAGAAGGGATGAGCGAAATTAAGAAGCGACGGAGAGGGGATAAGAAAGAGATAAAAGAGGAGATAAAAGAATTGGTCCAAAGTCTGTGTTTGGATCGTGATGATGTGCTCATTAACCGGATGAGGGATTCGCAGGTGATGGAGGAGAAGCGAAGAGGAAGAGGACCCGGTGTAAGTGGTGACCAATATGGTCGTGCGTATGATGCGCCAGGGGATTTAAGAAGCTTGGGGGTCGAGATGGACCCGGGTGTTCGTGAGAGGCCGTGGGTGAAGTGTGCGACAGGTCTGGTGTGCGAAAAAGGAGGTGTGCGAGAAAGTCCGACTCTGGGGTGTGTGAGGAAAAAGTGTGTGCCAAGGAGTGAGGGTGCTGGCGAGAATGAGTCGGTCGTAGCGTGTGTGCGAGGGAGCACATGGAAGCGCGGTGTGGTAAGTGTTACAGAGGGTGTGACGGGAGAGTGTGCGCAAGAGTGTGCGCGAGAAAGGTGTGTGACGGACAGGTGCATGAGGAAAGAGTGCGCTGTCAGAAGTAAGGAAGAGTGTCCACCTGTGGTGAGTGTTACAGAGGGTGTAACGGGAGAGTGTGCGCGAGAAAGGTGTGTGACGGGCAGGTGCATGAGGAAAGAGTGCGCTGTCAAGAGTAAAGGTGAGTGCGCTGTCAAGAATGGAGGTGAGAGTAGTGAGAGTGACAAGGAGCGTGAGTTGGGTGTGACAGGTGCGCGAGGATGTACACCTGGGATGGAAGGATGCACACCTGGAATGGTAGAGCGTGAGTGGGAATGCACGCTGGAATTGGTGGTGAGGCACGTGGTTGGGTGTGCGAATGAGAGCACCCCTGTGATTGTCACAGAGGAGGTGACAGAGGAGGGGGCGCGAAGAGGTGTGTTAGTGAGGTGTGCTACCAACGAATGTGTGCCAAAGTGTTCGGTGGTCAGGTGTGTGACCAAGGCTGTGAGTGGAATGGGTGTACCTGGGTGTGTAAGGAACGGTACAAGGAGCATGGAAACGGCTGGATGTGTGAGCAAGGAACGGGCTGCGGGGTGTAAGCGTCCAGGTGAAGCATCGACGGTAACCAGGTTAGAGGTTAGGTCGACTTTTAGCCGAAGCGGGCCCTCGGTGCGTGCCGGGCCTCCCTTTGAACGGCCGCGTCCGTGCTCCACTAGGCGGAGCGGGCAGCCCGATAGAAAGGGTCGTCATGGCGACCACTTCTTGGTGAGACGTGCCGGCAGGTCGAGATCGGGCAATTGGATGGCTCCACGCCGAGGGGGTGCGTGGGATCTCGGCCCGGGTAAGCCCCCGTCCCTGCACCGAGTGCCGGACGTATCCAGCCGCTGGCACAGAACAACCCGCATTCATGGCTTGGCTTTACGAAGCCGGGCTTTGGACAGGGATTGGCGCACCGAGAGGTATTAGTGAGTCGACTGGGTGATGAGGTTAGTGTTTTGGCCCCAAAATTAGAGAAAAACAAAATTTGATGATTGGCAAAGGATTGGCAGTAGTGATTGGCAGATGATGGGCAGTGATTGGCCAAATTTTTAATTTGTTGAAATTTGATGTGCAAAATTGGTAGTGAGCGATGGGCCCAGTGGGTAAGGCTGGCATCCCTGCCACCCTTCCCATGGGGGCAAAGGAGCAATAGATTATGGGGTGTATGGCAGTGAAAACTAGCCCGGGTGGGTTAGGTTATATTGTAGGGATCTAGAAGAGATTGACATTAGGTGACGTTAAGTTTAGTTAGTGACTGATACCTGTAGTGGGGACGCAGGTAGATTAGTGTGGATGATAATGACGTGGGAGCGCAATAGTTTAAAGGGACGACTGGGAAGCGCAAGTTTCAGAAGGGAGTAGTTAGCTGAGATGATGCCGTGTTTGTGAGAATTGAACAGGTGTGATTGCACAGGTGTGCAACTGGACAGGTGTGTGGAGCAGTGTATGAGTAGTGAGTGTTGTGGATCAGCGCGAATGCGCTTGGGGAGAGAAGGGTGCAGGTGGCACCAGGTGTGAGAGCACAGGTGTGCAGGTACAGGTGTGTGGAGAGAGTTGGAGTAAGTGGTACGGAGTGGTGTGCATGGTGCGAAGGTGTGGATGGGGGAAGAGTGGACCCCTTTCACGAGTACCCGGGGCGGGTAGTGTAAGTGTTAGGTAGAGGGTACAGGTAAATTGTGGTTGGATATTGGCATTTGTGGTGCGGTTGCAGAATGGTGTTGTGGATGGGTGCATTAGTGTTGTGGAAATGGCTGGGCGTGTAGCCTGTTAGTGTGTGTAGTTGGTTGGGCACTCCACCACTGTGAGGATGTCGGCCAGGTGAGGCCGCAGGTGGGCTCTGGGAGCCGGTAGAGTTGTGGATGGGGCCCGAGGATCCGGAGGATGGACCCGGGTAGCCCAGTGCCAGAGAGGGCACCGAGTGGGGAGAGTGCCAGAGGGCCTTCCCCAGGTAGTTAGGTTAGGGTGAGGAGCAGGTAAGCTCGGAGGCAACTGCAGTGGTGGAGGTGTGCAGGTGGGTAGACCCGCTGGGAGAGGTACACGCCACAGCCCAGAAATTGTGCGAGGGCACCGGGAGATGAATCGGGGGAGTGAGACCCCAAATTGAAGAGCACCACAGTTTGGCCAATGGGAATTGGTTTTTAGAACCCATAGTGTAAGAGGGCCAATGGTTTGGCCGGAGAAAGACCCCGGGTAGTGTAAAGTTGTTAAAGTCACTTAGGAAATAGTTAGGATTGATGAACCTGTCGCACCATACGCAGCCACTTACCTGTGGTGATGATGATGACTCCACACCTGTGTTTTCTTTGTGTGTTGCAGGAAATGAGATTGCTGTGGATTTGTGAGACGCATCACGACGTGGATGAGACATTGGGGTGATTCCATCTCTCCCTCCCTAGGAGGGACTGATGATGAATTGGTAATGGCAAATTTTGATGTTCAGTTGGAGATGGCAGATTTTGATGAAAGTTGAAAATGGCAAATTTGATTGGTTAGGAGGGAGAGAAGACGAATTTGGTTTATGGGAGGAACGGGGAAGACAGTAGGGATGTTTGTTGATTGGTAAAGTAGATGTTTATGGGTAGTGTTGTGTTTTGTGGATGCAGTAAGGGGTAAGGGAGGGGCCATGTAGGTTACCTGGTGGGGGGGGGCGTACGATAGGAACGTACCTGTCTCACCTGGTTCCCATGTGCCCCCAGTGTGCATTACCTTACATTGCGTGCACTTTTGCGCCCTTACCACCTTACTCACTTGTCTTTTCTTTTGTCTCCCACCTCCGAGGATCTGGCTTTGGGGTAGAGAGAGAGGAGAGAGAGGTGCTGGCTTCGCAGTTGTGGGCCTGCACTTTCGCTGCTTGCTGCTTGGATCGATACACCATATGGACCGCAATGTTTGTGGCCACCCACAATGGACCGCAGCTCTTTTGCGGCCAAGCACCACCCGTGGATGGACCTATGGGTCAACGTGGCACCTATGCCATACAGGTGAACCACTTATAGTTGGCCCCCTGACGGCCACAATAAAGAAATGGACGCGGTTGGCGCCTTTCTTTATTTTGTTTAAAAGAAGTAAGAAGGCCAAGTGCACCACATGAAGGCAAGACCAGCGGCAGAACATCGGCCGGCTGCGACACCACCGGTGATTTGTAAACACTTTATTGGTGCACCGGATGGTGCTCACTGTGTGATGGGGTGGTGCTTGATGCTTGGAAGGGGTGCTCTGCACATTATTAAAGGCCGTAGGCCACAGAGCACTCGTGGGTTGGTGTATCGATGCTAGCATGCGTGCTCTCTCTATGCATAACATCTGCATGTGT
Organism: Myxine glutinosa; assembly: GCF_964187855.1. Taxonomy (NCBI): domain Eukaryota; kingdom Metazoa; phylum Chordata; class Myxini; order Myxiniformes; family Myxinidae; genus Myxine; species Myxine glutinosa. The sequence goes on from NC_136265.1 coordinate 13,425,197, forward strand.
TCCTCCAAAAACAGGTCCTGGATCGTAGTGTAAATATCAGCGTAGTCTTGTGTAAATAATGCTCCCTACCGGCTGTATGTTTAGTTTGAGGATTCTTTCCGGATTCGGTTATCCTGTGGGTGTGTTTCTGTGAGGAGAAGGGTGCAACGTCGCAGGGGGACATATTTACTCATTTGTGAATATCTGCAAAACTGTCGCACTCAGGGTAGAGTTAATAGTAGAGGGAACTACATTGCGTGCCACACTAAAGTAGGTAAAAATTTATCGGGTCGGGACGCCCCGAGGGTAGAGAAGGGTGCAATGTTGCGAATATGGAATTTGGCCTCCATATCCGCTTGTAAATATTCCCCTATTTCCCCAATACTCCCCAACTATCCCCAATCCCCCATTCCCTAGTCCCTAGTCCCATTGTCTGTAAACAACAATCAGTAGAGCCGACCTTCCCCTTTTTCCCCCATTAAATGTCGTGCCCCGGTCCACCGCATCACACGTAGACAACTTTCGGACATCTTGCTAGTTATTCTTAGTCTATGTCAGTTAAGGACTCCTTTCCATTAATTCTGACTCTTCGTTGCACCAGAATGTGATTATATGGCACCAGTAGTGAGTTTAGGACCTTTCCCATACCTCCTTCCATCTTCTTCCCCAAACAACAACTACAACTACAACTACAACTACAACTACAACAACAATTACAACAACAACGACGCTGCGCGGGGGGAGTGTGCGTCATCACACCGGCTCGGTTAGCCGCCATTGACAATGCGCGCCGGACCATGCGCTCCACGGGGTTACCACGAAGGGGCTCCTTGTCAGTCCCCCGTCAAGGGCGGAGCCGGTAACCCCCCCCGCACGCACCCAATGAGAGGCGACGTGCCGATTCCATCTGGGGCGGAGCTAACGAGCCGAGGGCGTGTCACTCCCCGCCGGAGATACGAAGCGACTCACCGGATGTGAGGTCAGATGCGCCCCCAGCCTGGAGAGAGAAGTTGCCACGTACGAGCGCTGAATACCTCCCCGCATCTCTGGACCGGACCGAGTCGATTCTGACCTTTGAGCCCAGGTGCACCTGGAGCAATCGATCCTGCCTTTCCTTGCAATCAATCCCCGTGTGAGTCAGCCTTTTGTCCCGTTTATCTGTCGTCTGTTGGGAATAATATAAGAGTGTGTCTAAGTGCTTATCTTACTATGCTGTCCCTCTTGTAGTTGTAATCTAACCTTCCGTAACAATATAATCTCCTCCGGAGGTCTTGAGAACCGTATCCCTGGTGTCGCGTCATTTTAATCCCAGCCGTGTGTCTTTTCCTTCATTGATCTAGCGTAGCGCGATTAGTCAACGTTCGGGTATAATCAGGTAACTTGTGCAGACGTGGTCATACCAAACCGCTCGGTAAATAACATCCACCACCACGTCTGTAACAATACATTATGCTTAATTTGTTGGTTTGGGAAAATTTTTGTTGGGAATTAGATATTCCTGTTTGTGATTGTAATCATATACAATTTATTTTCTTTGAGTAGTGCTAAAATACCTGCACGAGTTAATTTTTGAACTATATTAACCTGAAAGCAATTGTGGATGCTATTCTTAGTTTAGTAGAAAATACATACCTGATTGAATATTATTTGTGTGATGCATATAAATGAATATAACTTTGGAATGTTTTAAGGAAAAACAACAAATTGTTGAATGTGAAACTGTCGGAAGACCTACATGATTATGCTGATTTCATGGTAAGATGTACCCTATCTGATTCAGTGTGTGTGGAAAGCAGATTCAGATGTGACTGAGCATAAGGATAAGACGAGATCACATTTGAAGGGGGTGCTAACGGAATTGGGAAGAAGTTCGAGAAAGAAAATTTGTGTCTAAAAAGGAAGTTAATCGTGGCATACACCCTCTTTCTGAAAGAATGATGAAGACATTCTCCTGTATAACTTGGAGATGGATGCTTACCTTCACCAAGGAAATTTATGTGACCATTTGCCTGGATCACACTGAAACATATGAAGGAAAGGTGATCACTTACTCTTGTTTGAAGGCTTCGCACATTCATCACATCAGAAGTTGCAGGACAACGACATTTTACCTGCAACCTCTGCGAAATGCGGGGACATATGTTATTACTTCACCAACTTCCGGGGAGCCAGCATGGAGCTGCAAACCAATGGCTGTGCCTTTTCACAACAGCTGTGCACGATTCTGCGGGCCACTCCTGGTATGGACCATGGATGACCTGAACACCATGGTCCCAACATCATTGTGGATGCATCCGGCATCTCTGTTCCACATCTTGCTGGCCAATCAACGTCACACCAATACTTGCTGCCCACTCATAATGAGGGAGGAGGCAAGTCGACTACAACTGGGCGAAGGCCTTGTTCAGGAATTACTATGGTTTACAGCAAGAGTGGCAAGAATGCTACATGGAGAGCAGGGTCAGTCTCTGACTCCGTGCAGTTATTACAACAGCAAGACCCTACACGAAGTAGTGCAGGTGCTATGAAGACATTAGGAGAAAATGTGTCATACCTGAATTCAAACACAAGTGATCAGCCCTTCCTTTCAAACAAAGAATCAACATTTGTTTGGAGGCAAAAGTTTTTGCCAGATGTTTCAGATGCCTTAAAAAACGTGAAAATGGTGAAGTGAAATTGTTGTATCTTGGTGAGGGTGAAGTGTTGTTTTGAAAAGATACTTGTGATGCAAATGCAATAGATTGAACAATATGGAAGGAGTCAATGACCAACGAAATGTTTTGTGATTCTTGCAGGATGACTGGGTATGCCTAAGGGAATTGGATTAACCAAAGTTATGGTTTGAATACTTGTATTGATGTTTACTTGTAGTGATTGATTGTTTACTTATACTTGTATTGATGTTTACTTGTAGTGATTGATTGTTTACTTATACTTGTGTTGATGTTTACTTGTAGTGATTGATTGTTTACTTGTAGTATTGATGCTTACTTGTAGTGATTGATTGTTTACTTATATTGATGTTTAGATTAATGGTTAATATAAACAAAAACAAAAAGATGAGGGAATTGTGGAAGTGTAACTCAGTATAAATCATTAGTTGGAAGCAGGGACTAGCAGGTGGTCGTAAGAATGTCAGGAATGTATCTCGCTCTGTCGAAGCTGGGAGTCCTTTTGTCCACCTGCATTATGACCCCGGGCTAACACACATTCCCTCCCAAGCCGGCACTATTTGTTCTGGGCATCGGGATGCAAAGAGGGTGAAGAAACTCCCCAGCAGGGAGGTGGTTGTGGATGACCAAGGAGCTTCAGCGCACTGAGGGTTAACATTCAGCGCACGGAGGATTAACATTTAGCGCACGGAGGATTAACTCCAATTTGCCCATATAAACCAGAGCAAACTTTGAGTCAGCAGCACTTGCCACGAGAACCTCTGCCCAAATGGAACGATCGAGTACGGAACGAGAACAGCGCAGAAGACCGAACGAAGAAGAACCAATGACTTGAATTACTGAATTCGTTATAGTATTGTAGTTCTTTATTATAAAGAAACAAGTGAATTATTAGCTAATAAAGCGTTGCTTTGTAAAAGCCCTGTTTAGTTATTTTGTATCCTCCTGAGGCACATAACTATTCCCGAACAGAGTCTTTACAGTCTTCTGGGTCCTCGGGGTCTTCTGTGTCCCTGGGGTCTTTTAGGTCCTCCTGGTCTTTTCACACCTCTGGAGGGTGGCTGCTCAGCATCATCTCAGGCCATCCTAGGTGAGTTAGCTAGTCAAACACCAGGGACCAAATACCACAATAAGTTAAGGTTAAAAACAGTAAAAATTAGATAAAAACACAACCGAGATGAAAAGATACAGTGCCTTCAGAAAGTATTCACCCCTTGACTTTTTCACTTTTTGTTGCATTACAGCCTGAATTTAAAATTGATGGAAAAAGGGGGACAGGTTCCCGACTGTTCGTGATTCATCGGGGAAAATAAAAAATCTCGAATATGCCCTCAAAAGCCAGGAATGTCGAAGCAAACCGCGAATGGAATTGAAAACTTGTTTCGTGAAAAAACGCAAATGTCGATTGGCATGGTGGGGGATGGTTTATGCGCACATACAACTGTTTCATGCGTGACAAGTGGAAGATGCTTTTAGAACCGTTATGTGCAGGTGGAAGAGTTCACCGGAATCACAAGACAACTGTGTCCCATTTAACTCGCGTCTAAATGTCGGAATTTGCTCAATTGTTGACCAAGCTTATTCGACCTTGCTCAGTCTCTCCGCCTACAAAGCTGTAAACAAAGGATGTTTTTGATTCCATGAATATTATAAAGGTCTCCCTGTTCTCTGAAATTGTATAAAAGTGAATGCAAATTAAAATTCAGGGTCGTCATTGGTGTTCGGCTGTATGGAGCTGAAACCAATGCGAACCATGGTGCCATGTATATAGTCTTGTATCTGAATAAATGTCTTGTATATCTTGGTCCGACTCAAGAAGGGGCTCATTCCGACCCGGGGGGAAACGGGGCAAAAGGGTAGAGCCTCGACATGCACAGCTGGTGGGAAATGGTTTAAGAGTGGCTGGACGTGGTTTTACGCGTGGCACGTGGAAGTTGATTTCAGAAGTGATGTGCGCGCAGCTGGTGGGAAATGTTTTTCATCAGAGAAAATGTCAACGTTTTTACAAACACGAATGCACATGATTATAGTTTTCATTAAATTCTTACAAATACAATTCCAAAAGTTTAGCTTCCTCTTTTGCTGCGAGTGTCATGTTACTTTATCGAAAACGAACAGTTTGTGCTTCGATCTTGCTTGATTCCCAAATCCCGTCATGACCCCGGCAATAGTTGCCGTTTTAACTGTACAAGCTTGAAGGATGATACGGTATTCTGTATTATCTTACGAAGATAAATGTTGAGTTTAAATTGCATCATTTCAAATGTACCGGTATCACAGCCTTGTGTTAGAATTTCATTTTATTTTAGATTCAAAATAAAAGTTCATTTTCACTTATGTTTTATGAACCAGTCTCGCTGATCGGCGCAAGACCTACACCCCATATATTACACATTAATGTTGTGCGGACTAAAGGAATCAGGACACTTCAAACGAAACAATAGATAGGCAATTAAATAATCACTCACGGTTCCCGATCAAAAATAATAACAAAATAATTATGTAACAAACCAAGCAACCCTACTCTCCACGTCATATCGCATTTTTAACCTTCTTCCCTCCTCCCACTTCTACCCATGCAGAGAATTTGCAATCATCTCTGTGAACCAGGCTTTTCCTGAAACAGAAAATACTTACAATATTAACTTGGGATTCCGACCCGTTGGTGAAAAGGGATAATCAACTTAGTACCAAGTCAGTCCATGGGTGGGCGGAAAAAATTTCTGCATCCGCCAAAAACCGCGAATATGCGGGACACAGGGCCGCAAATGTAGAAGCGGGTCGCATTTTATCAACCGCGAATGTCGGGATCCAACCGCGAGTCTTCTTGGGTATGTCTGTAACAGCTTTTCACATCTGGATTTTGGGAGTTACTCCCATTCTTCCTTGCAGATTTGCTCAAGGTCTTTCAAGTTGGATGAGAGCATCGGTGAATACTTAAAGGGGTTGAATACCTATTTACTCAAGACATTTCAGCTTTTCATTTTTAATTAATATGTAAAAATTTCGAAAAAGAAATTCCAGTTTGACATTATGGGGTATTATGTGTGGATCAATGAGAAAAAAATCTCAACTTCAGGCTATAATGCAACGAAATGTGAAAAAAGTAAAGGGGTGTGAATACTTTGTGAAGGCGCTGTCGAGGGCACAATGGATCTGGTTTGAAAACTTATCTTTGAAAAACTGGAAAGAGGATCAAAGTCTAGCGCACTCAGACCCAGAACTGGAAGTTTATGTTTATTTTGTCCATTACCTGCCCTGCTGCCCTATTGTCAGTTCATGCTCTCTATCATTTGCTCTTACATGCTCTTCCATTATACATCATTTGCTCTTCCATCTTGCGGAGAAACAATACGAACAGAAAATAATAAAAGAGTGCAAAAGGGCGGCTGCTTACCTTACAAGTCGTGAAGAGGGATTTTTTGTTTCAACCACGGGTGCTTTGAAATCTTCTGCAAAACAATGTGTTGGAATCAAATATAAATACGACCAGGAAACACCTTCACAAGTGAACAACAGTATTGTGCTCCACAGCAACAGGAGGTCAGCAACCCCAGCATGTGTGAACATACTTGTTCAGGCAAATCAAATTGTCTAAAACGGTATGAAACCCTCACCTTCATCGTGAGTCTTTTTTGGGGATTCTCACGAAGCATCCCGGTGAGAAGGGCAGTCAATCGTTTATCTGCACGTAGTGGCGGCCTGTACACAAAGTTATTGCTGACATCTACCTGTGAAGCAGCAAAACAAATGTATTCGTGACAGAATCCAAAGCATCATCACACTCAAATACTGTACTCGCATTTACATAATAAGCATAAGCATCTTCCAAACAATCAAGCTCTGATGCAATAACCAAGACTTCATTCTGAATGAATAAAATACATTTTGATTCATGAAATAAAATATGCCATAAAAATACAAAAGTTTTCTTTGTTAACCGAAAAACAAACCCTCTTCACTCAACAATGAATATGAAGTCGATTGGTTTATTTAATAAATTTGTGAAAACTCAAATATTTGGCAGTCAAAATGAAACGTAATGAACAGTAATTACAAAAGAGAGTTCACGTGAATGATGAAACAATCGCTTGTTTCGTTCCACAGTGGAGAAGGAAATAGATCACGTGTCCAAACCAGAATATACAGCAGAACCTCAACTCATCAAACGAACAGATCTTTACATCAAAAGCATCGCCAAGAGTAATGTGTCCAAAATGGCATATGCTGAACAAGTCAAGCAACACCATCCCACACCAAACCATCAGAAATACTTAAACAAAATATATCCCTCAGCACTCTCTTCACTCACCGCACCTTCACACCACACAGGCAGACCCCCCTCCCTCACTTACCACACCCTTAGCACACCCTAGCAATCTCGGCACTGTCAATCTCCTGTGCAGTTTCTCTCCACAAACTTAATCCACTGTTATCTACAAATTCAAATCAAGTCAGTCTTTTGGGACTGCTGCAGGCAACATGTAACTCAGTGCCACCTGCCGCATGGTCAGGTTGTCGGTGACGAAACCGACACCCCTCACTGGCTTTGTTAGTGGGGAGGGTAACTGTGACGCCCTGGCAGGACCAAAAACAACACCTGACAAAGGGCAGATGAGCACTTTTAAGGAGCCAACGGCCATCCAATAAGGTGATGGTGTATCCGAAAAAACACCCATCCGGTTTGGACCAGTTCGAGTCATACCAAATTTTGTGTGTTTGCTTGTCCAGCTATCTGTCCTTTTTTTTTTTTTTGTATACAGAGTCGAGGCTCGTGAAAGAGCTAACATTTATCAAACAAACAAATCAAACAAACAAGCAAACAAAGTATATAAAAAGGGGAGCGGTCGACAAGATGGGGAGAGAAGGGGAGGAAGCACACAAACAACATTTGAGGGAAGGGACATCGGGAGATGTGTGGGAGGCAGAGGGCCTGGGGGGAGGCAGGATAGGTATAAAACGCAAGGACACCAAGGACTTCCAGGAAAGAAGACAAAAGTCACCTCAAAAAAGTGGATTTGGGGTGAAATTAGCGGGGGTAGAAAAGATCAAGGTTTTAGATTGGGGAAGATAAGAGATGGTGGTGAACAGCCGTTTTAAAGACCTGGAGGGAGGGGTGGGATTGAAGAGAGTGAGGGAGTTTGTTCCAGAGGCAGGAGAAAAGAGGAATGAAGGAGTGAAGGTGAGCAGAGAGTCTTGATTTTGGTAGTTTAACCATAAGAGGGTTGCAGGCAGATCTTGTGCGACCTGCAGGAATATTTGGGGGACAGAGCCCAGAGAGAGCTGGGGGAGCAAGGCCGGAGAGGAGTCGGTAGAAGACGGAAAGACCACCGACCTGCCTGCGGTGAGTAAGTGAAAGGCCCTCGGAGATAGCGTCATCGCGGGAGATTCCAATGATTCTGAACGCTTTGGTTTCAACAGCGTGAAGCCGAGCTAGGTGTGAGGCAGGAGCACCAGCCCAGAGAGGAGAGCAGTATTCCATTGAGCTACGGATGAAAGCCTTTATGAGGTTACATTTCAAAGGCCAATCCTTTAACACTAATGTGTGTTCACTGGTGTTGGCTTAGCGGTTAGGGTGCAGGCTTGGGGATCCTTGAATCCTGAGTTTGAATCCTGGTCGATCTCTGAATTAACACCAGGGGGGTTGACTCAGCCTGTCATCCTTCTGAGGTCGGCAAATTGACTACCAGCTTGCTGAGATGAATGATCCTGGTGTGTACCCCGATTTCGAAGAGGTACACCGTATCCCTTTGCATTGTAAGAGGTGATTAAGGTTTGGCGTCAGGAAGGGCATCCGGCCATCAAAACATTGCCTCACACAGGGAACTATGATTGTCATGGGGCCCGCAAGGCTGGACCCTGCTCGAGCTGGGAAAAATGGCCTTAAAACGATCATACATTCATTTTTTGTTGTGTTCACTAAGGTCTATTTTTGAGGATAAAAACAAACTCGAAAAACATTTTCCATAAAAGAGTAATTATGTCTCCTCCATTGGAATTGTAAATGGTGGCTTGCAAACCAAGCCTCAAGGCCAGTGTGCAGAAGCGTTTTTCTAGCCCCCGTTGGACTTGGTCTGAAACGGGAGGCTTTGGGATTGCGTCTCATCCGTCAATCCGCAACCATATGTCGGAGATGTATGGACCGATTTTGTTCATACTTGGCAGAATGACAATACCTGACGGAATACATGTGCACATCATTTTGTTTCGAGATGCAATCAGAGATGGCCGACTGGCAGCCATTTTAGTTGTAAAAAATCCCGATGTTGAACACGTCCTCAACCTTCTCTCGGAGATGCATTTACCGATGTTGTTCAACCTTGGCACACAGATAATGAATGATGACTTACAGATGCACAGCATTTTTTTCGACATCAGATCAGTCGAAGGAAAAAGCAGATTCTCGCTCACCTTAAATTTAACATTGAAGTCAATGGGAAAAAAGGGAAAAACTATTTGGCTCACACCCCCTCTCTCAACAAATTGAGCCCCTTTTCTCCCCCTTTCCTCCCTCCCCCATCTGAACAATAACTACATTATACTCATATAGAGAACCAACGAATATCTGTTTTATTTTGGGGAATGGCTTAATTTTCTTATCGCACCCATCACCATATAGAATATTGGCAAACAAGATGTTCGAACTTGGTTCTTGGTACAAGTATCTTTGTTGAGCAGAGATGAAATGATAAACCTCTCTTAATGATCTCGTCTGAGTCCCTCCTGAGCCACATATCAAATTTTTTCAAAGCAACGCCCACTTTTCAGAAGCCCCTCCCACTTCTTCAAAGCCCCGCCCACTTTTATAAACCCCACCCACTATTACATCATTTGTAGTTCAGGCTTGCCCAGGCTTGCCCGGAAAGTTCCAAAGGAAACCACACTCACCATTCTTATATTGAAGTACAGGCTAAATTTAAACATTTTTTTCTTTTATTGCAATGGACAACTGTGCTGAGCTTGAGTGGGATGACTTTGGAGTTACTTGGACTCCTACTACATGTGTGGAACTAAACCTTAAAATTGATGAACTGGATTCAAACCTCTTATCAATGGAGGTAAGAGTTTCTTATAATATTTACAGAGTTTGATTTATACATATAATAATATTGTATTAAATTAATACATTGTTATTTTCTCTCACAGGAAATTGTATCTGAGATACAAAATGAAAATACTGCTTTTACCACAACTTGGGGTCAAAGCAATGGGCAATGCCCCCACCTTAATTTTTTCAGTAGTTTACAATTAAGATAAAAACCTCGTATTTAAACGTGAGTAACGATAATTAATGAACGTAAACTGTATTTGTGATTTCACGTACACTGTAACCACACGAACAAACACTAATTTTCGAAGTCAGACCTAGCTACCCATTATTAACATTAACCCCTTGCCCCCAAAAAACAGGGAAGTCAAACTGCGTCGATGAAAAAAACATATTATGAGTTCTGCCTATGTGGTTCTAAATGTGGAGCTTACCTTGGAGGCTCACTAAATTTGGGAAAAACATGTTATGAGTTCTGCCTATGTGGTTCTAAATGTGGAGCTTACCTTGGAGGCTCACTAAATTTGGGAAAAACATATTATGAGTTCTGCCTATGTGGTTCTAAATGTGGAGCTTACCTTGGAGGCTCACTAAATTTGGGAAAAACATATTATGAGTTCTGCCTATGTGGTTCTAAATGTGGAGCCTACCTTGGAGGCTCACTAAATTTGGGAAAAACATATTATGAGTTCTGCCTATGTGGTTCTAAATGTGGAGCCTACCTTGGAGGCTCACTAAATTTGGGAAAAACATGTTATGAGTTCTGCCTATGTGGTTCTAAATGTGGAGCCTACCTTGGAGGCTCACTAAATTTGGGAAAAACATATTATGAGTTCTGCCTCTGTGGTTCTAAATGTGGAGCCTACCTTGGAGGCTCACTAAATTTGGGAAAAACATATTATGAGTTCTGCCTATGTGGTTCTAAATGTGGAGCCTACCTTGGAGGCTCACTAAATTTGGGAAAAACATGTTATGAGTTCTGCCTATGTGGTTCTAAATGTGGAGCCTACCTTGGAGGCTCACTAAATTTGGGAAAAACATATTATGAGTTCTGCCTCTGTGGTTCTAAATGTGGAGCCTACCTTGGAGGCTCACTAAATTTGGGAAAAACATGTTATGAGTTCTGCCTAGATGGTTTCAATACCTACAGTCACATGAAAAAGTAAGTTCACCCAATGAAATTAAAAAAAAAAATCTTTTAAACATATGTGGACGTATCAATATTTGATCTTCATTTAAACAGTATCTATAGATAAAGGTGATCTAATTGAACAAAAAACATTGCAAAAATTGACTTTGCAATAATTTATTCAACAAAAAATTAACAGAGATGCCATTTCCTTCTGTGGAAAAAGTAAGTACACCCTTGGCTCTAATAGGTGGTATTGCCCCCTTTGGCAGAAACAACCTCAAGTCGGCGTTTCTTATAACTGTCTACCAGTCTCTGACATCGACTGGGTGAAATTTTTGCCCACTCCTCCATGCAGAATTCTTTCAGCTGTGCGATGTTTGAGGGTTTCTTGCATGCACAGCTCGTTTCAAATCCCCCCACAACATCTCGATGGGATTTACATCCGGGATTTGACTTGGCCATTCCAGAACCCTCCATTTCTTTATTTTCAGCCATTCCTTGGTGGATTTACTGGTATGTTTAGAGTCATTGTCATGTTGCAAGGTCCACCTTCGGTTGAGCTTCAATTTTCCAACAGATGGCCTCACATTATCCTTAAGCACCCTCTGGTACAATGAAGAATTCATAGTGGATTGTATGATGGTGAGCTTCCCAGGCCCTGATGCAGCAAAGCTGCCTCAAACCATAATATTTCCACCACCATGCATTACAGTTGGTATCAGGTTCTTGTGGTCAAATGCTGTCTTTGTTTTCGCCAAACATGTCTTCTGGTACTTTGGCCAAATAGCTCTACCTTTGACTCATCTGCCCAGAGCACATTGTTCCAGAAGTGCTGGTCTTTGCCGAGGTGTTCATTGGCAACTTTAGTCTTGCCCTGATGTTCTTTCTGGACAGCAAAGCCTCTCCAAGAAGTTCTGTCACTGAAGCTTTTGGGTCTCACTATCTGCCATGATCTTTCCTGGGAAATCCACATTTCAAATCTGGCCTCCAAAGCCAGTCGCCGACTGGGCATCCTCCGTCGTGTGAAGTCCTTCCTTGGCACACCTGAGCTCCTCACCACATACAAGGCTTTCATCCACAGCTCAATGGAATACTGCTCTCCCCTCTGGGCTGGTGCTCCTTCCTCACACCTAGCTCGTCTTCACGCTGTTGAAACCAAAGCATTCAGAATCATTGGAATCTCCCGCGATGAAACTATCTCCAAGGGCCTCTCACTCACTGCAGGCAGGTTGGTGGTCTTTCCGTCTTCTACCGACTCCTCTCTGGCCTTGCCCCCCCAGCTCTCTCTGGGCTCTGTCCCGCAAATATTCTTTCAGGTCGCACAAGATCTGCCTGCAACCCTCTTATGGTTAAACTGCCAAAATCAAGACTCTCTGCTCACCTTCACTCCTTCATTCCTCTTTTCTCCCGCCTCTGGAACAAACTCCCTCACTCTCTTCAATCCCACTCCACCCTCCAGGTCTTTAAAACAGCTGTTCACCACCATCTCTTATCTTCCCCCATCCGAAACCTTGATCTTTTCTACCCCCGCTAATTTCACCCCAAATTCCACTTTTTTGAAATACCAACTTCTGTCCTGGAAGTCCTTGGTGTCCTTGTGTTTTATACTTCTCCCTCCCCTCCCACCCCCCCTTCCCACGCGTCCTCCCCCCAAGCCCTCTCCCTTCCACACACCCCCCTGCTCTCAAATGTTGTGTTTGTGTGCTTCCCCTTCTCTCCCCATCTTGTCTCCCGCTCCCTGTTTTTATATATTTTGTTTGTCTGGTTGATTTGTTTGTGAAGTAAATGTTAGCTTTTTCACGAGCCTCGATTCAGTATACAAAAAAAAAAAAAAAAAGTTTCCTCCGGGCAAACCTCCCATGTAGATCAAATTTGTGCAGCCTCTTTCTAATGGTAGACTCATGCACTTTGACATCAACAGTGGCAAGAGATACCTGGAGGTCCCGTGATGACATTCTGGGGTTCTTAGAGACTTCTTTCAGCATCTTGCGGTCTGCTCTCGGGCTGAACTTGCTGGGGCGGCCTGGCCTGAACAAGTTGGCAGTTGTTTGGAATCTTCTCCATTTGTCGATGATCTTCCGGACAGTTGAATGATTGATTTCAAATTGTTTGGAGATCTTTTTAAATTCCTTCCAGACTCGTAGGCATCTATAACCTTCTTTCTGAAGGCCTCAGAGAGCTCTTTTGATCTCGGCATGGTGACGCCGCACACTTCAACAACAAAGAGCAAACCAAACTAAATGTCTGAGGTTTAAATACGACAGGCTCCTCCAAGATCCTCTCTGATGACGTTCTTATCATTTGCACCTGAGCTGGTGCACCTGATTCTAATTTTAGGTATTTGAATTCGTGATAAATGTCGGGGTGTACTTACTTTTTCCAGATGCAAAATTTGCATTTATGTTTATTTAAATTATACAATGGAATATCATAAAACATTTAGATTTTGTAGTCCATTGTATAATTTAAATAAACATAAATGCAAATTTCGCATGTGGAAAAGTAAGTACACCCTTGGCTCTAATAGGTGGTATTGCCCCCTTTGGCAGAAACAACCTTAAGTCGGAGTTTCTTATAACTGTCTACCAGTCTCTGACATCGACTGGGAGAAATTTTTGCCCACTCCTACATGCAGAATTCTTTCAGCTGTGCGATGTTTGGGGTTTCTTGCATGCACAGTTCGTTTCAAATCCCCCCACAACATCTCGATGGGATTTAGATCCGGGGTTTGACTTGGCCATTCCAGAACCCTCCATTTCTTTCTTTTCAGCCATTCCTTGGTGGATTTACTGGTATGTTTAGGGCAGTGGTGTAGTCTAGTTTTTTGTAGTGGGTATACTGTGATTTTCCCTTCCAGCCTAATAGTCACCCGTCCCAGAGCGACGCGCCCCGGAGCGACACCCGTCCTGAAGCGACACCCCATAAGCACCACCACACAGGTGACGTCAGATCCGGGTCACAGGTCACGCAAGCCCCAATGCCATTAGTCAGTGCTTCTTAACACAAACGGGGTGAATTTTATCAAATCAAATCAAATTTTATTCATATAGTGCATTTTATGAATGAAAATTATTTATATAGCGCATTTTATGAATGAAAGTGTGAAAGTTCTGTCACGAAACTATGTTGTTACGTATCCTCGCGCATTTTTAAATGGGTATACGGAAATCCTGGACCTTTCCTAGTGGGTATATGGCGTATACCTGCGTATCACGTAGACTACACCACTGGTTTAGGGTCATTGTCATGTTGCAAGGTCTACCTTCGGTTGAGCTTCAACTTTCCGACATATGGCTTCACATTATCCTCAAGCACCCTCTGGTACAATGAAGAATTCATAGTGGATTCCATGACGGTGAGCTGCCCAGGCCCTGATGCAGCAAAGCTGCCCCAAACCATAATATTTCCACCACCATGCTTTGCAGTTGGTATCTGGTTCTTGTGGTCAAATGCTGTCTTTGGTTTTCGCCAAACATGTCTTCTGGTACTGTGGCCAAATAGCTCTACCTTTGACTCATCTGTCCAGAGCACATTGTTCCAGAAGTGCTGGTCTTTGCCAGGTGTTCATTGGCAAATTTTAGTCTTGCCCTGATGTTCTTTCTGGCCAGCAAAGGTTTCCCCCTGGCACACCTCCTATGTAGATCAAATCTTTCTAATGGTCGACTTGTGTACTTTGACATCAACAGTGGCAAGAGCTACCTGTAGGTCCCGTGATGACATTCTGGGGTTCTTAGAGACTACTTTCAGCATCTTGCGGTCTGCTCTCGGGCTGAACTTGCTGGGTCGGCCTGGCCTGAACAAGATGGCAGTTGTTTGGAATGTTCTCCACTTGTAGATGATCTTCCGGACAGTCGAATGATTGATTTCAAATTGTTTGGAGATCTTTTAAAATCCCTTCCCAGACTCGTAGGCATCTATAACCTTCTTTCTGAAGGCCTCAGAGAGCTCTTTTGATCTAGGCATGGTGAAGCCGCACACTTCAACAACAAAGAGCAAACCAAACTAAATATCTGAGGTTTAAATAAGACAGGTTCCTCCAAGATCTTCTCTGACGATGTTCTAATCATTTGCACCTGAGCTTGTGCACCTGATTCTAATTTTAGGTATTTGACAATAGATAAATGTAGGGGTGTACTTACTTTTTCCACATGTGAAATTAGCATTTATGTTTATTTAAATTATACAATGGACTACAAAATGTAAATGTTTCATGATATTTGTTATATTATATCACCTTTATCTCCCAATATTGTTGAAATGAAGATCAAATAGCTGTATGTTGAAATATGTTGAAAAACTCAAAACTTTACATGGGGTGTACTTACTTTTTCACATGACTGTATGTATATATATATATATATATATATATATATATATATATATATATATATACACACTCAACCCTCGGCTATCGCACCTAATTGGTGCCGCTATCGGTGCGCATTGTGAATAGAAAACATTTCTTTTATTGATGATGACGTCATCAGTCACGTGGTTCGGCGGCCATCTTGGAAAAACCGAAAAACTTTGCATCTCCATATCTCCGAAAGTGCTGAATAGAAAAAATTGAGACATGGCTCATTGTAAAGAACTCTCCATGGGGAAAAAAATATGTTAATGATGACGTCATCGATCACGTTGTTCGGCCGCCATCTTGGAAAAACGAAAAACTTTGCACCTCCATCTCTCCGAAAGTGCCGAATAGAAAAATTGAGACATGGCTCATTGTAAAGAACTCTCCATGGGGAATAACATATGTTAATGATGTCGTCATCGGTCACGTGGTTCGGCCGCCATCTTGGAAAAACCGAAAAACTTAGCACCTCCATATCTCCGAAAGTGCTGAATATAAAATTTTGAGACGTGGCTCATTGTAAAGACCTCTCCATGGGGAATAAAATATGTTAATGATGACATCATCGGTCACGTGGTTTGGCCGCCATATTTGTTCTAAAAGGCCGATAAAAAAGTAAATTTCGCAAGTCCTCGGTCTCTGACCGATTTTTCATCTGTTTGTTTACTTGCCGGAAAAGATTCCGGCAAGTATGTTGATCTGTTCGTTTGTTACTTGCCGGAAAAATTTTCCGGCAAGTATGTTGATCTGTTCGTTTGTTTGTTACTTGCCGGAAAAATTTTCCGGCAAGTATGTTGATCTGTTCGTTTGTTTGTCTGTCTGTCTGTCTGTCTGTTTGTCTGTCTGTCTGTCTGTTTGCAGCACTGCGTCTACACCGTTGCACGTAGAATCGCCAAACTTTGCACACACATTGGTCTTGCCCTGGAATAGACTGTGCCCAATTGATGACGTCATCGGTGACGTGGTTCGGCCGCCATCTTGGAAAAACCAAAAAACGTTGCACCTCTATATCTCCGAAAGTACTGAACAGAAAAAATTGAGACATGGCTCATTGTAAAGAACTCTCCATGCAGAATAAAATATGTAAATGATGACGTCATCAGTCACGTGGTTCGGTCGCCATCTTGGAAAAACGGCAAAACGTTGCGCCACGATATCTCCAAAAGTGCTGAACAGAAAAAATTGAGACATGGCTCATTGTAAAGAACTCTCCATGGGGAATAAAATATGTTAATGATGACGTCATATGTCACGTGGTCGGCCGCCATCTTGGAAAAACGGCAAAACTTTGCACCACTATATCTCCAAAAGTGCTGAACAGAAAAAATTGAGACATGGCTCATTGTAAAGAACTCTCCATGGGGAATAAAATATGTTAATGATGACGTCATCAGTCACGTGGTCGGCCGCCATCTTGGAAAAACGGCAAAACTTTGCACCACAAAATCTCCAAAAGTGCTGAACAGAAAAAATTGAGACATGGCTCATTGTAAAGAACTCTCCATGGGGAATAAAATATGTTAATGATGACGTCATATGTCACGTGGTCGGCCGCCATTTTGGAAAAACGGCAAAACTTTGCACCACTATATCTCCAAAAGTGCTGAACAGAAAAAATTGAGACATGGCTCATTGTAAAGAACTCTCCATGGGGAATAAAATATGTTAATGATGACGTCATCAGTCACGTGGTCGGCCGCCATCTTGGAAAAACGGCAAAACTTTGCACCACAAAATCTCCAAAAGTGCTGAACAGAAAAAATTGAGACATGGCTCATTGTAAAGAACTCTCCATGGGGAATAAAATATGTTAATGATGACGTCATATGTCACGTGGTCGGCCGCCATTTTGGAAAAACGGCAAAACTTTGCACCACTATATCTCCAAAAGTGCTGAACAGAAAAAATTGAGACATGGCTCATTGTAAAGAACTCTCCATGGGGAATAAAATATGTTAATGATGACATCATAGGTCACGTGGTTCGGCCGCCATCTTGGAAAAACCGAAAAACGTAGCACCTCCATATCTCCAAAAGTGCTGAATAGAAAAAGTTGAGACATGGCTCTTTGTAAAGAACTCTCCATGGGGAATAATATATGTTAATGATGACGTCATCTATCACGTGGTTCGGCCGCCATATTTGTCCTAAATGGCCGATAAAAAAGTACATTCCGGCAAGTCCTCGGTCTCTGACCGATTTTTCATCTGTCTGTTTGTCTGTCTGTCTGTTTGTCTGTCTGTCTGTTTGCAGCACTGCGTCTACACCGTTGCACGGAGATTTGCCAAACTTTGCACACATATTGGTCTTGCCCTGGAATAGACTGTGCCCAATTGATGACATCATCAGTCACGTGGTCGGCCGCCATCTTGGAAAAACCGAAAAACTTAGCACCTCCATATCTCCGAAAGTGCTGAATAGAAAAAATTGAGACATGGCTCATTGTAAAGAACTCTCCATGGGGAACAAAATATGTTAATGATGATGTCATCGGTCACGTGGTTCGGCCGCCATCTTGGAAAAACCGAAAAACTCTGCACCTCCACATCTCCAAAAGTCCTGAATAGAAAAAATTGAGGTATGGCTCATTGTAAAGAACTCTCCATGGGGAATAAAATATGTTAATGATGACGTCATCGGTCACGTGGTTCGGCCGCCCTATTTGTCCTAAATGGCCGATAAAAAAGTACATTCCGGCAAGTCCTCGGTCTCTGACCGATTTTTCATTACTTGCCGGAAAAGATTCCGGCAAGTATGTTGATCGGTTGGTTTGTTACTTGCCAGAAAAGATTCCGGCAAGTATGTTGATCGGTTGGTTTGTTACTTGCCAGAAAAGATTCCGGCAAGTTTGTTGATCGGTTGGCTTGTTACTTGCCGGAAAAAATTCCGGCAAGTATGTTGATCTGTTCGTTTGTTACTTGCCGGAAAAGATTCCGGCAAGTATGTTGATCTGTTCGTTACTTGCCGGAAAAGATTCCGGCAAGTATGTTGATCTGTTCGTTACTTGCCGGAAAAGATTCCGGCAAGTATGTTGATCTGTTCGTTTGTTACTTGCCGGAAAAGATTCCGGCAAGTATGTTGATCTGTTCGTTACTTGCCGGAAAAAAATTTCCGGCAAGTATGTTGATCTGTTCGTTACTTGCCGGAAAAGATTCCGGCAAGTATGTTGATCTGTTCGTTTGTTACTTGCCGGAAAAGATTCCGGCAAGTATGTTGATCTGTTCGTTTGTTTGTTTGTCTGTTTGTCTGTTTGTCTGTTTGCAGCACTGCGTCTACACCGTTGCACGTAGAATCGCCAAACTTTGCACACATATTGGTCTTGCCCTGGAATAGACTGTGCCCAATTGATGACGTCATCGGTGACGTGGTTCGGCCGCCATCTTGGAAAAACCGAAAAACTTTGCACTTCTATATCTCCGAAAGTACTGAACAGAAAAAATTGAGACATGGCTCATTGTAAAGAACTCTCCATGGGGAATAAAATATGTTAATGATGACATCATCAGTCACGTGGTCGGCCGCCATCTTGGAAAAACGGCAAAACTTTGCACCACGAAATCTCCAAAAGTGCTGAACAGAAAAAATTGAGACATGGCTCATTGTAAAGAACTCGCCATGCGGAATAAAATATGTTAATGATGATGTCATATGTCACGTGGTCGGCCGCCATCTTGGAAAAACGGCAAAACTTTGCACCGCTATATCTCCAAAAGTGCTGAACAGAAAAAATTGAGACATGGCTCATTGTAAAGAACTCTCCATGGGTAATAAAATATGTTAATGATGACGTCATCAGTCACGTGGTTCGGCCGCCATCTTGGAAAATGGCAAAATTTTGCACCACTATATCTCCAAAAGTGCTGAACAGAAAAAATTGAGCTCATTGTAAAGAACTCTCCATGGGGAATAAAATGTTAGTGATGACGTCATGTGTCACGTGGTTCGGCCGCCATCTTGGAAAAAGTTTGCAACTCTATATCTCCGAAAGTGCTGAACAGAAAAAATTGAGACATGGCTCATTGTAAAGAACTCTCCATGGGGAATAAAATATGTTAATGATGACGTCATCAGTCACGTGGTTCGGCCGCCATCTTGGAAAAACCTAAAAACTTTGCACCTCCATATCTCTGAAAGTACTGAATAGAAAAAATTGAGACATGGCTCATTGTAAAGAACTCTTGATGGGGAATAAAATATGTTAATGATGACGTCATCAGTTACGTAGTTCGGCCGCCATCTTGGAAAAACCGAAAAACCTACCACCTCCATATCTCCCAAAGTGCTGAATAGAAAAAATTGAGACGTGACTCATTGTAAAGAACTCTCCATGGGGAATAAAATATGTTCATGATGACATCATCGGTCACGTGGTTCGGCCGCCATATTTGTCCTAAATGGCCGATAAAAAAGTAAATTCCGGCAAGTCCTCGGTCTCTGACCGATTTTTCATTTGTCTGTCTGTTTGTCTGTCTGTTTGTCTGTCTGTCTGTTTGCAGCACTGCGTCTACACCGTTGCACGGAGAATCGCCAAACTTTGCACACATATTGGTCTTGCCCTGGAATAGACTGTGCCCAATTGATGACGTCATCGGTGACGTGGTTCGGCCGCCATCTTGGAAAAACCGAAAAACTTTGCACTTCTATATCTCCGAAAGTACTGAACAGAAAAAATTGAGACATGGCTCATTGTAAAGAACTCTCCATGGGGAATAAAATATGTTAATGATGACATCATCAGTCACGTGGTCGGCCGCCATCTTGGAAAAACGGCAAAACTTTGCACCACGAAATCTCCAAAAGTGCTGAACAGAAAAAATTGAGACATGGCTCATTGTAAAGAACTCTCCATGGGGAATAGAAGATGTTAATGATGACGTCATCAGTCACGTGGTCGGCCGCCATCTTGGAAAAACGGCAAAACTTTGCACCATGAAATCTCCCAAAGTGCTGAACAGAAAAAATTGAGACATGGCTCATTGTAAAGAACTCTCCATGGGGAATAAAATATGTTAATGATGACGTCATGTATCACGTAGTTCGGTCGCCATATTTGTTCTAAATGGCCGATAAAAAAGTACATTCCGGCAAGTCCTCGGTCTCTGACCGATTTTTCATTACTTGCCGGAAAAGATTCCGGCAAGTATGTTGATCTGTTCGTTTGTTTGTCTGTTTGTCTGTCTGTCTGTTTGTCTGTCTGTCTGTTTGCAGCACTGCGTCTACACCGTTGCACGGAGATTCGCCAAACTTTGCACACATATTGGTCTTGCCCTGGAATAGACTGTGCCCAATTGATGACGTCATCGGTGACGTGGTTCGGCCGCCATCTTGGAAAAACCGAAAAACTTTGCACTTCTATATCTCCGAAAGTACTGAACAGAAAAAATTGAGACATGGCTCATTGTAAAGAACTCTCCATGGGGAATAAAATATGTTAATGATGACATCATCAGTCACGTGGTCGGCCGCCATCTTGGAAAAACGGCAAAACTTTGCACCACGAAATCTCCAAAAGTGCTGAACAGAAAAAATTGAGACATGGCTCATTGTAAAGAACTCTCCATGCGGAATAAAATACGTTAATGATGATGTCATACGTCACGTGGTCGGCCGCCATCTTGGAAAAACGGCAAAACTTTGCACCGCTATATCTCCAAAAGTGCTGAACAGAAAAAATTGAGACATGTCTCATTGTAAAGAACTCTCCATGGGTAATAAAATTTGTTAATGATGATGTCATATGTCACGTGGTTCGGCCGCCATCTTGGAAAAACCGAAAAATTTTGCACCTCCATATCTCTGAAAGTGCTGAATAGAAAAAATTGAGACATGGCTCATTGTAAAGAACTCTCCATGGGGAATAAAATATGTTAATGATGACATCATAGGTCACGTGGTTCGGCCGCCATCTTGGAAAAACCGAAAAACGTAGCACCTCCATATCTCCAAAAGTGCTGAATAGAAAAAGTTGAGACATGGCTCTTTGTAAAGAACTCTCCATGGGGAATAATATATGTTAATGATGACGTCATCTATCACGTGGTTCGGCCGCCATATTTGTCCTAAATGGCCGATAAAAAAGTACATTCCGGCAAGTCCTCGGTCTCTGACCGATTTTTCATCTGTCTGTTTGTCTGTCTGTCTGTCTGTTTGCAGCACTGCGTCTACACCGTTGCACGTAGAATCGCCAAACTTTGCACACATATTGGTCTTGCCCTGGAATAGACTGTGCCCAATTGATGACGTCATCGGTGACGTGGTTCGGCCGCCATCTTGGAAAAACCAAAAAACTTTGCACCTCTATATCTCCGAAAGTACTGAACAGAAAAAATTGAGACATGGCTCATTGTAAAGAACTCTCCATGGGGAATAAAATATGTAAATGATGACGTCATCAGTCACGTGGTTCGGTCGCCATCTTGGAAAAACGGCAAAACGTTGCGCCACGATATCTCCAAAAGTGCTGAACAGAAAAAATTGAGACATGGCTCATTGTAATGAACTCTCCATGGGGAATACAATATGTTAATGATGACGTCACCAGTCACGTGGTCGGCTGCCATCTTGGAAAAACGGCAAAACTTTACAGCACGAAATCTCCAAAAGTGCTGAACAGAAAAAATTGAGACATGGCTCATTGTAAAGAACTCTCCATGGGGAATAAAATATGTTAATGATGATGTCATATGTCACGTGGTCGGCCGCCATCTTGGAAAAACGGCAAAACTTTGCACCACTATATCTCCAAAAGTGCTGAACAGAAAAAATTGAGACATAGCTCATTGTAAAGAACTCTCCATGGGGAATAAAATATGTTAATGATGATATCATCGGTCACATGGTTCGGCGGCCATATTTGTCCTAAATGGCCGATAAAAAGTAAATTCCGGCAAGTCCTCGGTCTCTGACCGATTTTTCATTTGTCTGTTTGTCTGTTTGTCTGTCTGTTTGCAGCACTACGTCCACACCGTTGCACGTAGAATCGCCAAACTTTGCACACGTATTTGTCTTGACCTGGAATAGACTGTGCCCAATTGATGACGTCATCGGTCACGTGGTTCGGCCGCCATCTTGGAAAAACCGAAAAACTTTGCACCTCCATATCTCTGAAAGTGCTGAACAGAAAAAATTGAGAAATGGCTCATTGTAAAGAACTCTCCATGTGGAATATAATATGTTAATGATGACGTCATCTGTCACGTGGTTCACCCGCCATCTTGGAAAAACCGAAAAACTTTGCAATTCCACATCTCCAAAAGTCCTGAATAGAAAAAATTGAGACATGGCTCATTGTAAACAACTCTCCACGGGGAATAAAATATGTTAATGATGACATCATCGGTCACGTGGTTCGGCCGCCATATTTGTCCTAAATGGCCAATAAAAAAGTACATTCCGGCAAGTCCTCGGTCTCTGACCGATTTTTCATTTGTCTGTCTGTTTGTCTGTCTGTCTGTCTGTTTGCAGCACTGCGTCTACACCGTTGCACGTAGAATTGCCAAACTTTGCACACATATTGGTCTTGCACTGGAATAGACTGTGCCCAATTGATGACGTCATCGGTGACGTGGTTCGGCCGCCATCTTGGAAAAACCGAAAAACTTTGCACCTCTATATCTCCGAAAGTACTGAACAGAAAAAATTGAGACATGGCTCATTGTAAATAACTCTCCATGGGGAATAAAATATGTTACTGATGACGTCATCGGTCACGTGGTTCGGCCGCCATCTTGGAAAAACCGAAAAACTTTGCACCTCCATATCTCTGAAAGTGCTGAACAGAAAAAATTGAGACGGCTCATTGTAAAGAACTCTCCATGGGGAATAAAATATGTTAATGATGACGTCATCAGTCACGTGGTTCGGCCGCCATCTTGGGAAAACGGGAAAATGTTGCACTTCTATATCTCCGAAAGTCCTGAATAGAAATATTTGAGACATGGCTCATTGTAAAGAAATCTCCATGGGGAATAAAATATGTTAATGCTGACGTCATCAGTCACGTGGTTCGGCCGCCATCTTGGAAAAACCGAAAAACTTTGCACCTCCATATCTCCGAAAGTGCTGAATAGAAAAAATGGTGACATGGCTCATTGCAAAGAACTCTCCATGGGGAATAACATATGTTAATGATGACGTCATCGGTCACGTGGTTCGGCCGCCATATTTGTCCTAAATGGCCGATAAAAAAGTAAATTCCGGCAAGTCCTCGGTCTCTGACCGATTTTTCATTACTTGCCGGAAAAATTTTCCGGCAAGTATGTTGATCTGTTCGTTTGTCTGTCTGTCTGTCTGTCTGTCTGTTTGTCTGTTTGTCTGTTTGCAGCACTGCGTCTACACCGTTGCACGGAAAATCGCCAAACTTTGCACACATATTCGTCTTGCCCTGGAATAGACTGTGCCCAATTTATGACGTCATCGGTCACGTGTTTCGGCGGCCATCTTGGAAAAACCGAAATAATTTGCACCGCTATATCTCCGAAAGTACTGAACAGAAAAAATTGAGACATGGCTCATTGTGAAGAACTCTCCATGGGGAATAAAATATGTTAATGATGACGTCATCAGTCACGTGGTCGGCCGCCATCTTGGAAAAACCGAAAAACTCTGCACCTCCACATCTCCAAAAGTCATGAATAGAAAAAATTGAGGTATGGCTCATTGTAAAGAACTCTCTATGGGGAATAAAATATGTTAATGATGACGTCATCGGTCACGTGGTTCGGCCGCCATATTTGTCCTAAATGGCCGATAAAAAAGTACATTCCGGCAAGTCCTCGGTCTCTGACCGATTTTTCATCTGTCTGTCTGTCTGTTTGCAGCACTGCGTCTACACCGTTGCACGTAGAATCGCCAAACTTTGCACACATATTGGTCTTGCCCTGGAATAGACTGTGCCCAATTGATGACGTCATCGGTGACGTGGTTCGGCCGCCATCTTGGAAAAACCGAAAAAATTTGCACCTCTATATCTCCGAAAGTACTGAACAGAAAAAATTGAGACATGGCTCATTGTAAAGAACTCTCCATGGGGAATAAAATAGGTAAATGATGACGTCATCAGTCACGTGGTTCGGTCGCCATCTTGGAAAAACGGCAAAACGTTGCGCCACTATATCTCCAAAAGTGCTGAACAGAAAAAATTGAGACATGGCTCATTGTAAAGAACTCTCCATGGGGAATAAAATATGTTAATGATGACGTCATATGTCACGTGGTCGGCCGCCATCTTGGAAAAACGGCAAAACTTTGCACCACTATATCTCCGAAAGTGCTGAACAGAAAAAATTGAGACATGGCTCATTGTAAAGAACTCTCCATGGGGAATAAAATATGTTAATGATGATATCATCGGTCACATGGTTCGGCGGCCATATTTGTCCTAAATGGCCGATAAAAAGTAAATTCCGGCAAGTCCTCGGTCTCTGACCGATTTTTCATTACTTGCCGGAAAAAATTTTCCGGCAAGTATGTTGATCTGTTCGTTTGTCTGTCTGTTTGTCTGTCTGTCTGTCTGTCTGTCTGTCTGTCTGTCTGTTTGCAGCACTGCGTCTACACCGTTGCACGTAGAATCGCCAAACTTTGCACACATATTGGTCTTGCCCTGGAATAGACTGTGCCCAATTGATGACGTCATCGGTGACGTGGTTCGGCCGCCATCTTGGAAAAACCGAAAAACTTTGCACCTCTATATCTCCGAAAGTACTGAACAGAAAAAATTGAGACATGGCTCATTGTAAAGAACTCTCCATGGGGAATAAAATATGTTAATGATGACGTCATATGTCACGTGGTCGGCCGCCATCTTGGAAAAACGGCAAAAATTTTCACCACTATAACTCCAAAAGTGCTGAACAGAAAAAATTGAGACATGGCTCATTGTAAAGAACTCTCCATGGGGAATAAAATATGTTAATGATGACGTCATCAGTCACGTGGTCGGCCGCCATCTTGGAAAAACCGAAAAACTCTGCACCTCCACATCTCCAAAAGTCCTGAACAGAAAAAATTGAGGTATGGCTCATTGTAAAGAACTCTCCATGGGGAATAAAATATGTTAATGATGACGTCATGTATCACATAGTTCGGCCGCCATATTTGTTCTAAATGGCCGATAAAAAAGTACATTCCGGCAAGTCCTCGGTCTCTGACCGATTTTTCATTTGTCTGTTTGTCTGTTTGTTACTTGCCGGAAAAATTTTCCGGCAAGTATGTTGATCTGTTCGTTTGTTACTTGCCGGAAAAGATTCCGGCAAGTATGTTGATCTGTTCGTTTGTTTGTTACTTGCCGGAAAAAATTCCGGCAAGTATGTTGATCTGTTCGTTTGTTACTTGCCGGAAAAAATTTTCCGGCAAGTATGTTGATCTGTTCGTTTGTCTGTCTGTTTGTCTGTTTGTCTGTTTGTCTGTCTGTCTGTCTGTCTGTCTGTCTGTTTGCAGCACTGCGTCTACACCGTTGCACGTAGAATCGCCAAACTTTGCACACATATTGGTCTTGCCCTGGAATAGACTGTGCCCAATTGATGACGTCATCGGTGACGTGGTTCGGCCGCCATCTTGGAAAAACCGAAAAACTTTGCACCTCTATATCTCCGAAAGTACTGAACAGAAAAAATTGAGACATGGCTCGTTGTAAAGAACTCTCCATGGGGAATAAAATACGTAAATGATGACGTCATCAGTCACGTGGTTCTGGCGCCATCTTGGAAAAACCGAAAAACGTTGCGCCACTATATCTCCAAAAGTGCTGAACAGAAAAAATTGAGACTTGGCTCATTGTAAAGAACTCTCCATGGGGAATAAAATATGTTAATGATGACGTCATATGTCACGTGGTCGGCCGCCATCTTGGAAAAACGGCAAAAAATTTCACCACTATAACTCCAAAAGTGCTGAACAGAAAAAATTGAGACATGGCTCATTGTAAAGAACTCTCCATGGGGAATAAAA
Organism: Myxine glutinosa; assembly: GCF_964187855.1. Classification (NCBI taxonomy): domain Eukaryota; kingdom Metazoa; phylum Chordata; class Myxini; order Myxiniformes; family Myxinidae; genus Myxine; species Myxine glutinosa. The sequence continues at coordinate 13,451,329 of NC_136265.1, forward strand.
TATGTTAATGATGACGTCATCAGTCACGTGGTCCGCCGCCATCTTGGAAAAACCGAAAAACTCTGCACCTCCACATCTCCAAAAGTCCTGAACAGAAAAAATTGAGGTATGGCTCATTGTAAAGAACTCTCCATGGGGAATAAAATATGTTAATGATGACGTCATGTATCACATAGTTCGGCCGCCATATTTGTTCTAAATGGCCGATAAAAAAGTACATTCCGGCAAGTCCTCGGTCTCTGACCGATTTTTCATTACTTGCCGGAAAAGATTCCGGCAAGTATGTTGATCTGTTCGTTTGTTACTTGCCGGAAAAAATTTTCCGGCAAGTATGTTGATCTGTTCGTTTGTTACTTGCCGGAAAAATTTTCCGGCAAGTATGTTGATCTGTTCGTTTGTTTGTTACTTGCCGGAAAAATTTTCCGGCAAGTATGTTGATCTGTTCGTTTGTTTGTCTGTTTGTCTGTCTGTTTGTCTGTCTGTTTGTCTGTCTGACTGTTTGCAGCACTGCGTCTACACCGTTGCACGTAGAATCGCCAAACTTTGCACACATATTGGTCTTGCCCTGGAATAGACTGTGCCCAATTGATGACGTCATCGGTGACGTGGTTCGGCCGCCATCTTGGAAAAACCGAAAAACTTTGCACCTCTATATCTCCGAAAGTACTGAACAGAAAAAATTGAGACATGGCTCATTGTAAAGAACTCTCCATGGGGAATAAAATATGTTAATGATGACGTCATCTATCACGTGGTTCAGCCACCATATTTGTTCTAAATGGCCGATAAAAAAGTACATTCCGGCAAGTCCTCGGTCTCTGACCGATTTTTCATCTGTTTGTCTGTCTGTCTGTTTGCAGCACTGCGTCTACACCGTTGCACGTAGAATCGCCAAACTTTGCACACATATTGGTCTTGCTCTGGAATAGACTGTGCCCAATTGATGACGTCATCGGTGACGTGGTTCGGCCGCCATCTTGGAAAAACCGAAAAACTTTGCACCTCTATATCTCCGAAAGTACTGAACAGAAAAAATTGAGACATGACTCATTGTAAAGAACTCTCCATGGGGAATAAAATATGTTAATGATGACGTCATCAGTCACGTGGTCGGCCACCATCTTGGAAAAACAGCAAAACTTTGCACCACTATATCTCCAAAAGTGCTGAACAGAAAAAATTGAGACATGGCTCATTGTAAAGAACTCTCCATGGGGAATAAAATATGTTAATGATGACGTCATCAGTCACGTGGTCGGCCGCCATCTTGGAAAAACGGCAAAACTTTGCACCACTATATTTCCAAAAGTGCTGATCAGAAAAAATTGAGACATGGCTCATTGTAAAGAACTCTCCATGGGGAATAAAATATGTTAATGATGACGTCATCGGTCACGTGGTTCAGCCGCCATATTTGTCCTAAATGGCCGATAAAAAAGTACATTCCGGCAAGTCCTCGGTCTCTGACCGATTTTTCATTTGTTTGTCTGTCTGTCTGTCTGTCTGTCTGTTTGTCTATCTGTCTGTTTGCAGCACTGCGTCTACACCGTTGCACGTAGAATCGCCAAACTTTGCACACATATTGGTCTTGCCCTGGAATAGACTGTGCCCAATTGATGACGTCATCGGTGACGTGGTTCGGCCGCCATCTTGGAAAAACGGCAAAACTTTGCACCTCTATATCTCCAAAAGTACTGAACAGAAAAAATTGAGACATGGCTCATTGTAAAGAACTCTCCATGGGGAATAAAATATGTTAATGATCACGTCATCGGTCACGTGATTCGGCCGCCATCTTGGAAAAACCGAATAAACTAGCACCTCCATATCTCCGAAAGTGCTGAATAGAAAAAATTGAGACATGGCTCATTGTAAAGAACTCTCCATGGGGAATAAAATATGTTAATGATGACGTCATTGGTCACGTGGTTCGGTCGCCATCTTGGAAAAACCGAAAAACTTTGCACCTCCACATCTCCAAAAGTCCTGAATAAAACAAATTGAGACATGGCTCATTGTAAAGAACTCTCCATGGGGAATAAAATATGTTAATGATGACCTCATCGGTCACGTGGTTCGGCCGCCATATTTGTCCTAAATGGCCGATAAAAAAGTACATTCCGGCAAGTCCTCGGTCTCTGACCGATTTTTCATTACTTGCCGGAAATTTTTTTCCGGCAAGTATGTTGATCTGTTCGTTACTTGCCGGAAAAAATTCCGGCAAGTATGTTGATCTGTTCGTTTGTTACTTGCCGGAAAATTTTTCCGGCAAGTATGTTGATCTGTTCGTTTGTTACTTGCCGGAAAAGATTCCGGCAAGTATGTTGATCTGTTCGTTACTTGCCGGAAAAATTTTCCGGCAAGTATGTTGATCTGTTCGTTTGTTACTTGCCGGAAAAAAATTTCCGGCAAGTATGTTGATCTGTTCGTTTGTCTGTTTGTCTGTCTGTTTGTCTGTTTGTCTGTCTGTCTGTCTGTTTGCAGCACTGCGTCTACACCGTTGCACGTAGAATCGCCAAACTTTGCACACTTATTGGTCTTGCCCTGGAATAGACTGTGCCCAATTGATGACGTCATCGGTGACGTGGTTCGGCCGCCATCTTGGAAAAACCGAAAAACTTTGCACCTCTATATCTCCGAAAGTACTGAACAGAAAAAATTGAGACATGGCTCATTGTAAAGAACTCTCCATGGGGAATAAAATATGTTAATGATGACGTCATATGTCACGTGGTTCGGCCGCCATCTTGGAAAAACCGAAAAACGTAGCACCTCCATATCTCCAAAAGTGCTGAATAGAAAAAGTTGAGACATGGCTCTTTGTAAAGAACTCTCCATGGGGAATAATATATGTTAATGATGACGTCATCTATCACGTGGTTCGGCCGCCATATTTGTCCTAAATGGCCGATAAAAAAGTACATTCCGGCAAGTCCTCGGTCTCTGACCGATTTTTCATCTGTCTGTTTGTCTGTCTGTCTGTCTGTTTGCAGCACTGCGTCTACACCGTTGCACGTAGAATCGCCAAACTTTGCACACATATTGGTCTTGCCCTGGAATAGACTGTGCCCAATTGATGACGTCATCGGTGACGTGGTTCGGCCGCCATCTTGGAAAAACCAAAAAACTTTGCACCTCTATATCTCCGAAAGTACTGAACAGAAAAAATTGAGACATGGCTCATTGTAAAGAACTCTCCATGGGGAATAAAATATGTAAATGATGACGTCATCAGTCACGTGGTTCGGTCGCCATCTTGGAAAAACGGCAAAACGTTGCGCCACGATATCTCCAAAAGTGCTGAACAGAAAAAATTGAGACATGGCTCATTGTAATGAACTCTCCATGGGGAATACAATATGTTAATGATGACGTCACCAGTCACGTGGTCGGCTGCCATCTTGGAAAAACGGCAAAACTTTACAGCACGAAATCTCCAAAAGTGCTGAACAGAAAAAATTGAGACATGGCTCATTGTAAAGAACTCTCCATGGGGAATAAAATATGTTAATGATGATGTCATATGTCACGTGGTCGGCCGCCATCTTGGAAAAACGGCAAAACTTTGCACCACTATATCTCCAAAAGTGCTGAACAGAAAAAATTGAGACATAGCTCATTGTAAAGAACTCTCCATGGGGAATAAAATATGTTAATGATGATATCATCGGTCACATGGTTCGGCGGCCATATTTGTCCTAAATGGCCGATAAAAAGTAAATTCCGGCAAGTCCTCGGTCTCTGACCGATTTTTCATTTGTCTGTTTGTCTGTTTGTCTGTCTGTTTGCAGCACTACGTCCACACCGTTGCACGTAGAATCGCCAAACTTTGCACACGTATTTGTCTTGACCTGGAATAGACTGTGCCCAATTGATGACGTCATCGGTCACGTGGTTCGGCCGCCATCTTGGAAAAACCGAAAAACTTTGCACCTCCATATCTCTGAAAGTGCTGAACAGAAAAAATTGAGAAATGGCTCATTGTAAAGAACTCTCCATGTGGAATATAATATGTTAATGATGACGTCATCTGTCACGTGGTTCACCCGCCATCTTGGAAAAACCGAAAAACTTTGCAATTCCACATCTCCAAAAGTCCTGAATAGAAAAAATTGAGACATGGCTCATTGTAAACAACTCTCCACGGGGAATAAAATATGTTAATGATGACATCATCGGTCACGTGGTTCGGCCGCCATATTTGTCCTAAATGGCCAATAAAAAAGTACATTCCGGCAAGTCCTCGGTCTCTGACCGATTTTTCATTTGTCTGTCTGTTTGTCTGTCTGTCTGTCTGTTTGCAGCACTGCGTCTACACCGTTGCACGTAGAATTGCCAAACTTTGCACACATATTGGTCTTGCACTGGAATAGACTGTGCCCAATTGATGACGTCATCGGTGACGTGGTTCGGCCGCCATCTTGGAAAAACCGAAAAACTTTGCACCTCTATATCTCCGAAAGTACTGAACAGAAAAAATTGAGACATGGCTCATTGTAAATAACTCTCCATGGGGAATAAAATATGTTACTGATGACGTCATCGGTCACGTGGTTCGGCCGCCATCTTGGAAAAACCGAAAAACTTTGCACCTCCATATCTCTGAAAGTGCTGAACAGAAAAAATTGAGACGGCTCATTGTAAAGAACTCTCCATGGGGAATAAAATATGTTAATGATGACGTCATCAGTCACGTGGTTCGGCCGCCATCTTGGGAAAACGGGAAAATGTTGCACTTCTATATCTCCGAAAGTCCTGAATAGAAATATTTGAGACATGGCTCATTGTAAAGAAATCTCCATGGGGAATAAAATATGTTAATGCTGACGTCATCAGTCACGTGGTTCGGCCGCCATCTTGGAAAAACCGAAAAACTTTGCACCTCCATATCTCCGAAAGTGCTGAATAGAAAAAATGGTGACATGGCTCATTGCAAAGAACTCTCCATGGGGAATAACATATGTTAATGATGACGTCATCGGTCACGTGGTTCGGCCGCCATATTTGTCCTAAATGGCCGATAAAAAAGTAAATTCCGGCAAGTCCTCGGTCTCTGACCGATTTTTCATTACTTGCCGGAAAAATTTTCCGGCAAGTATGTTGATCTGTTCGTTTGTCTGTCTGTCTGTCTGTCTGTCTGTTTGTCTGTTTGTCTGTTTGCAGCACTGCGTCTACACCGTTGCACGGAAAATCGCCAAACTTTGCACACATATTCGTCTTGCCCTGGAATAGACTGTGCCCAATTTATGACGTCATCGGTCACGTGTTTCGGCGGCCATCTTGGAAAAACCGAAATAATTTGCACCGCTATATCTCCGAAAGTACTGAACAGAAAAAATTGAGACATGGCTCATTGTGAAGAACTCTCCATGGGGAATAAAATATGTTAATGATGACGTCATCAGTCACGTGGTCGGCCGCCATCTTGGAAAAACCGAAAAACTCTGCACCTCCACATCTCCAAAAGTCATGAATAGAAAAAATTGAGGTATGGCTCATTGTAAAGAACTCTCTATGGGGAATAAAATATGTTAATGATGACGTCATCGGTCACGTGGTTCGGCCGCCATATTTGTCCTAAATGGCCGATAAAAAAGTACATTCCGGCAAGTCCTCGGTCTCTGACCGATTTTTCATCTGTCTGTCTGTCTGTTTGCAGCACTGCGTCTACACCGTTGCACGTAGAATCGCCAAACTTTGCACACATATTGGTCTTGCCCTGGAATAGACTGTGCCCAATTGATGACGTCATCGGTGACGTGGTTCGGCCGCCATCTTGGAAAAACCGAAAAAATTTGCACCTCTATATCTCCGAAAGTACTGAACAGAAAAAATTGAGACATGGCTCATTGTAAAGAACTCTCCATGGGGAATAAAATAGGTAAATGATGACGTCATCAGTCACGTGGTTCGGTCGCCATCTTGGAAAAACGGCAAAACGTTGCGCCACTATATCTCCAAAAGTGCTGAACAGAAAAAATTGAGACATGGCTCATTGTAAAGAACTCTCCATGGGGAATAAAATATGTTAATGATGACGTCATATGTCACGTGGTCGGCCGCCATCTTGGAAAAACGGCAAAACTTTGCACCACTATATCTCCGAAAGTGCTGAACAGAAAAAATTGAGACATGGCTCATTGTAAAGAACTCTCCATGGGGAATAAAATATGTTAATGATGATATCATCGGTCACATGGTTCGGCGGCCATATTTGTCCTAAATGGCCGATAAAAAGTAAATTCCGGCAAGTCCTCGGTCTCTGACCGATTTTTCATTACTTGCCGGAAAAAATTTTCCGGCAAGTATGTTGATCTGTTCGTTTGTCTGTCTGTTTGTCTGTCTGTCTGTCTGTCTGTCTGTCTGTCTGTCTGTTTGCAGCACTGCGTCTACACCGTTGCACGTAGAATCGCCAAACTTTGCACACATATTGGTCTTGCCCTGGAATAGACTGTGCCCAATTGATGACGTCATCGGTGACGTGGTTCGGCCGCCATCTTGGAAAAACCGAAAAACTTTGCACCTCTATATCTCCGAAAGTACTGAACAGAAAAAATTGAGACATGGCTCATTGTAAAGAACTCTCCATGGGGAATAAAATATGTTAATGATGACGTCATATGTCACGTGGTCGGCCGCCATCTTGGAAAAACGGCAAAAATTTTCACCACTATAACTCCAAAAGTGCTGAACAGAAAAAATTGAGACATGGCTCATTGTAAAGAACTCTCCATGGGGAATAAAATATGTTAATGATGACGTCATCAGTCACGTGGTCGGCCGCCATCTTGGAAAAACCGAAAAACTCTGCACCTCCACATCTCCAAAAGTCCTGAACAGAAAAAATTGAGGTATGGCTCATTGTAAAGAACTCTCCATGGGGAATAAAATATGTTAATGATGACGTCATGTATCACATAGTTCGGCCGCCATATTTGTTCTAAATGGCCGATAAAAAAGTACATTCCGGCAAGTCCTCGGTCTCTGACCGATTTTTCATTTGTCTGTTTGTCTGTTTGTTACTTGCCGGAAAAATTTTCCGGCAAGTATGTTGATCTGTTCGTTTGTTACTTGCCGGAAAAGATTCCGGCAAGTATGTTGATCTGTTCGTTTGTTTGTTACTTGCCGGAAAAAATTCCGGCAAGTATGTTGATCTGTTCGTTTGTTACTTGCCGGAAAAAATTTTCCGGCAAGTATGTTGATCTGTTCGTTTGTCTGTCTGTTTGTCTGTTTGTCTGTTTGTCTGTCTGTCTGTCTGTCTGTCTGTCTGTTTGCAGCACTGCGTCTACACCGTTGCACGTAGAATCGCCAAACTTTGCACACATATTGGTCTTGCCCTGGAATAGACTGTGCCCAATTGATGACGTCATCGGTGACGTGGTTCGGCCGCCATCTTGGAAAAACCGAAAAACTTTGCACCTCTATATCTCCGAAAGTACTGAACAGAAAAAATTGAGACATGGCTCGTTGTAAAGAACTCTCCATGGGGAATAAAATACGTAAATGATGACGTCATCAGTCACGTGGTTCTGGCGCCATCTTGGAAAAACCGAAAAACGTTGCGCCACTATATCTCCAAAAGTGCTGAACAGAAAAAATTGAGACTTGGCTCATTGTAAAGAACTCTCCATGGGGAATAAAATATGTTAATGATGACGTCATATGTCACGTGGTCGGCCGCCATCTTGGAAAAACGGCAAAAAATTTCACCACTATAACTCCAAAAGTGCTGAACAGAAAAAATTGAGACATGGCTCATTGTAAAGAACTCTCCATGGGGAATAAAATATGTTAATGATGACGTCATCAGTCACGTGGTCCGCCGCCATCTTGGAAAAACCGAAAAACTCTGCACCTCCACATCTCCAAAAGTCCTGAACAGAAAAAATTGAGGTATGGCTCATTGTAAAGAACTCTCCATGGGGAATAAAATATGTTAATGATGACGTCATGTATCACATAGTTCGGCCGCCATATTTGTTCTAAATGGCCGATAAAAAAGTACATTCCGGCAAGTCCTCGGTCTCTGACCGATTTTTCATTACTTGCCGGAAAAGATTCCGGCAAGTATGTTGATCTGTTCGTTTGTTACTTGCCGGAAAAAATTTTCCGGCAAGTATGTTGATCTGTTCGTTTGTTACTTGCCGGAAAAATTTTCCGGCAAGTATGTTGATCTGTTCGTTTGTTTGTTACTTGCCGGAAAAATTTTCCGGCAAGTATGTTGATCTGTTCGTTTGTTTGTCTGTTTGTCTGTCTGTTTGTCTGTCTGTTTGTCTGTCTGACTGTTTGCAGCACTGCGTCTACACCGTTGCACGTAGAATCGCCAAACTTTGCACACATATTGGTCTTGCCCTGGAATAGACTGTGCCCAATTGATGACGTCATCGGTGACGTGGTTCGGCCGCCATCTTGGAAAAACCGAAAAACTTTGCACCTCTATATCTCCGAAAGTACTGAACAGAAAAAATTGAGACATGGCTCATTGTAAAGAACTCTCCATGGGGAATAAAATATGTTAATGATGACGTCATCTATCACGTGGTTCAGCCACCATATTTGTTCTAAATGGCCGATAAAAAAGTACATTCCGGCAAGTCCTCGGTCTCTGACCGATTTTTCATCTGTTTGTCTGTCTGTCTGTTTGCAGCACTGCGTCTACACCGTTGCACGTAGAATCGCCAAACTTTGCACACATATTGGTCTTGCTCTGGAATAGACTGTGCCCAATTGATGACGTCATCGGTGACGTGGTTCGGCCGCCATCTTGGAAAAACCGAAAAACTTTGCACCTCTATATCTCCGAAAGTACTGAACAGAAAAAATTGAGACATGACTCATTGTAAAGAACTCTCCATGGGGAATAAAATATGTTAATGATGACGTCATCAGTCACGTGGTCGGCCACCATCTTGGAAAAACAGCAAAACTTTGCACCACTATATCTCCAAAAGTGCTGAACAGAAAAAATTGAGACATGGCTCATTGTAAAGAACTCTCCATGGGGAATAAAATATGTTAATGATGACGTCATCAGTCACGTGGTCGGCCGCCATCTTGGAAAAACGGCAAAACTTTGCACCACTATATTTCCAAAAGTGCTGATCAGAAAAAATTGAGACATGGCTCATTGTAAAGAACTCTCCATGGGGAATAAAATATGTTAATGATGACGTCATCGGTCACGTGGTTCAGCCGCCATATTTGTCCTAAATGGCCGATAAAAAAGTACATTCCGGCAAGTCCTCGGTCTCTGACCGATTTTTCATTTGTTTGTCTGTCTGTCTGTCTGTCTGTCTGTTTGTCTATCTGTCTGTTTGCAGCACTGCGTCTACACCGTTGCACGTAGAATCGCCAAACTTTGCACACATATTGGTCTTGCCCTGGAATAGACTGTGCCCAATTGATGACGTCATCGGTGACGTGGTTCGGCCGCCATCTTGGAAAAACGGCAAAACTTTGCACCTCTATATCTCCAAAAGTACTGAACAGAAAAAATTGAGACATGGCTCATTGTAAAGAACTCTCCATGGGGAATAAAATATGTTAATGATCACGTCATCGGTCACGTGATTCGGCCGCCATCTTGGAAAAACCGAATAAACTAGCACCTCCATATCTCCGAAAGTGCTGAATAGAAAAAATTGAGACATGGCTCATTGTAAAGAACTCTCCATGGGGAATAAAATATGTTAATGATGACGTCATTGGTCACGTGGTTCGGTCGCCATCTTGGAAAAACCGAAAAACTTTGCACCTCCACATCTCCAAAAGTCCTGAATAAAACAAATTGAGACATGGCTCATTGTAAAGAACTCTCCATGGGGAATAAAATATGTTAATGATGACCTCATCGGTCACGTGGTTCGGCCGCCATATTTGTCCTAAATGGCCGATAAAAAAGTACATTCCGGCAAGTCCTCGGTCTCTGACCGATTTTTCATTACTTGCCGGAAATTTTTTTCCGGCAAGTATGTTGATCTGTTCGTTACTTGCCGGAAAAAATTCCGGCAAGTATGTTGATCTGTTCGTTTGTTACTTGCCGGAAAATTTTTCCGGCAAGTATGTTGATCTGTTCGTTTGTTACTTGCCGGAAAAGATTCCGGCAAGTATGTTGATCTGTTCGTTACTTGCCGGAAAAATTTTCCGGCAAGTATGTTGATCTGTTCGTTTGTTACTTGCCGGAAAAAAATTTCCGGCAAGTATGTTGATCTGTTCGTTTGTCTGTTTGTCTGTCTGTTTGTCTGTTTGTCTGTCTGTCTGTCTGTTTGCAGCACTGCGTCTACACCGTTGCACGTAGAATCGCCAAACTTTGCACACTTATTGGTCTTGCCCTGGAATAGACTGTGCCCAATTGATGACGTCATCGGTGACGTGGTTCGGCCGCCATCTTGGAAAAACCGAAAAACTTTGCACCTCTATATCTCCGAAAGTACTGAACAGAAAAAATTGAGACATGGCTCATTGTAAAGAACTCTCCATGGGGAATAAAATATGTTAATGATGACGTCATATGTCACGTGGTCGGCCGCCATCTTGGAAAAACGGCAAAACTTTGCACCACGAAATCTCCAAAAGTGCTGAACAGAAAAAATTGAGACATGGCTCATTGTAAAGAACTCTCCATGGGGAATAAAATATGTTAATGATGATGTCATATGTCACGTGGTCGGCCGCCATCTTGGAAAAACGGCAAAACTTTGCACCACTATATCTCCAAAAGTGCTGAACAGAAAAAATTGAGACATGGCTCATTGTAAAGAACTCTCCATGGGGAATAAAATATGTTAATGATGACGTCATCGGTCACGTGGTTCGGCCGCCATATTTGTCCTAAATGGCCGATAAAAAAGTACATTCCGGCAAGTCCTCGGTCTCTGACCGATTTTTCATTTGTCTGTCTGTCTGTTTGTCTGTCTGTTTGTCTGTCTGTTTGTCTGTTTGCAGCACTGCGTCTACACCGTTGCACGGAGAATCGCCAAACTTTGCACACATAATGGTCTTGCCCTCTAATATACTGTGCCTCAATGATGACGTCATCGGTGACGTGGTTCGGCCGCCATCTTGGAAAAACCGAATAAATTTGCACCTCTATATCTCCGAAAGTACTGAACAGAAAAAATTGAGACATGGCTCATTGTAAAGAACTCTCCATGGGGAATAAAATATGTTAATGATGACGTCATATGTCACGTGGTCGGCCGCCATCTTGGAAAAACGGCAAAAATTTGCACCACTATATCTCCAAAAGTGCTGAACAGAAAAAATTGAGACATGGCTCATTGTAAAGAACTCTCCATGGGGAATAAAATATGTTAATGATGACGTCATCAGTCACGTGGTCGGCCGCCATCTTGGAAAAACCGAAAAACTTAGCACCTCCATATCTCCGAAAGTGCTGAATAGAAAAAATTGAGACATGGCTCATTGTAAAGAACTCTCCATGGGGAACAAAATATGTTAATGATGATGTCATCGGTCACGTGGTTCGGCCGCCAACTTGGAAAAACCGAAAAACTCTGCACCTCCACATCTCCAAAAGTCCTGAATAGAAAAAATTGAGGTATGGCTCATTGCCGGAAAAAATTTTCCGGCAAGTATGTTGACCTGTTCGTTTGTTACTTGCCGGAAAAAATTTTCCGGCAAGTATGTTGATCTGTTCGTTTGTTACTTGCCGGAAAAGATTCCGGCAAGTATGTTGATCTGTTCGTTTGTTACTTGCCGGAAAAATTTTCCGGCAAGTATGTTGATCTGTTCGTTTGTTACTTGCCGGAAAAAATTTTCCGGCAAGTATGTTGAGCTGTTCGTTACTTGCCGGAAAAATTTTCCGGCAAGTATGTTGATCTGTTCGTTTGTTACTTGCCGGAAAAATTTTCCGGCAAGTATGTTGATCTGTTCGTTTGTTACTTGCCGGAAAAATTTTCCGGCAAGTATGTTGATCTGTTCGTTTGTTTGTCTGTCTGTCTGTTTGTCTGTCTGTTTGTCTGTCTGTTTGTCTGTTTGCAGCACTGCGTCTACACCGTTGCACGGAGAATCGCCAAACATTGCACACATAATGGTCTTGCCCTCTAATATACTGTGCCTCAATGATGACGTCATCAGTGACGTGGTTCGGCCGCCATCTTGGAAAAACCGAATAAATTTGCACCTCTATATCTCCGAAAGTACTGAACAGAAAAAATTGAGACATGGCTCATTGTAAAGAACTCTCCATGGGGAATAAAATATGTTAATGATGACGTCATATGTCACGTGGTCGGCCGCCATCTTGGAAAAACGGCAAAAATTTGCACCACTATATCTCCAAAAGTGCTGAACAGAAAAAATTGAGACATGGCTCATTGTAAAGAACTCTCCATGGGGAATAAAATATGTAAATGATGACGTCATCAGTCACGTGGTTCGGTCGCCATCTTGGAAAAACGGCAAATCGTTGCGCCACTATATCTCCAAAAGTGCTGAACAGAAAAAATTGAGACATGGCTCATTGGAAAGAACTCTCCATGGGGAATAAAATATGTTAATGATGACGTCATATGTCACGTGGTCGGCCGCCATCTTGGAAAAACGGCAAAACTTTGCACCACTATATCTCCAAAAGTGCTGAACAGAATAATTGAGACATGGCTCATTGTAAAGAACTCTCCATGGGGAATATAATATGTTAATGATGACGTCATCAGTCACGTGGTCGGCCGCCATCTTGGAAAAACGGCAAAACTTTGCACCACAAAATCTCCAAAAGTGCTGAACAGAAAAAATTGAGACATGGCTCATTGTAAAGAACTCTCCATGGGGAATAAAATATGTTAATGATGACGCCATCGGTCACGTGGTTCGGCCGCCATCTTGGAACAATGGGAAAACTTTGCACCACTATATCTCCAAAAGTGCAGAATGGAAAAAATTGAGACATGGCTCATTGTAAAGAACTCTCAATGGGGAATAAAATATGTTAATGATGACGTCATATGTCACGTGGTTCGGCCGCCATCTTGGAAAAACCGAAAAATTGTGCACCTCCATATCTCTGAAAGTGCTGAATAGAAAAAATTGAGACATGGCTCATTGTAAAGAACTCTCCATGGGGAATAAAATATGTTAATGATGACATCATAGGTCACGTGGTTCGGCTGCCATCTTGGAAAAACCGAAAAACGTAGCACCTCCATATCTCCAAAAGTGCTGAATAGAAAAAGTTGAGACATGGCTCTTTGTGAAGAACTCTCCATGGGGAATAATATATGTTAATGATGACGTCATCTATCACGTGGTTCGGACGCCATATTTGTCTTAAATGGCCGATAAAAGAGTACATTCCGGCAAGTCCTCGGTCTCTGACCGATTTTTCATTTGTCTGTCTGTCTGTTTGTCTGTCTGTTTGTCTGTCTGTTTGTCTGTTTGCAGCACTGCGTCTACACCGTTGCACGGAGAATCGCCAAACTTTGCACACATAATGGTCTTGCCCTCTAATATACTGTGCCTCAATGATGACGTCATCGGTGACGTGGTTCGGCCGCCATCTTGGAAAAACCGAATAAATTTGCACCTCTATATCTCCGAAAGTACTGAACAGAAAAAATTGAGACATGGCTCATTGTAAAGAACTCTCCATGGGGAATAAAATATGTTAATGATGACGTCATATGTCACGTGGTCGGCCGCCATCTTGGAAAAACGGCAAAAATTTGCACCACTATATCTCCAAAAGTGCTGAACAGAAAAAATTGAGACATGGCTCATTGTAAAGAACTCTCCATGGGGAATAAAATATGTTAATGATGACGTCATCAGTCACGTGGTCGGCCGCCATCTTGGAAAAACCGAAAAACTTAGCACCTCCATATCTCCGAAAGTGCTGAATAGAAAAAATTGAGACATGGCTCATTGTAAAGAACTCTCCATGGGGAACAAAATATGTTAATGATGATGTCATCGGTCACGTGGTTCGGCCGCCATCTTGGAAAAACCGAAAAACTCTGCACCTCCACATCTCCAAAAGTCCTGAATAGAAAAAATTGAGGTATGGCTCATTGTAAAGAACTCTCCATGGGGAATAAAATATGTTAATGATGACGTCATCGGTCACGTGGTTCGGCCGCCGTATTTGTCCTAAATGGCCGATAAAAAAGTACATTCCGGCAAGTCCTCGGTCTCTGACCGATTTTTCATCTGTTTGTCTGTCTGTCTGTTTGCAGCACTGCGTCTACACCGTTGCACGGAGAATCGCCAAACTTTGCACACATATTGGTCTTGCCCTGGAATAGACTGTGCCCAATTGATGACGTCATCGGTGACGTGGTTCGGCCGCCATCTTGGAAAAACCGAAAAACTTTGCGCCACTATATCTCCAAAAGTGCTGAACAGAAAAAATTGAGACATGGCTCATTGTAAAGAACTCTCCATGGGGAATAAAATATGTTAATGATGACGTCATATGTCACGTGGTCGGCCGCCATCTTGGAAAAACGGCAAAACATTGCACCACAAAATCTCCAAAAGTGCTGAACAGAAAAAATTGAGACATGGCTCATTGTAAAGAACTCTCCATGGGGAATAAAATATGTTAATGATGATGTCATATGTCACGTGGTCGGCCACCATCTTGGAAAAACGGCAAAACATTGCACCACTATATCTCCAAAAGTGCTGAACAGAAAAAATTGAGACATGGCTCATTGTAAAGAACTCTCCATGGGGAATAAAATTTGTTAATGATGACGTCATATGTCACGTGGTCGGCCGCCATCTTGGAAAAAATGCTAAACATTGCACCACGAAATCTCCAAAAGTGCTGAACAGAAAAAATTGAGACATGGCTCATTGTAAAGAACTCTCCATGGGGAATAAAATATGTTAATGATGATGCCATCGGTCACGTGGTTCGGCCGCCATCTTGGAAAAACGGCAAAAACTTTGCACCACTATATCTCCAAAAGTGCAGAATGGAAAAAATTGAGACATGGCTCATTGTAAAGAACTCTCCATGGGGAATAAAATATATTAATGATGACGTCATCAGTCATGTGCTTCAGACGCCATCTTGGAAAAACCGAAAAATTTTACACCTCCATATCTCCGAAAGTGCTGAACAGAAAAAATTGAGACATGGCTCATTGTAAATAACTCTCCATGAGGAATAAAATATGTTACTGATGACGTCATCAGTCACGTGGTTCGACCGCCATCTTGGAAAAACCGAAAAACTTTGCACCTCCATATCCCTGAAAGTGCTGAATAGAAAAAATTGAGACATGGCTCATTGTAAAGAACTCTCCATGGGGAATAAAATATGTTAATGATGATATCATCGGTCACGTGGTTCGGCCGCCATATTTCTTCTAAATGGCTGATAAAAAGTACATTCCGGCAAGTCCTCGGTCTCTGACCGATTTTTCATTTGTCTGTTTGTCTGTTTGTCTGTCTGTTTGCAGCACTGCGTCTACACCGTTGCACGGAGAATCGCCAAACTTTGCAGACATATTCGTCTTGCCCTGGAATAGACTGTGCCCAATTTATGACGTCATCAGTCACGTGGTTCGGCCACCATCTTGGAAAAACCGAAAAACTTTGCACCACTATATCTCCAAAAGTGCTGAACAGAAAAAATTGAGACATGGCTCATTGTAAAGAACTCTCCATGGGGAATAAAATATGTTAATGTTGACGTCATATGTCAAGTGGTCGGCCGCCATCTTGGAAAAACGGGAAAACTTTGCACCACTATATCTCCAAAAGTGCTGAACAGAAAAAATTGAGACATAGCTCATTGTAAAGAACTCTCCATGGGGAATAAAATATGTTAATGATGACGTCATATGTCACGTGGTTCGGCCGCCATCTTGGAAAACCGAAAAATTTTGCACCTCCACATCTCTGAAAGTGCTGAATAGAAAAAATTGAGACATGGCTCATTGTAAAGAACTCTCCATGGGGAATAAAATATGTTAATGATGATGCCATCGGTCACGTGGTTCGGCCGCCATCTTGGAAAAACGGGAAAACTTTGCACCACTAAATCTCCAAAAGTGCAGAATGGAAAAAATTGAGACATGGCTCATTGTAAAGAACTCTCCATGGGGAATAAAATATGTTAATGATGACGTCATCTATCACGTGGTTCAGCCGCCATATTTGTTCTAAATGGCCGATAAAAAAGTACATTCCGGCAAGTCCTCGGTCTCTGACCGATTTTTCGTTTGTTTGTCTGTCTGTCTGTCTGTCTGTCTGTTTGTCTGTCTGTTTGTCTGTTTGCAGCACTGCGTCTACACCGTTGCACGTAGAATCACCAAACTTTGCAAACGTATTTGTCTTGCCCTCTAATATACTGTGCCCAAATGATGACGTCATCGGTCACGTGGTTCGGCCGCCATCTTGGAAAAACCGAAAAATTTTGCACCTCGATATCTCAAAGTGCTGAACAGAAAAAATGGAGACATGGCTCATTGTGAAGAACTCTCCATGTGGAATAAAATATGTTAATAATGACGTCATCAGTCACGTGGTTCGGCCGACATCTTGGAAAAACCGAAAAACTTTGCACGTCCATATCTCTGAATGTACTGAATAGAAAAAATTGAGACATGGCTCATTACAAAGAACTCTCCATGGAGAATACAATATGTTAATGATGACGTCATCAGTCACGTGGTTCGGTCGCCATCTTGGAAAAACGGCAAAACGTTGCGCCACTATATCTCCAAAAGTGCTGAACAGAAAAAATTGAGACATGGCTCATTGTAAAGAACTCTCCATGGGGAATAAAACATGGTAATGATGACGTCATCAGTCACATGGTCGGCCGCCATCTTGGAAAAACGGCAAAACTGTGCACCACTATATCTCCAAAAGTGCTGAACAGAAAAAATTGAGACATGGCTCATTGTAAAGAACTCTCCATGGGGAATAAAAGATGTTAATGATGACGTCATCAGTCACATGGTCGGCCGCCATCTTGGAAAAACGGCAAAACTGTGCACCACTATATCTCCAAAAGTGCTGAACAGAAAAAATTGAGACATGGCTCATTGTAAAGAACTCTCCATGGGGAATAAAATATGTTAATGATGACGTCATATGTCACGTGATCGGCCGCCATCTTGGAAAAACGGCAAAACTTTGCACCACGATATCTCCAAAAGTGCTGAACAGAAAAAAAATTGAGACATGGCTCATTGTAAAGAACTCTCCATGGGGAATAAAATATGTTAATGATGAAGTCATCGGTCACGTGGTTCGGCCGCCATCTTGGAAAAACTTTGCACCTCGATATCTCCGGAAGTGCTGAATAGAAAAAATTGAGACATGGCTCATTGGAAAGAACTCTCCAGGGGAATAAAATATGTTAATGATGACGTCATCGGTCACGTGTTTCGGCCGCCATCTTGGAAAAACCGAAAAACTTTGCACCTCCATATCTCCGGAAGTGCTGAATAGAAAAAATTGAGACATGGCTCATTGGAAAGAACTCTCCATGGGGAATAAAATATGTTAATGATGACGTCATCAGTCACGTCCTTCGGCCGCCATTTTGGAAAAACGGCAAAACGTTGCACCACCATATCTCCAAAAGTGCTGAACAGAAAAAATTGAGACATGGCTCATTGTAAAGAACTCTCCATGGGGAATAAAATATGTTAATGATGACATCACAGGTCACGTGGTTCGGCCGCCATCTTGGAAAAACAGAAAAACGTAGCACCTCGATATCTCCAAAAGTGCTGAATAGAAAAAGTTGAGACATGTCTCTTTGTAAAGAACTCTCCATGGGGAAAAATATATGTTAATGATGACGTCATCGGTCACGAGGTTCGGCCGCCATATTTGTCCTAAATTGCCGATAAAAAAGTACATTCCGGCAAGTCCTCGGTCTCTGACCGATTTTTCATTTGTTTGTCTGTTTGTCTGTTTGTCTGTCTGTCTGTCTGTTTGCAGCAATGCGTCTACACCGTTGCACGTAGAATCGCCAAACTTTGCACACATATTGGTCTTGCCCTGGAATAGACTGTGCCCAATTGATGACGTCATCGGTGACGTGGTTCGGCCGCCATCTTGGAAAAACCGAAAAACTTTGCACCTCTATATCTCCGAAAGTACTGAACAGACAAAATTGAGACATGGCTCATTGTAAAGAACTCTCCATGGGGAATAAAATATGTAAATGATGACGTCAGCAGTCACGTGGTTCGGTCGCCATCTTGGAAAAACGGCAAAACGTTGCGCCACGATATCTCCAAAAGTGCTGAACAGACAAAATTGAGACATGGCTCATTGTAATGAACTCTCCATGGGGAATAAAATATGTTAATGATGACGTCACCAGTCACGTGGTCGGCTGCCATCTTGGAAAAACGGCAAAACTTTGCAGCACGAAATCTCCAAAAGTGCTGAACAGAAAAAATTGAGACATGGCTCATTGTAAAGAACTCTCCATGGGGAATAAAATATGTTAATGATGATGTCATATGTCACGTGGTCGGCCGCCATCTTGGAAAAACGGCAAAACTTTGCACCACTATATCTCCAAAAGTGCTGAACAGAAAAAATTGAGACATGGCTCATTGTAAAGAACTCTCCATGGGGAATAAAATATGTTACTGATGACGTCATCAGTCACGTGGTTCGGCCGCCATCTTGGAAAAACCGAAAAACTTTGCATCTTCATATCTCCGAAAGTGCTGAAAAGAAAAAATTGAGACATGGCTCATTGTAAAGAACTCTCAATGGGGAATAAAATATGTTAATGATGATATCATCGGTCACGTGGTTCGGCCGCCATATTTGTCCTAAATGGCCGATAAAAAGTAAATTCCGGCAAGTCCTCGGTCTCTGACCGATTTTTCATCTGTCTGTCTGTCTGTTTGCAGCACTGCGTCTACACCGTTGCACGGAGAATCGCCAAACTTTGCACACATATTGGTCTTGTCCTGGAATAGACTGTGCCCAAATGATGACGTCATCGGTCACGTGGTTCGGCCGCCATCTTGGAAAAACCGAAAAATTTTGCACCTCGATATCTCAAAGTGCTGAACAAAAAATTGAGACATGGCTCATTGTAAAGAACTCTCCATGGGGAATAAAATATGTTAATGATGACGTCATCGGTCACGTGGTTCGGCCGCCATCTTGGAAAAACCGAAAATATTTGCACCTCCATATCTCCAAAAGTCCTGAACAGAAAAAATTGAGACATGGCTCATTGTAAAGAACTCTCCATGGGGAATAAAATATGTTAATGATGACGTCATCAGTCACGTGGTCGGCCGCCATCTTGGAAAAACGGCAAAACTTTGCACCACGATATCTCCAAAAGTGCTGAACAGAAAAAATTGAGACATGGCTCATTGTAAAGAACGCTCCAAGGGGAATAAAATATGTTAATGATGACGTCATATGTCACGTGGTCGGCCGCCATCTTGGAAAAACGGCAAAACTTTGCGCCACTATATCTCCAAAAGTGCTGAACAGAAAAAATTGAGACATGGCTCATTGTAAAGAACTCTCCATGGGGAATAAAATATGTTAATGATGACGTCATCAGTCACGTGGTTCGGTCGCCATCTTGGAAAAACGGCAAAACGTTGCGCCACTATATCTCCAAAAGTGCTGAACAGAAAAAATTGAGACATGGCTCATTGTAAAGAACTCTCCATGGGGAATAAAATATGTTAATGATGACGTCATATGTCACGTGGTCGGCCGCCATCTTGGAAAAACGGCAAAACTTTGCACCACTATATCTCCAAAAGTGCTGAACAGAAAAAATTGAGACATGGCTCATTGTAAAGAACTCTCCATGGGGAATAAAATATGTTAATGATGACGTCATCAGTCACGTGGTCGGCCGCCATCTTGGAAAAACCGAAAAACCTAGCACCTCCATATCTCCGAAAGTGCTGAATAGAAAAAATTGAGACATGGCTCATTGTAAAGAAATCCCCATGGGGAATAAAATATGTTAATGATGACGTCATCAGTCACGTGGTCGGCCGCCATCTTGGAAAAACGGAAAAACTTTGTACCACGAAATCTCCAAAAGTGCTGAACAGAAAAAATTGAGACATGGCTCATTGTAAAGAACTCTCCGTGGGGAATAAAATATGTTAATGATGATGTCATATGTCACGTGGTTCGGCCGCCATCTTGGAAAAACGGCAAAACGTTGCACCACTATATCTCCAAAAGTGCTGAACAGAAAAAATTGAGACATGACTCATTGTAAAGAAATCCCCATGGGGAATAAAATATGTTAATGATGACGTCATCAGTCACGTGGTTGGGCCGCCATCTTGGAAAAAGCGAAAAAAAATTGCACCGCTATATCTTCGAAAGTACTGAACAGAAAAAATTGAGACATGGCTCATTGTAAAGAACTCTCCATGGGGAATAAAATATGTTAATGATGATGTCATATGTCACGTGGTCGGCCACCATCTTGGAAAAACGGCAAAACTTTGCACCACTATATCTCCAAAAGTGCTGAACAGAAAAAATTGAGACATGACTCATTGTAAAGAAATCCCCATGGGGAATAAAATATGTTAATGATGACGTCATCAGTCATGTGGTCGGCCGCCATCTTGGAAAAACGGCAAAAGGTTGCGCCACTATATCTCCAAAAGTGCTGAATAGAAAAAATTGAGACATGGCTCATTGTAAAGAACTCTCCATGGGGAATAAAATATGTTGATGATGACGTCATCGGTCACGTGGTTCAGCCACCATATTTGTCCTAAATGGCCGATAAAAAAGTAAATTCCGGCAAGTCCTCGGTCTCTGACCGATTTTTCATCTGTCTGTCTGTCTGTCTGTCTGTCTGTGTCTGTTTGCAGCACTGCGTCTACACCATTGCACGTAGAATCGCCAAACTTTGCACACATATTGGTCTTACCCTGGAAAAGACTGTGCCCAATTGATGACGTCATCGGTGACGTGGTTCGGCCGCCATCTTGGAAAAACCGAAAAAAATTTGCACCTCTATATCTCCGAAAGTACTGAACAGAAAAAATTGAGACATGGCTCATTGTAAAGAACTCTACATGGGGAATAAAATATGTAAATTATGACGTCATCAGTCACGTGGTTCGGCCGCCATCTTGGAAAAACCGAAAAACATTGCACCGCTATATCTCCGAAAGTGCTGAACAGAAAAAATTGAGACATGGCTCATTGTAAAGAACTCTCCATGTGGAATAAAATATGTTTATGATGACGTCATATGTCACGTGGTTCGGCCGACATCTTGGAAAAACCTGAAAAATTTTGCACCTCCATATCTCCAAAAGTGCTGAACAGAAAAAATTGAGACATGGCTCATTGTAAAGAACTCTCCATGGGGAATAAAATATGTTAATAATGACGTCATATGTCACGTGGTCGGCCGCCATCTTGGAAAAACGGCAAAACGTTGCGCCACTAGATCTCCGAAAGTCCTGAACAGACAAAATTGAGACATGGCTCATTGTAAAGAACTCTCCATGGGGAATAAAATATGTTAATGATGACGTCATCAGTCACGTGGTTCGGCCGCCATCTTGGAAAAACCGAAAATTTTTGCACCTCCATATCTCCGAAAGTCCTGAACAGAAAAAATTGAGACATGGCTCATTGTAAAGAACTCTCCATGGGGAATAAAATATGTTAATGATGACGTCATCAGTCACGTGGTTCGGCCGCCATCTTGGAAAAACCGAAAATTTTTGCACCTCCATATCTCCGAAAGTCCTGAACAGAAAAAATTGAGACATGGCTCATTGTAAATAACTCTCCATGGAGAATAAAATATGTTAATGATGACGTCATCAGTCATGTGGTTCGGCCGCCATCTTGGAAAAACCGAAAAAAATTTTACACCTCCATATCTCCGAAAGTGCTGAACAGAAAAAATTGAGACATGGCTCATTGTAAATAACTCTCCATGGGGAATAAAATATGTTACTGATGACGTCATCAGTCACGTGGTTCGGCCGCCATCTTGGAAAAACCGAAAAAATTTGCACCTCCATATCTCCGAAAGTGCTGAATAGAAAGAATTGAGACATGGCTCATTGTAAAGAACTCTCCATGGGGAATAAAATATGTTAATGATGACGTCATCGGTCACGTGGTTCCGCCACCATAGTTGTCCTAAATGGCTGATAAAAAAGTACATTCCGGCAAGTCCTCGGTCTCTGACCGATTTTTCATTACTTGCCGGAAAAATTTTCCGGCAAGTATGTTGATCTGTTCGTTACTTGCCGGAAAAATTTTCCGGCAAGAATGTTGATCTGTTCGTTTGTTTGTCTGTTTGTCTGTTTGTCTGTCTGTTTGCAGCACTGCGTCTTCACCGTTGCACGTAGAATCGCCAAACTTTGCACACATATTGGTCTTGCCCTGGAATAGACTGTGCCCAATTGATGACGTCATCGGTGACGTGGTTCGGCCGCCATCTTGGAAAAACCGAAAAACTTTGCAGCACGAAATCTCCAAAAGTGCTGAACAAAAAAAATTGAGACATGGCTCATTGTAAAGAACTCTCCTTGGGGAATAAAATATGTTAATGATGATGTCATATGTCACGTGGTCGGCCGCCATCTTGGAAAAACGGCAAAACTTTGCACCACTATATCTCCAAAAGTGCTGAACAGAAAAAATTGAGACATGGCTCATTGTAAAGAACTCTCCATGGGGAATAAAATATGTTACTGATGACGTCATCAGTCACGTGGTTCGGCCGCCATCTTGGAAAAACCGAAAAACTTTGCACCTTCATATCTCCGAAAGTGCTGAAAAGAAAAAATTGAGACATGGCTCATTGTAAAGAACTCTCAATGGGGAATAAAATATGTTAATGATGATATCATCGGTCACGTGGTTCGGCCGCCATATTTGTCCTAAATGGCCGATAAAAAGTAAATTCCGGCAAGTCCTCGGTCTCTGACCGATTTTTCATTTGTTTGTCTGTTTGTCTGTCTGTCTGTCTGTCTGTTTGCAGCACTGCGTCTACACCGTTGCACGGAGAATCGCCAAACTTTGCACACATATTGGTCTTGTCCTGGAATAGAGTGTGCCCAAATGATGACGTCATCGGTCACGTGGTTCGGCCGCCATCTTGGAAAAACCGAAAAATTTTGCACCTCGATATCTCAAAGTGCTGAACAAAAAATTGAGACATGGCTCATTGTAAAGAACTCTCCATGGGGAATAAAATATGTTAATGATGACGTCATCAGTCACGTGGTTCGGCCGCCATCTTGGAAAAACCGAAAATTTTTGCACCTCCATATCTCCGAAAGTCCTGAACAGAAAAAATTGAGACATGGCTCATTGTAAAGAACTCTCCATGGGGAATAAAATATGTTAATGGTGACGTCATCAGTCACGTGGTCGGCCGCCATCTTGGAAAAACGGCAAAACTTTGCACCACGATATCTCCAAAAGTGCTTAACAGAAAAAATTGAGACATGGCTCATTGTAAAGAACGCTCCATGGGGAATAAAATATGTTAATGATGACGTCATATGTCACGTGGTCGGCCGCCATCTTGGAAAAACGGCAAAACTTTGCACCACTATATCTCCAAAAGTGCTGAACAGAAAAAATTGAGACATTGCTCATTGTAAAGAACTCTCCATGGGGAATAAAATATGTTAATGATGACGTCATATGTCACGTGGTTCGGCCGCCATCTTGGAAAAACCGAAAAATTTTGCACCTCCATTTCTCTGAAAGTGCTGAATAGAAAAAATTGAGACATGGCTCATTGTAAAGAACTCTCCATGGGGAATAAAATATGTTAATGATGATGCCATCGGTCACGTGGTTCGGCCGCCATCTTGGAAAAACGGGAAAACTTTGCACCCCTATATCTCCAAAAGTGCAGAATGGAAAAAATTGAGACATGGCTCATTGTAAAGAACTCTCCATGGTGAATAAAATATGTTAATGATGACGTCATCGGTCACGTGGTTCGGCCGCCATATTTGTCCTAAATGGCCGATAAAAAAGTACATTCCGGCAAGTCCTCGGTCTCTGACCGATTTTTCATTACTTGCCGGAAAAGATTCCGGCAAGTATGTTGATCTGTTCGTTTGTTACTTGCCGGAAAAATTTCCGGCAAGTATGTTGATCTGTTCGTTTGTTACTTGCCGGAAAAATTTTCCGGCAAGTATGTTGATCTGTTCGTTTGTTTGTTACTTGCCGGAAAAATTTTCCGGCAAGTATGTTGATCTGTTCGTTTGTTTGTCTGTCTGTCTGTTTGTCTGTCTGTTTGTCTGTCTGTTTGTCTGTTTGCAGCACTGCGTCTACACCGTTGCACGGAGAATCGCCAAACTTTGCACACATAATGGTCTTGCCCTCTAATATACTGTGCCTCAATGATGACGTCATCAGTGACGTGGTTCGGCCGCCATCTTGGATAAACCGAATAAATTTGCACCTCTATATCTCCGAAAGTACTGAACAGAAAAAATTGAGACATGGCTCATTGTAAAGAACTCTCCATGGGGAATAAAATATGTTAATGATGACGTCATATGTCACGTGGTCGGCCGCCATCTTGGAAAAACGGCAAAAATTTGCACCACTATATCTCCAAAAGTGCTGAACAGAAAAAATTGAGACATGGCTCATTGTAAAGAACTCTCCATGGGGAATAAAATATGTAAATGATGACGTCATCAGTCACGTGGTTCGGTCGCCATCTTGGAAAAACGGCAAATCGTTGCGCCACTATATCTCCAAAAGTGCTGAACAGAAAAAATTGAGACATGGCTCATTGGAAAGAACTCTCCATGGGGAATAAAATATGTTAATGATGACGTCATCGGTCACGTGGTTCGGCCGCCATCTTGGAAAAAACGAAAATTTTTGCACCTCGATATCTCAAAGTGCTGAACAGAAAAAATTGAGACATGGCTCATTGTAAAGAACTCTCCATGGGGAATAAAATATGTTAATGATGACGTCATCGGTCACGTGGTTCGGCCGCCATCTTGGAAAAAACGAAAATTTTTGCACCTCCATATCTCCGAAAGTCCTGAACAGAAAAAATTGAGACATGGCTCATTGTAAAGAACTCACCATGGGGAATAAAATATGTTAATGATGACGTCATCGTTCACGTGATTCGGCCGCCATCTTGGAAAATCCGAAAAACTTTGCACCTCCATATCTCCGAAAGTGCTGAATAGAAAAAATTGAGACATGGCTCATTGTAAAGAACTCTCCATGGGGAATAAAATATGTTAATGATGACGTCATATGTCACGTGGTCGGCCGCCATCTTGGAAAAACGGCAAAACTTTGCACCACTATATCTCCAAAAGTGCTGAACAGAAAAAATTGAGACATGGCTCATTGGAAAGAACTCTCCATGGGGAATAAAATATGTTAATGATGACGTCATATGTCACGTGGTTCGGCCGCCATCTTGGAAAAAAATTGCACCTCCATATCTCTGAAAGTGCTGAATATAAAAAATTGAGACATGGCTCATTGAAAAGAACTCTCCATGGGGAATAAAATAAGTTACTGATGACGTCATCTATCACGTGTTTCGGCCACCATATTTGTCCTAAATGGCCGATAAAAAAGTACATTCCGGCAAGTCCTCGGTCTCTGACCGATTTTTCATCTGTTTGTCTGTTTGTCTGTTTGTCTGTCTGTTTGTCTGTTTGCAGCACTGCGTCTACACCGTTGCACGGAGAATCGCCAAACTTTGCACACATAATGGTCTTGCCCTCTAATATACTGTGCCTCAATGATGACGTCATCGGTGACGTGGTTCGGCCGCCATCTTGTAAAAACCGAATAAATTTGCACCTCTATATCTCCGAAAGTACTGAACAGAAAAAATTGAGACATGGCTCATTGTAAAGAACTCTCCATGGGGAATAAAATATGTAAATGATGACGTCATCAGTCACGTGGTTCGGTCGCCATCTTGGAAAAACGGCAAAACGTTGCGCCACTATATCTCCAAAAGTGCTGAACAGAAAAAATTGAGACATGGCTCATTGGAAAGAACTCTCCATGGGGAATAAAATCTGTAAATGATGACGTCATCAGTCACGTGGTTCGGTTGCCATCTTGGAAAAACGGCAAAACGTTGCGCCACTATATCTCCAAAAGTGCTGAACAGAAAAAATTGAGACAGGGCTCATTGGAAAGAACTCTCCATGGGGAATAAAATATGTTAATGATGACGTCATATGTCACGTGGTCGGCCGCCATCTTGGAAAAACCGGAAAACGTTACACCTCCATATCTCCGAAAGACCTGAATAGAAAAACTTGGGACGTGGCTCAATGTAAAGAACTCTCCATGGGGAATAAAATATGTTACTGATGACGTCATCAGTCACGTGGTTCGGCCGCCATCTTGGAAAAACCGAAAAACTTAGCACCTCCATATCTCCAAAAGTGCTGAACAGACAAAAATTGAGACATGGCTCATTGTAAAGAAATCTCCATGGGGAATAAAATATGTTAATGATGACCTCATCGGTCACGTGGTTCGGCCGCCATATTTGTCCTAAATGGCCGATAAAAAGTAAATTCCGGCAAGTCCTCGGTCTCTGACCGATTTTTCATTTGTCTGTTTGTCTGTCTGTCTGTCTGTCTGTCTGTCTGTTTGCAGCACTGCGTCTACACCGTTGCACATAGAATCGCCAAACTTTGCACATTTATTGGTCTTGCCCTGGAATAGACTGTGCCCAATTGATGACGTCATCGGTGACGTGGTTCGGCCGCCATCTTGGAAAAACCGAAAAACTTTGCACCACGAAATCTCCAAAAGTGCTGAACAGAAAAAATTGAGACATGGCTCATTGTAAAGAACTCTCCATGGGGAATAAAATATGTTAATGATGATGTCATATGTCACGTGGTCGGCCGCCATCTTGGAAAAACGGCAAAACTTTGCACCACTATATCTCCAAAAGTGCTGAACAGAAAAAATTGAGACATGGCTCATTGTAAAGAACACTCCATGGGGAATAAAATATGTTAATGATGACGTCATCAGTCACGTGGTCGGCCGCCATCTTGGAAAAACCGAAAAATTTTGCACCTCCATTTCTCTGAAAGTGCTGAATAGAAAAAATTGAGACATGGCTCATTGTAAAGAACTCTCCATGGGGAATAAAATATGTTAATGATGATGCCATCGGTCACGTGGTTCGGCCGCCATCTTGGAAAAACGGGAAAACTTTGCACCACTATATCTCCAAAAGTGCAGAATGGAAAAAATTGAGACATGGCTCATTGTAAAGAACTCTCCATGGGGAATAAAATATGTTAATGATGACGTCATCGGTCACGTGGTTCGGCCGCCATCTTGGAAAAACGGCAAAACTTTGCACCACGAAATCTCCAAAAGTGCTGAACAGAAAAAATTGAGACATGGCTCATTGTAAAGAACTCTCCATGGGGAATAAAATTGTTAATGATGATGTCATATGTCACGTGGTCGGCCGCCATCTTGGAAAAACGGCAAAACTTTGCACCACTATATCTCCAAAAGTGCTGAACAGAAAAAATTGAGACATGGC
Source organism: Myxine glutinosa (assembly GCF_964187855.1). Taxonomy (NCBI): domain Eukaryota; kingdom Metazoa; phylum Chordata; class Myxini; order Myxiniformes; family Myxinidae; genus Myxine; species Myxine glutinosa. The sequence goes on from NC_136265.1 coordinate 13,478,855, forward strand.
TCATTGTAAAGAACTCTCCATGGGGAATAAAATATGTTAATGATGACGTCATATGTCACGTGGTTCGGCCGCCATCTTGGGAAAAAATTGCACCTCCATATCTCTGAAAGTGCTGAATAGAAAAAATTGAGACATGGCTCATTGAAAAGAACTCTCCATGGGGAATAAAATAAGTTAATGATGACGTCATCTATCACATGTTTCGGCCGCCATATTTGTCCTAAATGGCCGATAAAAAAGTACATTCCGGCAAGTCCTCGGTCTCTGACCGATTTTTCATTTGTCTGTTTGTCTGTTTGTCTGTTTGTCTGTTTGTCTGTTTGTCTGTTTGCAGCACTGCGTCTACACCGTTGCACGGAGAATCGCCAAACTTTGCACACATATTGGTCTTGCCCTGGAATAGACTGTGCCCAATTGATGACGTCATCGGTGACGTGGTTCGGCCGCCATCTTGGAAAAACCGAAAAACTTTGCACCTCTATATCTCCGAAAGTACTGAACAGAAAAAATTGAGACATGGCTCATTGTAAAGAACTCTCCATGGGGAATAAAATATGTTAATGATGACGTCATCAGTCACGTGGTTCGGTCGCCATCTTGGAAAAACGGCAAAACGTTGCGCCACTATATCTCCAAAAGTGCTGAACAGAAAAAATTGAGACATGGCTCATTGTAAAGAACTCTCCATGGGGAATAAAATATGTTAATGATGACGTCATATGTCACGTGGTCGGCCGCCATCTTGGAAAAACGGCAAAACTTTGCACCACTATATCTCCAAAAGTGCTGAACAGAAAAAATTGAGACATGGCTCATTGTAAAGAACTCTCCATGGGGAATAAAATATGTTAATGATGACGTCATCAGTCACGTGGTCGGCCGCCATCTTGGAAAAACGGCAAAACTTTGCACCACGAAATCTCCAAAAGTGCTGAACAGAAAAAATTGAGACATGGCTCATTGTAAAGAACTCTCCATGGGGAATAAAATATGTTAATGATGATGTCATATGTCACGTGGTCGGCCGCCATCTTGGAAAAATGGCAAAACTTTGCACCACTATATCTCCAAAAGTGCTGAACAGAAAAAATTGAGACATGGCTCATTGTAAAGAACTCTCCATGGGGAATAAAATTTGTTAATGATGACGTCATATGTCACGTGGTTCGGCCGCCATCTTGGAAAAACCGAAAAACTTAGCACCTCTATGTGTCCAAAAGTGCTGAATAGAAAAAATTGAGACATGCCTCATTGTAAAGAACTCTCCATGGGGAATAAAATATGTTAATGATGACGTCATCGGTCACGTGGTTCGGCCGCCATATTTGTCCTAAATGGCGGATAAAAAAGTACATTCCGGCAAGTCCTCGGTCTCTGACCGATTTTTCATTTGTCTGTTTGTCTGTTTGTCTGTCTGTTTGCAGCACTGCGTCTACACCGTTGGACGTAGAATCGCCAAACTTTGCACACATATTGGTCTTACCCTGGAATAGACTGTGCCCAATTGATGACGTCATCCATGACGTGGTTCGGCCGCCATCTTGGAAAAACCGAAAAAAATTTGCACCTCTATATCTCCGAAAGTACTGAACAGACAAACTTGAGACATGGCTCATTGTAAAGAACTCTCCATGGGGAATAAAATATGTAAATGATGACGTCATCAGTCACGTGGTTCTGGCGCCATCTTGGAAAAACGGCAAAACGTTGCGCCACTATATCTCCAAAAGTGCTGAACAGAAAAAATTGAGACATGTCTCATTGTAAAGAACTCTCCATGGGGAATAAAATATGTTAATGATGATGTCATATGTCACGTGGTCGGCCGCCATCTTGGAAAAACGGCAAAACTTTGCACCACTATATCTCCAAAAGTGCTGAACAGAAGAAATTGAGAAATGGCTCATTGTAAAGAACTCTCCATGGGGAATAAACTATGTTAATGATGACGTCATCTGTCACGTGGTCGGCCGCCATCTTGGAAAAACGGCAAAACTGTGCACCACTATATCTCCAAATGTGCTGAACAGATAAAAATTGAGACATGGCTCATTGTAAAGAACTCTCAATGGGGAATAAAATATGTTAATGATGACGTCATATGTCACGTGGTTCGGCCGCCATCTTGGAAAAACCGAAAATTTTTGCACCTCCATATCTCTGAAAGTGCTGAATAGAAAAAATTGAGACATGGCTCGTTGTAAAGAACTCTCCATGCGGAATACAACATGTTAATGATGACGTCATCGGTCATGTGGTCCGGCTGCCATCTTGGAAAAACCGAAAAACTTTGCACCTCCAGTGCTGAATAGAAAAAATGAGACATGGCTCATTGGAAAGAACTCTCCATGGGGAATAAAATATGTTAATGATGACGTCATCGGTCACGTGGTTCAGCCGCCATATTTGTCCTAAATGGCCGATAAAAAAGTACATTCCGGCAAGTCCTCGGTCTCTGACCGATTTTTCATTTGTTTGTCTGTCTGTCTGTCTGTCTGTCTGTTTGTCTATCTGTCTGTTTGCAGCACTGCGTCTACACCGTTGCACGTAGAATCGCCAAACTTTGCACACATATTGGTCTTGCCCTGGAATAGACTGTGCCCAATTGATGACGTCATCGGTGACGTGGTTCGGCCGCCATCTTGGAAAAACGGCAAAACTTTGCACCTCTCTATCTCCAAAAGTACTGAACAGAAAAAATTGAGACATGGCTCATTGTAAAGAACTCTCCATGGGGAATAAAATATGTTAATGATCACGTCATCGGTCACGTGATTCGGCCGCCATCTTGGAAAAACCGAATAAACTAGCACCTCCATATCTCCGAAAGTGCTGAATAGAAAAAATTGAGACATGGCTCATTGTAAAGAACTCTCCATGGGGAATAAAATATGTTAATGATGACGTCATTGGTCACGTGGTTCGGTCGCCATCTTGGAAAAACCGAAAAACTTTGCACCTCCACATCTCCAAAAGTCTTGAATAAAACAAATTGAGACATGGCTCATTGTAAAGAACTCTCCATGGGGAATAAAATATGTTAATGATGACCTCATCGGTCACGTGGTTCGGCCGCCATATTTGTCCTAAATGGCCGATAAAAAAGTACATTCCGGCAAGTCCTCGGTCTCTGACCGATTTTTCATTTGTCTGTTTGTCTGTCTGTCTGTCTGTCTGTCTGTCTGTTTGCAGCACTGCGTCTACACCGTTGCACATAGAATCGCCAAACTTTGCACACTTATTGGTCTTGCCCTGGAATAGACTGTGCCCAATTGATGACGTCATCGGTGACGTGGTTCGGCCGCCATCTTGGAAAAACCGAAAAACTTTGCACCACGAAATCTCCAAAAGTGCTGAACAGAAAAAATTGAGACATGGCTCATTGTAAAGAACTCTCCATGGGGAATAAAATATGTTAATGATGATGTCATATGTCACGTGGTCGGCCGCCATCTTGGAAAAACGGCAAAACTTTGCACCACTATATCTCCAAAAGTGCTGAACAGAAAAAATTGAGACATGGCTCATTGTAAAGAACACTCCATGGGGAATAAAATATGTTACTGATGACGTCATCAGTCACGTGGTTCGGCCGCCATCTTGGAAAAACCGAAAAAATTTGCACCTCCATATCTCCGAAAGTGCTGAATAGAAAGAATTGAGACATGGCTCATTGTAAAGAACTCTCCATGGGGAATAAAATATGTTAATGATGACGTCATCGGTCACGTGGTTCCGCCACCATAGTTGTCCTAAATGGCTGATAAAAAAGTACATTCCGGCAAGTCCTCGGTCTCTGACCGATTTTTCATTACTTGCCGGAAAAATTTTCCGGCAAGTATGTTGATCTGTTCGTTACTTGCCGGAAAAATTTTCCGGCAAGAATGTTGATCTGTTCGTTTGTTTGTCTGTTTGTCTGTTTGTCTGTCTGTTTGCAGCACTGCGTCTTCACCGTTGCACGTAGAATCGCCAAACTTTGCACACATATTGGTCTTGCCCTGGAATAGACTGTGCCCAATTGATGACGTCATCGGTGACGTGGTTCGGCCGCCATCTTGGAAAAACCGAAAAACTTTGCAGCACGAAATCTCCAAAAGTGCTGAACAAAAAAAATTGAGACATGGCTCATTGTAAAGAACTCTCCTTGGGGAATAAAATATGTTAATGATGATGTCATATGTCACGTGGTCGGCCGCCATCTTGGAAAAACGGCAAAACTTTGCACCACTATATCTCCAAAAGTGCTGAACAGAAAAAATTGAGACATGGCTCATTGTAAAGAACTCTCCATGGGGAATAAAATATGTTACTGATGACGTCATCAGTCACGTGGTTCGGCCGCCATCTTGGAAAAACCGAAAAACTTTGCACCTTCATATCTCCGAAAGTGCTGAAAAGAAAAAATTGAGACATGGCTCATTGTAAAGAACTCTCAATGGGGAATAAAATATGTTAATGATGATATCATCGGTCACGTGGTTCGGCCGCCATATTTGTCCTAAATGGCCGATAAAAAGTAAATTCCGGCAAGTCCTCGGTCTCTGACCGATTTTTCATTTGTTTGTCTGTTTGTCTGTCTGTCTGTCTGTCTGTTTGCAGCACTGCGTCTACACCGTTGCACGGAGAATCGCCAAACTTTGCACACATATTGGTCTTGTCCTGGAATAGAGTGTGCCCAAATGATGACGTCATCGGTCACGTGGTTCGGCCGCCATCTTGGAAAAACCGAAAAATTTTGCACCTCGATATCTCAAAGTGCTGAACAAAAAATTGAGACATGGCTCATTGTAAAGAACTCTCCATGGGGAATAAAATATGTTAATGATGACGTCATCAGTCACGTGGTTCGGCCGCCATCTTGGAAAAACCGAAAATTTTTGCACCTCCATATCTCCGAAAGTCCTGAACAGAAAAAATTGAGACATGGCTCATTGTAAAGAACTCTCCATGGGGAATAAAATATGTTAATGGTGACGTCATCAGTCACGTGGTCGGCCGCCATCTTGGAAAAACGGCAAAACTTTGCACCACGATATCTCCAAAAGTGCTTAACAGAAAAAATTGAGACATGGCTCATTGTAAAGAACGCTCCATGGGGAATAAAATATGTTAATGATGACGTCATATGTCACGTGGTCGGCCGCCATCTTGGAAAAACGGCAAAACTTTGCACCACTATATCTCCAAAAGTGCTGAACAGAAAAAATTGAGACATTGCTCATTGTAAAGAACTCTCCATGGGGAATAAAATATGTTAATGATGACGTCATATGTCACGTGGTTCGGCCGCCATCTTGGAAAAACCGAAAAATTTTGCACCTCCATTTCTCTGAAAGTGCTGAATAGAAAAAATTGAGACATGGCTCATTGTAAAGAACTCTCCATGGGGAATAAAATATGTTAATGATGATGCCATCGGTCACGTGGTTCGGCCGCCATCTTGGAAAAACGGGAAAACTTTGCACCCCTATATCTCCAAAAGTGCAGAATGGAAAAAATTGAGACATGGCTCATTGTAAAGAACTCTCCATGGTGAATAAAATATGTTAATGATGACGTCATCGGTCACGTGGTTCGGCCGCCATATTTGTCCTAAATGGCCGATAAAAAAGTACATTCCGGCAAGTCCTCGGTCTCTGACCGATTTTTCATTACTTGCCGGAAAAGATTCCGGCAAGTATGTTGATCTGTTCGTTTGTTTGTCTGTCTGTCTGTTTGTCTGTCTGTTTGTCTGTCTGTTTGTCTGTTTGCAGCACTGCGTCTACACCGTTGCACGGAGAATCGCCAAACTTTGCACACATAATGGTCTTGCCCTCTAATATACTGTGCCTCAATGATGACGTCATCAGTGACGTGGTTCGGCCGCCATCTTGGATAAACCGAATAAATTTGCACCTCTATATCTCCGAAAGTACTGAACAGAAAAAATTGAGACATGGCTCATTGTAAAGAACTCTCCATGGGGAATAAAATATGTTAATGATGACGTCATATGTCACGTGGTCGGCCGCCATCTTGGAAAAACGGCAAAAATTTGCACCACTATATCTCCAAAAGTGCTGAACAGAAAAAATTGAGACATGGCTCATTGTAAAGAACTCTCCATGGGGAATAAAATATGTAAATGATGACGTCATCAGTCACGTGGTTCGGTCGCCATCTTGGAAAAACGGCAAATCGTTGCGCCACTATATCTCCAAAAGTGCTGAACAGAAAAAATTGAGACATGGCTCATTGGAAAGAACTCTCCATGGGGAATAAAATATGTTAATGATGACGTCATCGGTCACGTGGTTCGGCCGCCATCTTGGAAAAAACGAAAATTTTTGCACCTCGATATCTCAAAGTGCTGAACAGAAAAAATTGAGACATGGCTCATTGTAAAGAACTCTCCATGGGGAATAAAATATGTTAATGATGACGTCATCGGTCACGTGGTTCGGCCGCCATCTTGGAAAAAACGAAAATTTTTGCACCTCCATATCTCCGAAAGTCCTGAACAGAAAAAATTGAGACATGGCTCATTGTAAAGAACTCACCATGGGGAATAAAATATGTTAATGATGACGTCATCGTTCACGTGATTCGGCCGCCATCTTGGAAAATCCGAAAAACTTTGCACCTCCATATCTCCGAAAGTGCTGAATAGAAAAAATTGAGACATGGCTCATTGTAAAGAACTCTCCATGGGGAATAAAATATGTTAATGATGACGTCATATGTCACGTGGTCGGCCGCCATCTTGGAAAAACGGCAAAACTTTGCACCACTATATCTCCAAAAGTGCTGAACAGAAAAAATTGAGACATGGCTCATTGGAAAGAACTCTCCATGGGGAATAAAATATGTTAATGATGACGTCATATGTCACGTGGTTCGGCCGCCATCTTGGAAAAAAATTGCACCTCCATATCTCTGAAAGTGCTGAATATAAAAAATTGAGACATGGCTCATTGAAAAGAACTCTCCATGGGGAATAAAATAAGTTACTGATGACGTCATCTATCACGTGTTTCGGCCACCATATTTGTCCTAAATGGCCGATAAAAAAGTACATTCCGGCAAGTCCTCGGTCTCTGACCGATTTTTCATCTGTTTGTCTGTTTGTCTGTTTGTCTGTCTGTTTGTCTGTTTGCAGCACTGCGTCTACACCGTTGCACGGAGAATCGCCAAACTTTGCACACATAATGGTCTTGCCCTCTAATATACTGTGCCTCAATGATGACGTCATCGGTGACGTGGTTCGGCCGCCATCTTGTAAAAACCGAATAAATTTGCACCTCTATATCTCCGAAAGTACTGAACAGAAAAAATTGAGACATGGCTCATTGTAAAGAACTCTCCATGGGGAATAAAATATGTAAATGATGACGTCATCAGTCACGTGGTTCGGTCGCCATCTTGGAAAAACGGCAAAACGTTGCGCCACTATATCTCCAAAAGTGCTGAACAGAAAAAATTGAGACATGGCTCATTGGAAAGAACTCTCCATGGGGAATAAAATCTGTAAATGATGACGTCATCAGTCACGTGGTTCGGTTGCCATCTTGGAAAAACGGCAAAACGTTGCGCCACTATATCTCCAAAAGTGCTGAACAGAAAAAATTGAGACAGGGCTCATTGGAAAGAACTCTCCATGGGGAATAAAATATGTTAATGATGACGTCATATGTCACGTGGTCGGCCGCCATCTTGGAAAAACCGGAAAACGTTACACCTCCATATCTCCGAAAGACCTGAATAGAAAAACTTGGGACGTGGCTCAATGTAAAGAACTCTCCATGGGGAATAAAATATGTTACTGATGACGTCATCAGTCACGTGGTTCGGCCGCCATCTTGGAAAAACCGAAAAACTTAGCACCTCCATATCTCCAAAAGTGCTGAACAGACAAAAATTGAGACATGGCTCATTGTAAAGAAATCTCCATGGGGAATAAAATATGTTAATGATGACCTCATCGGTCACGTGGTTCGGCCGCCATATTTGTCCTAAATGGCCGATAAAAAGTAAATTCCGGCAAGTCCTCGGTCTCTGACCGATTTTTCATTTGTCTGTTTGTCTGTCTGTCTGTCTGTCTGTCTGTCTGTTTGCAGCACTGCGTCTACACCGTTGCACATAGAATCGCCAAACTTTGCACACTTATTGGTCTTGCCCTGGAATAGACTGTGCCCAATTGATGACGTCATCGGTGACGTGGTTCGGCCGCCATCTTGGAAAAACCGAAAAACTTTGCACCACGAAATCTCCAAAAGTGCTGAACAGAAAAAATTGAGACATGGCTCATTGTAAAGAACTCTCCATGGGGAATAAAATATGTTAATGATGATGTCATATGTCACGTGGTCGGCCGCCATCTTGGAAAAACGGCAAAACTTTGCACCACTATATCTCCAAAAGTGCTGAACAGAAAAAATTGAGACATGGCTCATTGTAAAGAACACTCCATGGGGAATAAAATATGTTAATGATGACGTCATCAGTCACGTGGTCGGCCGCCATCTTGGAAAAACCGAAAAATTTTGCACCTCCATTTCTCTGAAAGTGCTGAATAGAAAAAATTGAGACATGGCTCATTGTAAAGAACTCTCCATGGGGAATAAAATATGTTAATGATGATGCCATCGGTCACGTGGTTCGGCCGCCATCTTGGAAAAACGGGAAAACTTTGCACCACTATATCTCCAAAAGTGCAGAATGGAAAAAATTGAGACATGGCTCATTGTAAAGAACTCTCCATGGGGAATAAAATATGTTAATGATGACGTCATCGGTCACGTGGTTCGGCCGCCATCTTGGAAAAACGGCAAAACTTTGCACCACGAAATCTCCAAAAGTGCTGAACAGAAAAAATTGAGACATGGCTCATTGTAAAGAACTCTCCATGGGGAATAAAATTGTTAATGATGATGTCATATGTCACGTGGTCGGCCGCCATCTTGGAAAAACGGCAAAACTTTGCACCACTATATCTCCAAAAGTGCTGAACAGAAAAAATTGAGACATGGCTCATTGTAAAGAACTCTCCATGGGGAATAAAATATGTTAATGATGACGTCATATGTCACGTGGTTCGGCCGCCATCTTGGGAAAAAATTGCACCTCCATATCTCTGAAAGTGCTGAATAGAAAAAATTGAGACATGGCTCATTGAAAAGAACTCTCCATGGGGAATAAAATAAGTTAATGATGACGTCATCTATCACATGTTTCGGCCGCCATATTTGTCCTAAATGGCCGATAAAAAAGTACATTCCGGCAAGTCCTCGGTCTCTGACCGATTTTTCATTTGTCTGTTTGTCTGTTTGTCTGTTTGTCTGTTTGTCTGTTTGTCTGTTTGCAGCACTGCGTCTACACCGTTGCACGGAGAATCGCCAAACTTTGCACACATATTGGTCTTGCCCTGGAATAGACTGTGCCCAATTGATGACGTCATCGGTGACGTGGTTCGGCCGCCATCTTGGAAAAACCGAAAAACTTTGCACCTCTATATCTCCGAAAGTACTGAACAGAAAAAATTGAGACATGGCTCATTGTAAAGAACTCTCCATGGGGAATAAAATATGTTAATGATGACGTCATCAGTCACGTGGTTCGGTCGCCATCTTGGAAAAACGGCAAAACGTTGCGCCACTATATCTCCAAAAGTGCTGAACAGAAAAAATTGAGACATGGCTCATTGTAAAGAACTCTCCATGGGGAATAAAATATGTTAATGATGACGTCATATGTCACGTGGTCGGCCGCCATCTTGGAAAAACGGCAAAACTTTGCACCACTATATCTCCAAAAGTGCTGAACAGAAAAAATTGAGACATGGCTCATTGTAAAGAACTCTCCATGGGGAATAAAATATGTTAATGATGACGTCATCAGTCACGTGGTCGGCCGCCATCTTGGAAAAACGGCAAAACTTTGCACCACGAAATCTCCAAAAGTGCTGAACAGAAAAAATTGAGACATGGCTCATTGTAAAGAACTCTCCATGGGGAATAAAATATGTTAATGATGATGTCATATGTCACGTGGTCGGCCGCCATCTTGGAAAAATGGCAAAACTTTGCACCACTATATCTCCAAAAGTGCTGAACAGAAAAAATTGAGACATGGCTCATTGTAAAGAACTCTCCATGGGGAATAAAATTTGTTAATGATGACGTCATATGTCACGTGGTTCGGCCGCCATCTTGGAAAAACCGAAAAACTTAGCACCTCTATGTGTCCAAAAGTGCTGAATAGAAAAAATTGAGACATGCCTCATTGTAAAGAACTCTCCATGGGGAATAAAATATGTTAATGATGACGTCATCGGTCACGTGGTTCGGCCGCCATATTTGTCCTAAATGGCGGATAAAAAAGTACATTCCGGCAAGTCCTCGGTCTCTGACCGATTTTTCATTTGTCTGTTTGTCTGTTTGTCTGTCTGTTTGCAGCACTGCGTCTACACCGTTGGACGTAGAATCGCCAAACTTTGCACACATATTGGTCTTACCCTGGAATAGACTGTGCCCAATTGATGACGTCATCCATGACGTGGTTCGGCCGCCATCTTGGAAAAACCGAAAAAAATTTGCACCTCTATATCTCCGAAAGTACTGAACAGACAAACTTGAGACATGGCTCATTGTAAAGAACTCTCCATGGGGAATAAAATATGTAAATGATGACGTCATCAGTCACGTGGTTCTGGCGCCATCTTGGAAAAACGGCAAAACGTTGCGCCACTATATCTCCAAAAGTGCTGAACAGAAAAAATTGAGACATGTCTCATTGTAAAGAACTCTCCATGGGGAATAAAATATGTTAATGATGATGTCATATGTCACGTGGTCGGCCGCCATCTTGGAAAAACGGCAAAACTTTGCACCACTATATCTCCAAAAGTGCTGAACAGAAGAAATTGAGAAATGGCTCATTGTAAAGAACTCTCCATGGGGAATAAACTATGTTAATGATGACGTCATCTGTCACGTGGTCGGCCGCCATCTTGGAAAAACGGCAAAACTGTGCACCACTATATCTCCAAATGTGCTGAACAGATAAAAATTGAGACATGGCTCATTGTAAAGAACTCTCAATGGGGAATAAAATATGTTAATGATGACGTCATATGTCACGTGGTTCGGCCGCCATCTTGGAAAAACCGAAAATTTTTGCACCTCCATATCTCTGAAAGTGCTGAATAGAAAAAATTGAGACATGGCTCGTTGTAAAGAACTCTCCATGCGGAATACAACATGTTAATGATGACGTCATCGGTCATGTGGTCCGGCTGCCATCTTGGAAAAACCGAAAAACTTTGCACCTCCAGTGCTGAATAGAAAAAATGAGACATGGCTCATTGGAAAGAACTCTCCATGGGGAATAAAATATGTTAATGATGACGTCATCGGTCACGTGGTTCAGCCGCCATATTTGTCCTAAATGGCCGATAAAAAAGTACATTCCGGCAAGTCCTCGGTCTCTGACCGATTTTTCATTTGTTTGTCTGTCTGTCTGTCTGTCTGTCTGTTTGTCTATCTGTCTGTTTGCAGCACTGCGTCTACACCGTTGCACGTAGAATCGCCAAACTTTGCACACATATTGGTCTTGCCCTGGAATAGACTGTGCCCAATTGATGACGTCATCGGTGACGTGGTTCGGCCGCCATCTTGGAAAAACGGCAAAACTTTGCACCTCTATATCTCCAAAAGTACTGAACAGAAAAAATTGAGACATGGCTCATTGTAAAGAACTCTCCATGGGGAATAAAATATGTTAATGATCACGTCATCGGTCACGTGATTCGGCCGCCATCTTGGAAAAACCGAATAAACTAGCACCTCCATATCTCCGAAAGTGCTGAATAGAAAAAATTGAGACATGGCTCATTGTAAAGAACTCTCCATGGGGAATAAAATATGTTAATGATGACGTCATTGGTCACGTGGTTCGGTCGCCATCTTGGAAAAACCGAAAAACTTTGCACCTCCACATCTCCAAAAGTCTTGAATAAAACAAATTGAGACATGGCTCATTGTAAAGAACTCTCCATGGGGAATAAAATATGTTAATGATGACCTCATCGGTCACGTGGTTCGGCCGCCATATTTGTCCTAAATGGCCGATAAAAAAGTACATTCCGGCAAGTCCTCGGTCTCTGACCGATTTTTCATTACTTGCCGGAAATTTTTTTCCGGCAAGTATGTTGATCTGTTCGTTACTTGCCGGAAAAAATTCCGGCAAGTATGTTGATCTGTTCGTTTGTTACTTGCCGGAAAATTTTTCCGGCAAGTATGTTGATCTGTTCGTTTGTTTGTCTGTCTGTCTGTCTGTCTGTCTGTTTGTCTGTCTGTTTGCAGCACTGCGTCTACACCGTTGCACGTAGAATCGCCAAACTTTGCACACATATTGGTCTTGCCCTGGAATAGACTGTGCCCAATTGATGACGTCATCGGTGACGTGGTTCGGCCGCCATCTTGGAAAAACCGAAAAACTTTGCACCTCTATATCTCCGAAAGTACTGAACAGAAAAAATTGAGACATGGCTCATTGTAAAGAACTCTCCATGGGGAATAAAATATGTTAATGATGACGTCATCAGTCACGTGGTTCGGTCGCCATCTTGGAAAAACGGCAAAACGTTGCGCCACTATATCTCCAAAAGTGCTGAACAGAAAAAATTGAGACATGGCTCATTGTAAAGAACTCTCCATGGGGAATAAAATATGTTAATGATGACGTCATATGTCACGTGGTCGGCCGCCATCTTGGAAAAACGGCAAAACTTTGCACCACTATATCTCCAAAAGTGCTGAACAGAAAAAATTGAGACATGGCTCATTGTAAAGAACTCTCCATGGGGAATAAAATATGTTAATGATGACGTCATCAGTCACGTGGTCGGCCGCCATCTTGGAAAAACGGCAAAACTTTGCACCACGAAATCTCCAAAAGTGCTGAACAGAAAAAATTGAGACATGGCTCATTGTAAAGAACTCTCCATGGGGAATAAAATATGTTAATGATGATGTCATATGTCACGTGGTCGGCCGCCATCTTGGAAAAATGGCAAAACTTTGCACCACTATATCTCCAAAAGTGCTGAACAGAAAAAATTGAGACATGGCTCATTGTAAAGAACTCTCCATGGGGAATAAAATTTGTTAATGATGACGTCATATGTCACGTGGTTCGGCCGCCATCTTGGAAAAACCGAAAAACTTAGCACCTCTATGTGTCCAAAAGTGCTGAATAGAAAAAATTGAGACATGCCTCATTGTAAAGAACTCTCCATGGGGAATAAAATATGTTAATGATGACGTCATCGGTCACGTGGTTCGGCCGCCATATTTGTCCTAAATGGCGGATAAAAAAGTACATTCCGGCAAGTCCTCGGTCTCTGACCGATTTTTCATTTGTCTGTTTGTCTGTTTGTCTGTCTGTTTGCAGCACTGCGTCTACACCGTTGGACGTAGAATCGCCAAACTTTGCACACATATTGGTCTTACCCTGGAATAGACTGTGCCCAATTGATGACGTCATCCATGACGTGGTTCGGCCGCCATCTTGGAAAAACCGAAAAAAATTTGCACCTCTATATCTCCGAAAGTACTGAACAGACAAACTTGAGACATGGCTCATTGTAAAGAACTCTCCATGGGGAATAAAATATGTAAATGATGACGTCATCAGTCACGTGGTTCTGGCGCCATCTTGGAAAAACGGCAAAACGTTGCGCCACTATATCTCCAAAAGTGCTGAACAGAAAAAATTGAGACATGTCTCATTGTAAAGAACTCTCCATGGGGAATAAAATATGTTAATGATGATGTCATATGTCACGTGGTCGGCCGCCATCTTGGAAAAACGGCAAAACTTTGCACCACTATATCTCCAAAAGTGCTGAACAGAAGAAATTGAGAAATGGCTCATTGTAAAGAACTCTCCATGGGGAATAAACTATGTTAATGATGACGTCATCTGTCACGTGGTCGGCCGCCATCTTGGAAAAACGGCAAAACTGTGCACCACTATATCTCCAAATGTGCTGAACAGATAAAAATTGAGACATGGCTCATTGTAAAGAACTCTCAATGGGGAATAAAATATGTTAATGATGACGTCATATGTCACGTGGTTCGGCCGCCATCTTGGAAAAACCGAAAATTTTTGCACCTCCATATCTCTGAAAGTGCTGAATAGAAAAAATTGAGACATGGCTCGTTGTAAAGAACTCTCCATGCGGAATACAACATGTTAATGATGACGTCATCGGTCATGTGGTCCGGCTGCCATCTTGGAAAAACCGAAAAACTTTGCACCTCCAGTGCTGAATAGAAAAAATGAGACATGGCTCATTGGAAAGAACTCTCCATGGGGAATAAAATATGTTAATGATGACGTCATCGGTCACGTGGTTCAGCCGCCATATTTGTCCTAAATGGCCGATAAAAAAGTACATTCCGGCAAGTCCTCGGTCTCTGACCGATTTTTCATTTGTTTGTCTGTCTGTCTGTCTGTCTGTCTGTTTGTCTATCTGTCTGTTTGCAGCACTGCGTCTACACCGTTGCACGTAGAATCGCCAAACTTTGCACACATATTGGTCTTGCCCTGGAATAGACTGTGCCCAATTGATGACGTCATCGGTGACGTGGTTCGGCCGCCATCTTGGAAAAACGGCAAAACTTTGCACCTCTATATCTCCAAAAGTACTGAACAGAAAAAATTGAGACATGGCTCATTGTAAAGAACTCTCCATGGGGAATAAAATATGTTAATGATGACGTCATCATTCACGTGGTCGGCCGCCATCTTGGAAAAACGGCAAAACGTTGCGCCACTATATCTCCAAAAGTGCTGAACAGAAAAAATTGAGACATGGCTCATTGTAAAGAACTCTCCATGGGGAATAAAATATGTTAATGATGACGTCATATGTCACGTGGTCGGCCGCCATCTTGGAAAAACGGCAAAACTTTGCACCACTATATCTCCAAAAGTGCTGAACAGAAAAAATTGAGACATAGATCATTGTAAAGAACTCTCCATGGGGAATAAAATATGTTAATGATGACGTCATCAGTCACGTGGTCAGCCGCCATCTTGGAAAAACGGCAAAACTTTGCACCACCATTTCTCCAAAAGTGCTGAACAGAAAAAATTGAGACATGGCTCATTGTAAAGAACTCTCCATGCGGAATACAACATGTTAATGATGACGTCATCGGTCATGTGGTCCGGCTGCCATCTTGGAAAAACCGAAAAACTTTGCACCTCCAGTGCTGAATAGAAAAAATGAGACATGGCTCATTGGAAAGAACTCTCCATGGGGAATAAAACATGTTAATGATGACATCATCGGTCACGTGGTTCGGCCGCCATATTTGTCCTAAATGGCCGATAAAAAAGTACATTCCGGCAAGTCCTCGGTCTCTGACCGATTTTTCATTTGTCTGTTTGTCTGTTTGTCTGTTTGTCTGTTTGTCTGTTTGCAGCACTGCGTCTACACCGTTGCACGTAGAATCGCCAAACTTGGCACACATATTGGTCTTGCCCTCTAATATACTGTGCCCAAATGATGACGTCATCGGTCACGTGGTTCGGCCGCCATCTTGGAAAAACCGAAAAAATTTTGCACTTCTATATCTCCGAAAGTACTGAACAGAAAAAATTGAGACATGGCTCATTGTAAAGAACTCTCCATGGGGAATAAAATATGTTATGATGATGTCATAGGTGCCTCCATTATGACGTCATAATTTGACAAATACAAAACTTCATCCGATCAAGATGAAATTTCTTGAGCATCATCAAGGAATAAATTAGTTCAGAAAACAAATAATAATGACGTCATCGGTCACGTGGTTCAGCCACCATATTTGTCGAAAATGGCCGATAAAAAAGTACATTCCGGCAAGTCCTCGGTCTCTGACCGATTTTTCATCTGTTTGTCTGTTTGTCTGTTTGTCTGTTTGTCTGTTTGCAGCACTGCGTCTACACCGTTGCACGTAGAATCGCCAAACTTAGCACACATATTGGTCTTGCCCTCTAATATACTGTGCCCAAATGATGACGTCATCGGTCACGTGGTTCGGCCGCCATCTTGGAAAAACCGATAAAATTTGCACCTCGATATCTCAAAGTGCTGAACAGAAAAAATTGAGACATGGCTCATTGTGAAGAACTCTCCATGGGGAATAAAAGATGTTAATGATGACGTCATCAGTCGCGTGGTTCGGCCGCCATCTTGGAAAAACCGAAAAAATTTGCACCTCCATATTTCCAAAAGTACTGAACCAAAAAAATTGAGACATGGCTCATTGTAAAGAACTCTCCATGGGGAATCAAATATGTTAATGATGACGTCATCAGTCACGTGGTTCGGCCGCCATCTTGGAAAAACTTTGCACCTCTATATCTCCGAAAGTGCTGAACAGAAAAAATTGAGACATGGCTCATTGTAAAGAACTCTCCATGGGGAATAAAATATGTAAATGATGATGTCAGATGTCACGTGGTCGGCCGCCATCTTGGAAAAACGGCAAAAAATTTGCACCACTATATCTCCAAAAGTGCTGAACAGAAAAAATTGAGACATGGCTCATTGTAAAGAACTCTCCATGGGGAATAAAATTTGTTAATGATGACGTCATATGTCACGTGGTTCGGCCGCCATCTTGGAAAAACCGAAAAACCTAACACCTCCATATCTCTGAAAGTGCTGAATAGAAAAAATTGAGACATGACTCATTGTAAAGAACTCTCCATGGGGAATACAATATGTTAATAATGACGTCATCGGTCACGTGGTTTAGCCGCCATCTTGGAAAAACCTAGCACCTCCATATCTCCGAAAGTGCTGAATAGAAAAAATTGAGACATGGCTCATTGTAATGAACTCTCCATGGGGAATAAAATATGTTAATAATGACGTCATCGGTCACGTGGGTTAGCCGCCATCTTGGAAAAACCTAGCACCTCCATATCTCCGAAAGTGCTGAATAGAAAAAATTGAGACATGACTCATTGTAAAGAACTCTCCATGGGGAATAATATATGTTAATGATGACGTCATCGGTCACATGGTTCGGCCGCCATATTTGGCCTAAATGGCCGATAAAAAAGTACATTCCGGCAAGTCCTCGGTCTCTGACCGATTTTTCATCTGTTTGTCTGTCTGTTTGCAGCACTACGTCCACACCGTTGCACATAGAATCACCAAACTTTGCACACATATTTGTCTTGCCCTGGAAGAGACTGTGCCCATTGATGACGTCATCGGTCACGTGGTTCGGCCGCCATCTTGGAAAATTTTTGCAGCTCTATATCTCCAAAAGTTCTGAATATAAAAAATTGAGACATGGCTCATGGTAAAGAACTCTCCATGGGGAATAAAATATGTTAATGATGACGTCATCAGTAACGTGGTTCGGCCGCCATCTT
The DNA here is from genome assembly GCF_964187855.1 of Myxine glutinosa. Lineage (NCBI taxonomy): Eukaryota > Metazoa > Chordata > Myxini > Myxiniformes > Myxinidae > Myxine > Myxine glutinosa. The sequence goes on from NC_136265.1 coordinate 13,496,279, forward strand.
GGGAAAACCGAAAAAATTTGCACCACTATATCTCCGAAAGTGCTGAATAGAAAAAATTGAGACATGGCTCATTGTAAAGAACTCTCCATGGGGAATAAAATATGTTAATGATGATGCAATCGGTCACGTAGTTCGTGTAGCTTCCACACTGGTTAACGACCCTCTCAGACCACTACATTTTTGATGAACCCACTCAGCGCACATTGTACATTGAATGGAGTTCACTCCGACACCCTTACTGCACACAGCACATGGCCACTTCCCAGTTCTTTCCACCTCACCACATGCTTTACCACTTGCCATCACCTTCGTCTTTCCTATATTCACCTTCAGACATTTTGTCTCCATACATTCCTTCCACTTGTTCGTCTTTTCCTTCAGTCCATCCATACTTTCTGCAATCAACACCAGATCATCTGCATACAACAACTCCCACAGTAAACCCTCCTTTACGTTCTGAGGCAGCACCTCCATCACAGCTACAAATAGTAGTGGACTTAGTACCGACCCCTGATGCACTCCCACCTTCACCTCAAACTCACCACTGTTCCGGTCCTTCGTCCTTACAGATGTGCGCGCTCTTTTTACATTGCCCTCACTACTCTGATCAACCATTCCTCCACTCCTAACTTCCTCAATGCCCATGTCAATACTTCGGGTGGAACCCTATCGAATGCTTTCTCCAGATCAACAAACCCAATAAACAACTTCTTCCTCTTCTCCATGTACTTCTCCTGCAACTGCCTCACAATAAAGAGCGCGTCTGTCGTTCCACTTCCTGGCATAAATCCAAACTGCATTTCGTCGATCTTCACCTTCTTCCTTATGCTCCTTTCCAACACCCTTTCCAATACCTTCATTCCATGCTCCAATAACTTTATCGCTCGGTACGAGCCACACTCCAGAGGGTCACCTTTCCCCTTGTATAGAGGGACGAGGGTACTCAGTTCCCAATCCACTGGAATGCAGCCTTCTTTCACCACCAGATTACAGATCTCTGTCATTCTCTTCACACCCCAACTTCCTGCTGCCTTCAACATATCTCCCACAACTCCCGTCGGCCCTCCCGCTTTTCTACTCTTCATTGCTTTTATCGCTTCCTCAACTTCCTTCTCAGTTATCTTCTCTGCCGGTCCTAAAACTGGGTTAATCTCTATGTTGCCATCCCATTCATTCTCTGTATTCAACAGCATTTCCATATATCTTTTCCATCTTCCTTTAATTCCATCTGGATATATATATATATATATATGTGGTTACATGCCCATACATACAGTCACGTGAAAAAGTAAGTACACCCCATGTAAAGTTTTGACTTTTTCAACATATTTCAACATACAGCTATTTGATCTTCATTTCAACAATATTGATAGACAAAGGTGAAATAATATAACAAATATCATGAAACATTTACATTTTGTAGTCCATTGTATAATTTAAATGAACATAAATGCAAATTTCGCATGTGGAAAAAGTAAGTACACCCTTGGCTCCAATAGGTGGTATTGCCCCCTTTGGCAGAAACAACCTCAATTAGGCATTTCTTATAACTGTCTACCAGTCTCTGACATCGACTAGGAGAACTTTTTGCCCTCTCCTCCATGCAGAATTCTTTCAGCTGTGCGATGTTTGAGGGGTTTCTTGCATGCACAGCTCGTTTCAAATCCCCCCACAAAATCTCGATGGGATTTAGATCCGGGCTTTGACTTGGCCATTCCAGAACCCTCCTTTTCTTTCTTTTCAGCCATTCCTTGGTGGATTTAGTGGTATGATTAGGGTGATTGTCATGTTGCAAGGTACACCTTTGGATGAGCTTCAACTTTCTGACAGATGGCCTCACATTATCCTCAAGCACCCTCTGGTACAATGAAGAATTCATTGTGGATTTTACGATGGTGAGCTGCCCAGGCCCTGATGCAGCAAAGCTGCCCCAAACCATAATATTTCCACCACCATGCTTTACAGTTGGTATCAGGTTCTTGTGGTCAAATTCTGTCTTTGGTTTTCGCCAAACATGTCTTCTGGTACTGTGGCCAAATACCTCTACCTTTGACTCATCTATCCAGAGCACATTGTTCCAGAAGTGCTAGTCTTTGCCGAGGTGTTCATTGGCAAACTTTAGTCTTGCCCTGATGTTCTTTCTGGACAGCAAAGGTTTCATCCTGGCACACCTCCCATGCAGATCAAATTTGTTCAGCCTCTTTCTAATGGTAGACTCGTGCACTTTGACATCGACAGTGGCAAGAGCTACCCGTAGGTCCCGTGATGACATTCTGGGGTTCTTAGAGACTTCTTTCAGCATCTTGCGGTCTGCTATGGGGCTGAACTTGCTGGAGCGGCCTGGTCTGAACACGTTGGCAGTTGTTTGGAATCTTCTCCATTTGTCGATGATCTTCCGGACAGTCGAAAGATTGATTTCAAATTGTTTGGAGATCTTTTTTAATCCCTTCCCAGACTCATAGGCATCTATAACTTTCTTTCTGAAGGCCTCAGAAAGCTCTTTTGATCTAGGCATGGTGATGCCGCACATTTCAACAACAAAGAGCAAACCAAACTAAATGTCTGAGGTTTAAATAAGACAGGTTCCTCCAAGATCCTCTCTCATGATGTTCTAATCATTTGCACCTGAGCTGGTGCACCTGATTCTAATTTTAGGTATTTGAAGTAGTGAGAAATGTAGGGGTGTACTTACTTTTCCACATTCGAAATTTGCATTTATGTTTATTTAAATTATACAATGGACTACAAAATGTAAATGTTTCATGATATTTGTTATATTATATCACCTTTATCTCTCAATATTGTTGAAATGAAGATCAAATAGCTGCATGTTGAAATATCTTGAAAACGTCAAAACTTTACGTGGGGTGTACTTACTTTTTCACGTGACTGTATATGTTTTTACATGTGTGGGGGTAGGTAACAAAATACCTTAGTCGAGATGGAACTGTATAGATTAGCATGCCTGAATGTCATGAAGAAGAAGAACCTTCATGTAGCTAAGTAGGCCGAATGTCCGGGTAAGATCGTATATGTCTCCATACGAGGGGTGGAGCTATGCTTATTAGGTAGGGCTTAAGAATAATCCCCAGTGTGTAATTGTCGCTGTGATTTTTCCCTTTTTTCTTATAAAATTCACTCGGCCAGCCATGCATTCGGCACATTGCCACAACTACACCGACAAGCCCGACATAAACCCAGTACATTGGCCGATCAGCCAGGGAGCCCTGCCCCCAAACATTCTCGATGGGCAGTCAAGAATGGTCGTGAGGTCAGGCCCCGAATGAGGACTGGTTGAGGAACGATGGGGTGATTGAATCGCGCTTGGTGATTGGAGTGAGCGTGACGTCAGAGGGAACGATCAAGAAAGGAGGAAGAAAAGCGAAAGGATCGCCATTGTTCTCTCTCTCTCGTCCGGAGTATCATGGCAGGTGGACGCTGTTGTCTCTGGCTTTCGGCTGCGGCTGGCTCGTGTGCGCTTTTTGTGAAGAGAACATTTTCGGAGCTTTGGGGAGCCTTTGCCACATTGGAGGAGGGGAGGTTGTTTGACTTGGTGCTCTTCGGGGGAGCTGGGGACCATGTTGTGCTGGCTGGCCCAGGATTGAGCGCTGAGACGTTTAGCTGCCTGCTGCACAGCTCGGTGTGCTCGCGTGATTGACCGGCGCCATTGTTCGAGCACTTCCACTTGCAGTCCTCTCGTCAACTGACCCCACCAAAGTGCTCTTCGAGACCAGAGCTGAGTGACAGCCAAAAGGGGGGATATTATTTTATTTTATCTATTCATCCCCTGTCTGTTTTCGTGTCTGAGTGGAGACGCCTCACATTAGGAAATATTCAATTTACCTCACTGTTCATTTTTATTCTTTGTGTTATTTCATTAAATTCATCTGTGTTGCATTTCCAGTTGAATGTCATGTTCTGTGTTCATGGTTTCAGATAAACCCCCGTCACATCCGTCTGTTCAGGTGGGGACCTCGTTATCTCTCCCCCGCACGTGCCAAAGAGATAGCACCGCCATATTTTTGGGTATACGCCTCGGAGTTAAGGCTTGTTTGGTCATCCGTCGTCTTGAGGTCTTCCCTGCAGGGTCGACACTACAATATTCACATTCTGTTACCTCCTGCCAAGTTATTTCAAGCTAACCACAGCACTTCCTCCATTCTTTCAACCAATAGGTTCTCTAACACTTTCAACAACAAAAAATGTTTTCAAACCAACAATTAGAGCAGTTATGTTCAAAAGGCAACTTTGCATGTAATAATGATTGTCACATGTCAATATGACAATGATCTTCACACCATTATGAACAATACTCACTTGAAAAAGATCACGTCCATCAGATATGCGTCCAACAAATAATTGTGTGGACAGAATGCTGAGTGCCCACACGTCGGCTGGGGGACCTTCATATATCTCCTTGTTGAATATCTCGGGTGCCATGTAAGCAAATGTGCCGCAGTGTGTATTAAGCTTTTCATGTGGCTTGCAAATTCTGGCCAAGCCAAAGTCAATGACCTTCACCAACCACTGATTATCACAAAGCACGTTGTCAAGCTGGAGAATAAACAGAAATCAATATATATTTTTAAAAGGTGAAACCTTTGATGATAAAACATGTTAAAATAAAAATTCAAAGTTTAATGAGAAGGGCACGCAGGAAAATAAAATTCCAGGAAGAGAGAAAAAAAAAACATCCTCTATAAATATCAGGAGTTTATCTATAATAATAATAATAAAAGGCAGTGTGGTGTGTCTCTGTGTGTGTGTGTGCGTGTGTGTGTGTGTCTCCCTCTCTCCTCCATAACTCCAAAACCATGAAACCTAACAGCCCCATTCTCTGCATGCACATTTCGTGAACTCCAAGGGTGTGCATGAATGAAAACTGGATGTTTGCGTGTGTTAAAACACCCTTTTTGAAGACAATTACCGACCTTGTTTTATTGAAACAAAAACAGACTTTATCCTTGGTCAGTCCCCTATCCCTCGCAGGGGTCTCGTGCTTTTTCAGCATGCTTAAAAACGCCTTTCCTTGGAACAGGCCGCAACAGTTTCTGCACAATTAAGCACTCAAAATTTATGTTTTCACTCTCCTCACACATCATTGAATGTCTGGTCTTCATACCTACAAATCGTTGTTTACATCACTATTGTAGCTGCTGTCATTTTCAAATTTGGAGCTTCAAATGATTTGATGCTTTATATGATGCGAGTTTCCACAATTGCCTCTCACGGACGAATTAAAGTACATTCTCAAGGTTCTGGTATTTAAAAAAGAGAGCGGGAAATCGATATGGTATTACATATCACATAAAGGCTCATTTGTTCACCACTGTTATGTCTGGCTGTGTGGCGTATATAGACACTCGCGAAATAATGCCGGAAAAGCAAGCACGATGTTTGGAAACTATGGCAATACAGTCAGAAGTGGTGCAATTGTCTTTTTATCACAGCGGATGTGTTTTTTTAAATTAAAATTACAAATGCCTTTTTTATTAGGGATGGAACACCCTCTGCGCCCTCCTCCTGAGTATATTTTATTTGTTTCCTTCCTTTAAAAAGTACATCAATTGACGAACGAAGGCCTGCCCTCCCACCTGCATGCATTGGGAGCTGCGGGCAGTGCCACGTCTGCGAAAAATGTTGTGCTATTTTATTTGCCCTTTTTGTGCAATTTGCTTTAAATTATGTCAATAGTTATATTAATATAACTTATAACTACTTATAACTACTTGTAACTTATAACTATAACTACATTAATATAACTATCGGGACCTCCGCCTCCGGTTTTGCTGGCGAGGTCGTATGTTTTTCCAAGTTCTCCACGCTACCAAAGTTAAGAATTTTTGCCATTTGTATTTTTGTCAAAACTGTATTTTTATTTTATGGTGTGAGTGCCGACTGTGTGTTTCTTGTTGGATATCGGTGTAAATCGTGCAAACCTGTGTATAATCGTCGGTTGGTTCCCGCCGCATTTTTCAGGCCTGGTTTTACAGGCCTCGAGGCTTTGTTGTCTCCTCTCAGCGGTCGTTTGTGGTCCATTTAGTTTCGTTCCCTCACTGTTTTTTCCAATCTTTTTTTCATCCCATACATCTTACCCTTTGTTTAAAGTATTAATTTAAATAATAATAATAATAATAATAATCAAATTTCCTTCTTCAGTGTTCGTTCATTCTTCGACCACGTGTTTCGCCCCACACTTTTTTTTTCTCTCCTTCCTTCATAACTCAATCCTCTCCTGCCGACACCTTTCCAATTCCAGTTCTCACCATACTTCTTCAACTTTATCCTTCTTCCTCTGATCCACTTTCACCTAACCTTCAAAAAAACATATTAACGAAGAATTTTAAAAGTAGACCTCTCCTCCCGTACTAACACATTTGCTTATACACCTGCCTGTTCCTTCGCTCTCTGCTCTCCTGGCTGTCAATCTTCTATTTTTCTGTTCCTGCTTCTGAACCTGTGCTGGATTTCCTTCATCCCCCTGAGGAATCCTTCATGCCCTCATTTAGGGAATTTCCCCGAAAGTTTTCACTGTTTAGTTTTAAAATGTTTAAACTTTCCCCTGAAGTGGTATATTCTGTTGTATTTTATATCACACTTTTCTTCTTCTTCTTTAAAAGGTTGTTTTCGATTTGCTCACCAAATATCTTCATTTCAAATAAAAATTCAATCTATTACAGTTCTTCCTTCTGACATTCACAAAACTCACCTGCATTCCACTGCTCATCCAACGTTTTCAAACGGATCTCTGACTTGAAAATCACAAGAAACTCATTTTGCAATAAATGTTCGTTTTCCATTAATCGTCCAACACTTTCGAAAATCCAAACCCATCCTTCCCCTCCTAAACTCCCCCTCACCCATCCCTTTGAAATCTACCCCCTTGCACCTCCCCTCCTAAACTCCTCCCAAACTCCCTCTTAACCCATCCATTTCAAAACTCCCCCTTTCTCGCTCCCCTTCAAATCTCCCCACCCTCCTTTTTTCTCCAATTCACCCCTCTCACCCCTACTCCACAAAGCGTCCTCCCCGCTTCCTCTCCCTTCCAACTCTTACCTCCATCTCCTCCAATCGTCTTCCTCACTCTGCCCCCCCTCAAACAACACCTCACTGTGCCTCATACAATCACCATCAAACCTATTGTCCTCCTCATCCTTCCCTTTCTCCGAGCTCTTCTGAAATCTCTGACACACTATCAACAGCTCTCCCTACCTCCTTCTTCTCTTCCTCATCTTACCCTACCCCTCCCCTGTCCTGTATCCGATGCTCCCCCTTCCTCTTCCTTAACGGTATGGACCTAAAACATCCGGGGCCTTCACTCAAACCTGTTTGATCTCTCCATACAGGTTGCTTCTGACAAACCAGACTTGAGCTGCTTGACAGAAACTTTCCTCCTTCAAAATGTCTCTGATTCCTTAATATCTCTCCCTGCTTACTCCCTCCTCCGGTATGATAGACCTGAACCTCGTCCTGGAGGTGGGGTTGCTATCTTTATCAAAAACTCTCTTCCAGCTGGCATGCTGACAGTCTAAATCACCACATATGAGGAAGAGGCAGCTGGGATAAGTAGATAGAAGTTGGTCCATGTTATCAGACAATGAGATGTAGATGGAGACATCACTGTTTGGTGGATGGTACAACACACATTTGAAGAAAAGGTGGGAGCGAAGGGGATGCCGTAGCCAGATGTACTCCTGGGGGTGGGCTGGAGCACTGTCACTCTCCCTGCATCCCCTTCGCTCCCACCTTTTGTTCAAATGTGTGTTGTACCATCCACCAAACAGTGATGTCTCCATCTACATCTCGTTGTCTGATAACATGGACCAACTTCTATCGACTTATCCCAGCTGTCTCTTCCTCATATGTGGTGATTTAAACTGTCAGCATGCCAGCTGGCTGGGTGTGGGTACCTCTCTCACCAGCCGTGGCACCTCAGCAAAGGACTTCTGTGACTCACTGGGACTGACACAATCTGTCAATTTCCCGACCCGGATAGGATATCAGTCAATAGAGCATCTTCTCTTCTGGACTTGGTGATGACAAACTTCCCTGCAAGTCTCTGCTGCTCTTCTTCTGCTCCAATCGGTTCATCTGACCATATGCTTGTGAAAGTGGACATCTCTCTGGCCATTCTCAGAGAGCCTCCTCAGTGCCGACGAGTCTGGCATTTCACTCAAGCCAACTGGCATGGTCTTCAAGCAGCCATCAATCATCTGGACTGGTCTCCCATCTATACTGCCTCTGACATCAACTCATCCTGGGAATTCTTCCAAAGTAAATTGCTCTCTCTCATGAACATATTTATCCCATCTCGTCTTCAGTTGTCAAACCCTTCTTTCCGTCCATGGTACACAGAATCTTGTGGTGAGGCAGTTGCCCTGAAACAACTTGCCTTCGCCTCCTGGAAGGCAAATCCAACGGAAGGCAATCTCATTTCCTTTCACAAAGCTCGGAAAAATTTTGTGTCTACCCTCAGGAGTGCTAGGAAACAATATCTCTCCACTCTCAAGAGTGAACTCTCAAACCTGTCTCCCTCTTCCAAATCCTGGTGGTGTCTTGTCAAATCTGTTTCTGGTGTTTGTTCCCCCCTCCATCCACTCTACCTCAAACGGCGACACAGCTGACACTGCACGTGAAAAAGCTGAATGCCTCAAGTCTGTTTGCCTCAGAATCTTGGATCCCAAACCGGCCTCTCTCTGTACCCACCGTACCCAGTCGTACCCAGCTGCTCCTGGACTCTGTGTCCTTCTCTCCTGACAAGGTGGAGAGTTTCTGTCAATCCTCGACTCTGATTCTGCAACTGGACCAAACGGCATCAGCCCACGGGTCCTAAAATCCTGCTCTGCCGCTCCTTCACACCCTCTCTCTGTTCTCTTCATCCTCTCTTTTGCTCAAGTTAATCTGCCATCAGCTTGGAAATCAGCCAACATTACCGCTTTACACAAAAAGGTGCAAAAACAGACCCTTGCAACTGCAGACCAATCAGCCTGCTCCCAATTATGAGCAAAGTCATGAAATCAATCATTGCTTCGGATATCAAATCCTTCCTCTTCTCCAATGGCTTGATCTCTGATCATCAAGTTGTATTCAGACCAGGTCACTCTACTCTGGACATGCTGATTCTGCTGTCTCAACAACGGATGGAGGTCCTCAATTATCGAACAGGAAATTAGAGCTGTCTCCCTTGACAAATCACGTGCCTTCGATACGGTCTGGCACCCTGCTCTGCTCACCAAACTCTCCTCCTATGGTATCCATGGAAATCTCCACACATGGCTTGCGGACTTCCTCTCTGGTCGTAGTCAACGTGTGGCCCTGAATGGATTTCTTTCATTTCCCCTTCCTGTTCAGGCTGGAGTTCCCCAAGGCAGTGTTCTGGGTCCTGTGCTTTTTCTGGTCTTCATCAATGATCTCTCCGACTCTGTGGAATATCCTTTATATCTCTTTGCTGATGACTCCACTCTCTGCCGCTCCAAACCTCATCCCTCAGATCGGCAGTTTGCAACCTCCTCACTCTCTGCAGTCCTGGACAAAATCACAGACTGGTCAAACAAGTGGAACATGTCTTTCAATCCTGACAAATCTCACACTCTCACTATGTCTCTCCAAAAAGACTGTCTGGACAACCCTCCCATCTACTTTCTCAACAATCCTCTCCAAGAAGTTCTGTCAGTCAAGCTCTTGGGTCAAACAATCTGCCATGATCTTTCCTGGGAAAACCACATTTCCAAGCTGGCCTCCAAAGCCAGTCGGCGACTGGGCATCCTCCGTCGTGCGAAGTCGTTCCTTGGCACACCTGAGCTCCTCACCACATACAAGGCTTTCACCCGCAGCTCAATGGAATTCTGCTCTCCCTTCTGGGCTGGTGCTCCTGCATCACACCTAGCTCGGCTTCACGCTGTTGAAACCAAAGCGTTCAGAATCATTGGAATCTTCCGCGATGAAGCTGATTCTGAGGGCCTTTGACTCACTCACCACAGGCATGTTGGTGGTCTTTCCATCTTCTACCAAATCCTCTCTGGCCTAGACCCGCTCTCCCCCCAGCCCTGTCTTTGCTCTGTGGCCCAAATATTCCTACAGGTCTCACAAGATCTGCCTGCAACCCTCTTATGGTTAAACTGCCAAAATCAAGACTCTCTATTCACCTTTCCCCTTTCATTCCTCTTTACTCCCACCTCTGGAACAAACTCCCTCACTCTCTTCAATCCCACTTCTCCCTACAGGTCTTCAAAACAGCTGTTCACCACCATGTCTTATCTTCCCCCATCCAAAACCTTGATGTTTTCTACCCCCGATAATTCACCCCAGATCCACTTTTCTGAAATACCGACTTCTTTCCTGGAAGTCTGCGCTGTGTCCATGTGGTTTTTACCTCTCCCACCCGCACCCCCCTTCCCATGCCTCCTCCCCCCAAGCCCTCTCCCTCCCACAGATCTCCCAATGTCCCTGCTCTCAAATGTTGTACTTGTGTGCTTCCCCACTCTCTCCCCATCTTGTCTCCCACTCCCTTTATTATGTCTTATGTGTCCGTTTGTTTTTTTGTCATTAATGTTAGCTCTTACATGACCCTCGATCTTGTATACAAAATATATATATATATATATTTATATATACATACCTATAAAAAATATACTTACAGAAAAAACAACTCTAATGTTTAAGCCACTTGGCTGCCCTGGTGATCATAGGTGGATCCATAGAGGGAGATGGGGGTGCAAGGGGTGCACAACCCCTCTCCCTGCCCCCCCTTTGGATTTTCGATGACAGGTTATATGTTGTTATATTTGATGCAGTCCAGTGGCAGATACATGTTGGTGGCACCATTTAACTTTCTCCATGTGCGAGTCAATTATGCGTGCGTTTGCAAGACACACACGTGATGAGAGGTATTGAGGGAATCTTTCAATAACGCATTAAATGTGTTTCCCAATCATGGTGTTCATCTTTTCAGAGTGCTTTAAATGCGTGTTTCACAATCGGCCCCTTACTTGATTTTGTCACAGATTGTGACCACAGTGCGGTCATTGTTGTTTTAACGAAGGATTCCGGCTGGACAAGTCCACTCACCAGTTTGCCACTTTGGCCCGTCAGTCATCGCGAATATGCTGAACTGTTGGCCCAGGGAGGAACGCAAGGAACTGCAGAAACTTCCGAGAATGCAGCAAATATCATTTCTGACGATGAATCTTTTAAAATATCCTGGAGAAGGACCCTTAGACGTCTCTCCCCACACCATGCCTCCTTTCAGCACCATGACCTGGTGCGTCCTCCCTCTCCCCCCCCCCCCCCCCCCCGCCACCCCCTGTCTTTAAATTCCTGGATTCGCTCCTGATATCCGTGATACAGTGTGGCTTGCGACTCCGTGGGGACATCCCAGGAGTTACAAGGCAAAATAAAATAGGGGATTAAAAGCAACGGGACAATCATGTTGTGCGAGAGGTATGCACACTTGCTCATGCTCACCCCCTCGCTGCCCACCACTCCTCCCTCTTGTTCTCCCCTCTCACCATCCCCCTGCTCTCCCCTGTCCACTGCTCCCTCTTGATCCTGCCTCCCTGTCTTTCTGCTCCCCATTTCCCGTATTCCTGGTCTCCCCTTCCCCCACTCCTCGCCCCCCCTGCCTGTCTTCCCCCTTCCTTCCCTCTCCCTCTCCACCCCCTCCCCTTCCCTTTACCACCCTCTCTTCTTTCTACTCACTCACCAAAATCCTCCTCCCTACCCTCTTCTCTCTCCCCACCTCAGCTCACCCTCTTCTTTCCCCTCCTCTTTCCCCACCTAAATATTCTCATCACGAAGTGACTTTGCGTTGCCCAGCTAAGACAGGTACCTTTGCTAGTCCAATCATGTGGAGGAGCTTGAAGCGAGAGTATGTCCAAAGAGAACAAACGAAAGAGTCGCAATCAGTGAGACTTGGTTTAGCTCGAGGAAAGGACGAGAAGGCCACAGATGTAGAGGTGTGACAGGAAAGAGAAAATAGCAGGAGGTGTAGCAATGTAGGTGAAGAACATTACCATATCATATGAAGACAAGCATTCTGAGTATTGCGCTGCAATACATGTCCCCTACCAAAGTTCAAAGTGCCATAACTTTGTCAAAAATGATCGAATATGCAAATTTATGCACGGTTGATGCTGGTTTTCAAACTTGATCTGAGGTATGCTGAGACACATGTGTGTCACGCCTCGCCTCGTTGATAAGCCCGCATGGTCGCTCCGTGGAGCGGCCTGTACGTATTGCACTGTGTGAATGATATAATTACCAACTCACGGTCTGAGGTACTAGCGATTCAAGAGATATCCATTTTTAAAAAATATTTTCGTTTAATTAACGATATCTGCCAAACCACGTGCCCTATCGCAAATTCCAAAAGGACATTTTAGTAGACTGACATGCTGAACAGATTTGTGAAGTTTCCCCTCGAATGGATCAAAAATGAGGGATGAGCTCAGTTTTAAAGGTTCATGCTTTAAAACGTCATAACTCTGAAACCATGTGATGCATGACGTCATGCTCGCTGACCTTTTTGTTCGTCATGGGTATGCGATTCTGCCTGCAAAGTTTGGCCTCGATCTGTTCAGCCGTTGCAGAGAAAAAGGGGTTTTCGTGTTTTCACGAAAAACAATATGGCGGCCGAACCACGTGACCTGTGACGTCATAATTACCATTACAATATTCCACAGACCGAGTCCCCCCTACGGTGAAAAGTTGATCTCAATCGGTCCTATTATTGCAGAGAAAATCTTTTTTAAAGGAAATTAAAACTTAAAATGGCACTGAGTTAAGGATCATCAGAATTATCAGAACTCCCAAAGTTCAAAGTGCCATAACTTTGTCAAAAATGATCGAAACGTCGTGAAGTTCGAACTTCACCTGTAACTTATCATGAGGAAACCATGTACCAAGTTTGAAATCATTAGCATTAAGCGTTCAGAAAAAAAGTCCGGAAAACTGTTCTTTGCGTGACGGACTGACGGACTGACAGACTGACGGACTGACAGACTGACGGACTGACAGACGGAGGGACGGAGTGAAAACCTATAGTCCCCTCCGGTGTACACCGGTAGGGGACTAATAAAGTGGCGATTTGAAGGAGGGAATTAATGGCGAGGGTTCTGTGTGGATAGATATTGGGGATGGAAGAATAGTTAGGTACGTACATATCAGGCTCCTGGTGCGTCGGAAGAAAGATTAATGAAGAGTTCCGAAAGGAATGTGTTAAGGGAAGGGGATTGATTGGGGATGATTTTAATTTGCCAGAAATAGATTGGGTTCAGGAACAGGGAAAGGGCAGATGAGCAATTTGTCGATCTCGTCCAGGATTGCTTTTTCATTCAGTATGTAGATAATCGCACGAGGAGTGGAGTGGTAGACCTCTCATGAGTGTGGTGGAGAACAAGAATGTGGTGGAGAAGGTTGAGGTAGAACAGCATTAATGGACAGGTGACCATAACATAGCGTGTGCAAGGTAATTCGGTTTGAGAATGCAGAATGAGGATAGAAGATGTGAGGAAGGCCAATTTTGAGAGTGCAGGGAGAGAGGTGCAATAGATGAGCAGGAGGGGAATCATTATCTATCTATAATTCCAGTAATCTCTGTGTGTATGTTTGTATGTTTGTATGTTTGTATGTTTGTATGTATGTATGTATGTATGTATATATGTTTGTCTGTGACCGCTGTTTCTCGACAACCACGGGTCCGATATACTTGAAACTTGCCAGGTATATTGCTGGGGACCCGATGATGTGCCTTTTCAAGGTTTCATATTAATCGGAGAAGTAGTTACCGAGCTATGTCCAAAAAACGATTCAACCAATCAGAGAGCAGCGAGCTATCACGTGTGCCGAACGTGGCGAACAGACTCTGCCTCGGACGGCACATTTGAGAGCGTATTCATTTATTTCACGTTGGAAAACTATGTTGCCGTTAAACTATGTTTTAAAACTAATTAAAACTAATTTGCGATTCATCGTAACTGCGATTTGCGACCTTCCGGACAGTGAAGACTGCACTTCCGGCAGCCAATCACAGAACGCGTTATTGCGTAGGCGTGGCCGATGTGAGAGCGAGCCGAGCCGACCGCGTGCGCCATTACGGTTCGTAATTCGATTTCTTCCGGAGAAAATAATAATTTCTCGATTTCTTATGCGCATTATTTCTCCCAATTCAGTCAGAGCGAAGGGCGGAAGCGAAGAGCGTTGTTTTTTTTGTTTACGGGCGTACGGGCGTACGGGCGGGGTAGAGCGTACGGGTTGCGTTATTTATTTTTTTTGGCAAGGAACGGGCACCCACGTACGGGCATGCCCTAGTCAGAGAAATGGGCAATCTTCATGGGGAAAATGTGCAATAACATGTTCACAATGTCGCCATGAATCGAGATGTAAAGATGAAATACACACTCCGACAGTGGGTGGTTCAGTGTGGCACACACCTTCACAGAAAGGTCTAATGAATTGTGTGATGAGGAGAAATGGGGTGGACATGTGCCCGCAACCCCCCCCCCCCCCCGCGCCCCTCCCCCTTGTTGGTAATTATACAAAGATATACATTTTGTTATTTCCTTCATTCTCCACTTCCCACTCCATTCCTTCCTTCCTGTGCTGCCAAAAGAAAATATATATTTCATCGCAGTGTTACACAGGACATATCACGGTCCATGGTGGTGCCGTTGGTTACCTTTATATCCCGGTGCACAATGTTCTTGTTGTGCAAGTACGTAAAAGCAGAAGCCATCTGGAAGGTGGAGGTAGAATATCAAAACATGGAGACAGATTTTACAATTTCGAGTTCAATGCTTTCTGCCATATTTCACACGTCAACATCACACTGAGGCTGAAAGATGTGTCAGCTCACCTGCTTCATGACCCACCACGCTTTAGGTAAGGAGAATATCCTCTGTAAAACAAGTTGGTGATCGAGCGAACCTGCACGCATCGAACACAAACATACAAGGGCAATGAGATCATTGATTTTTAACAAAACACGAGAAGAGGAACAAGGGGAGGAACGATAAACAAAACAATAAAGATAAATTTTGTTTGCAAAATCGAAGGTCATGGAAAAGAAAACTGACAGACGGTCACAGTTGGATATAAGAAGGAGCGAATGAAGAGCAGGAGGAATGAGGGAGAACAAGAGAGGAAGAGAAAGGGGAGGAACTGGAGGTGAGTCGAGTAAAAAGAGGGTTCACGGAGATAGGAAAAGGAAAGGTGGAGGATGACTCGAGATGGAGGTGCATCCCTGCTTGAGGTGATGGAGGGGAGAATGTGTTTGAATCGTTTTCCGGAAACACAACTCCATAAAGATTGTAAAATAGCTAATTGTTATACATTTGGTGGCCATCTTGGAAATGGTGGCCAATTTGATGCGGTTCTCATTGGTTGCTCTCCTGGGTACCAGTCATTTGTAGTTCTACATATAATAATGAACATTTCCACCAAATTTCATGTTTCTATCATGATTTTACCAATTAAGGTGAATTTGGCCAGGTAACCACTGCACTACCACGGCTGATGGTGAGGCCTATAAAGTCAAGAGACGAAACCACTTCTCATGTGGTTTCCCAAACCAAACTTGTCCAAACCATTCCCAAACCACTTCCCAAACCACTTCCCAAACCACTTCCCAAACCACTTCCCAAAACAACTTCAGAAACCTCACCTGCAGCGACATAATCCATGGCGATGACCACTTCCTTCGAGATCTGATCTTGATGAACGCCAATCAGCTTCACTGTCAGGAAACAGCATGGCGGAGCACAAGTTCAGATGGCATAAAGAAACTCGTCCAAAGTTAAACACCTTTAAACATTCATGATGAACACATGAATTTAGTGTGACCCTTCCGATGACAACTGATCAACAGTGTGACAAGTTCGTGTTTCACAGGTGATTCTGTGTGCTGTCCCTCGGATGGACGTCAAACCGGCATCCCATCTGCGGACATGAGTCCGTGTGCGTTGAGGATCCCACGGTGTCCTTCATGAAGAGTGGGCGAGTTATCACTGGCACTGGTGTTGGCCTAATGGTTCGGGCGGCGGCCTTGGGATCCTGAGGTCTTTTTTTGATTCTTTTTAGTGAAGATCCGGATCCAGATACGAGAAAGTTTAATTTCTGAAGCGATTCTTCATCATTGATAGAAATGGCCAAAAACTATGTCCCGGATATTGCTGTGGATTTGGAAAATGTATCAATGAGGGAGCGCATCCATGTGCACTATAGGAATCCCAGGATAGTGATTTCTTAGTCCAGGTAAAGGTGCACCTTTGCCCATTGTCTAAGGTATAGGTTCTCAAAGTGGTCCCTACCGCCCCCCAGTGGGCGTTGGGAACTTTCAGGGGGGCGCTCGAGAGTCCACGGGCGGTAGGGGGGCGCTGGCAATGATTCGGAGCGCTCATTGGGCTTCCTGCAGTCTGAACAGGTGACCCGGCGCCATTCGGCAAATTGGCCATCCAATCAACGACCACATTCTTTCCCCCTCCGCATGGTTTTTATGATCACATATTCGCTGATGTCGTGTAGGTTTTAGGTTTGACCCGTTTCCGGGCCCTCTTCTCAACAGCGGTCGAGTTTCTGTCGGAAATTGATCCGGAGCTATCGGAGAAAGTCAATGCGATCGAGCATGATGTGGCTTACCTCACGGACATATTCAGTACACTGAATGATGTCAACAAACAGCTCCAGGGTGACCATATGACGCTGATTAAAGGAAAGAAAGTGATCGGCGTGTCCGTAACCAAGGCGACTCTGCACAGGGAAACCCTCGGCCGCAGAGATATGTTCCACTTTCCCCGGTTGGCAAAGGAAACTGCTCTTTCTGATGAAGAGCTGCTCGGTTATTGCAATCGCCTTGAGAAGATTCGTGGAGATGTGGAGCAGCGTTTCAGAGACATGCGAGAACTGTCGGTGCCAGCATGGGTGATGAACCCATTCAAATGTGACATTCGAGATGTGAAGCGCGAATTACAGGACGAAATTATCAACCTCCACAATGACGATGAGGCGAAGGCAAGATTCCCGCAGCATGAATACGGCAAATTCTGGATTCTGGAGCGGGGCGAATACCCCGCAATGTGGACAGAGGCAGAACTGCTGCTGATGGCGTTCCCCGCATCATAACTCGTTGTTAGAGGGTTCAGCGCCGGGATGGTGCTGCTGACCAAGTATCGAAACCGCCTTGACATTACCAAGAGGGGCGATCTGCGTCTCGACCTCACTGAGATGGAG
Organism: Myxine glutinosa; assembly: GCF_964187855.1. NCBI lineage: Eukaryota > Metazoa > Chordata > Myxini > Myxiniformes > Myxinidae > Myxine > Myxine glutinosa. Next base: position 13,513,502 of record NC_136265.1, read on the forward strand.
CCAGACGTTCGTAATCTCGCAGCGAGTCACCAGGCCCACCCTGCACACTAACGGTATTTGGGCCTGTGATAACAGATTCCCAGTTTGCCTCACCTGGACCTGTTCTGCTGAAACATTGTAGGTCGTGAAAAATAAAATAAAAAGTAAAGTAAAATAAAGTAAAATATTATTCAGAAAATATTTGGCTTCTGTTATTTTTGCTTCCTCTCTACATAAATTCTGGGTGTCCGACCACGAACGATAGGACAAGGGGGGCATTGGGCCGGTCCAAGAGGGCAGAAGGGGGCGGTAGTCCAAAAACGTTTGAGAACCGCTGGTCTAAGGGGTTCAGGTTATGGGAACATGCGTTGAAGTTAGTTTGTCGATGTATTCCCAGTGTGGTGTCTCCCCAATTCAAACTGTCTGTTTCTTTCAATTCCCATTCGGTTCGTTCCAACAATTCCCACTCCGTCCGTTCCAGCAATCTTTATTCAATCCACATTTGGTCCATGCTTCAATCCACGGACAGATTTGGACAAAACTTGGTGGATGAGTTGGGTTGGTGACAAGAACAAGCTCATTCGATTTTGGAGGTCTGGATCCAGATCTGGCCTATCAATGGAATAGAAAATGTAAAAGGTTCAACCTGGCGGAGGTATGCACTCACTCGAGTGACGTCATAGTGCATATTGCAATAACTTTGAGTGAAATCCAAACTTACCAATGTGTGGATGGTCAAGTCGCCGCAACATCTGAGCTTCTTCCAAGAGCTACAAAAGAAGAAAAGAAAACCTGTATAAAAGGTAAACTTACCCCGTAGCTGCACCCACAAAGTTGTAACTCACACAGGGGGACTCACATCATCATGGGCCAATCGACAAGGATCCAGCACAGACAAAAGTTCTATCAAGACAGTTCCGAGGTACATTGAACTGTTGGTTCAGCAGTTAAAACACAGTTGTCTCCACATTCACACAAACTTACGTCGTCGTTCCCCTTCACATATATCGCTTTCTTCAAAGCAACCTGGAAGAGAAAACAAAAGGTCCACATGATAACACCTTCGACCTATCTACAATGCGCAAAAACGATTACAACATATGATATTTGTGCAGCAGCCAAGGAGTTTATGTTATTATTCTTAATCAAATGTGTAATTCAAATTACCTCTTTAAAATACCAAAACATCTCAATGCACTGGAAAAGGTGGGGACAGGAACACGACTGCACTATACTGTACTGCAAAGACTAGGACTTGTAATACCCTCTCCCACCTGGAGGTGGCGCTACATGACACACATTTACATTGAGGATTTGCATCATCTCCACGAGAAGATGGAGGTGATGTGGGATGGACAGCAGAGAAGATAATTGAATATCAGGTTGGAAGAGAAAAAGATCAGATCAGGAAATAGGTTTGAGTATCTGGGGGGAACAGTGAGCGGGGATGGTAAGTCAGAGGCAGAGGTGCGGAAGAGGATTCAGGTGGGTACGAATGCCTGGAGGAGGGTGGAGTGTGGAATGGCAGACAGGAATATTTCAAGAAGAGTGAAAGGGAAGGTTCTGATATCGTGTGTAACGCCGGCCTACCTTCACTGTCTTTACATCTTTCTTGTTTGTTACTTGTGAAAATCGAAGATTTTTCAAGTACAGCACTGTATATTGGCTGGTCGCGTACGTTATTCTTTCTGTCTGTCTGCCTGTCTATCAATCATCTGCAGGTCACAATTTTAAACCAATCTTCACAAAACGTCACGAATGGTACGGGTTCGTCCGAAGTTCGTCCTAAAATCTTCAATTTACATCTGATTGATTTTGAATTTCAAGAGGATTTGTCACTGAATTTGATTTCATAATAGGTCACTGAACTCAACCACTAATTCTTTATGAGGTCAACAAAGGCCAAAAGGTCAACATACACCGCATTTCTAAAATCATCAATTTTCATCGAATGTGATTATTTGGTCATTGAATTCAACAACCAATTATTTTTGAGGTCTCAACACAAACTAAAAGGTCAACATAGGCCAAAGATCAACTCATTGGATTGACTTGAAATTTGAAGAGGACTTGAATATCAAGTCAATTAATTCAACAACCAAAATATTTTTGAGGATAAATTTGTTTCATGGATTTCGCAAGTATTGTGCTGTCCATGACATCGTTCTTGTTTGTTTGTCTGCAAGCAGGATATCTCTAAAAAGTTATAGCTGTATTTGGACGAAACTTTGTGGACAAGTTGGGTGTGTGACAAGGACTAATTGATTCAATTTCGGTGAAGATCCGAATCCAGATATGGATACCAGATTTTAAGTGATTCATCACCACTGAGAGATGGGGCCAAAAACGATGTGGAGAACGATATTTCAAACACCTGGTGGATGAGTTGGTTTGGTGACAAGAACAAGCCAATTATATTTTGGTTCAGGTCCGATCCGGCCGATCAATGGGCCTGGTGAAGGTGGGCGCTCTGTCGAGTGCCGTTCTGGTTTGTTCATTGTAATTACATCTTTGATGGAATCTCCCACAGGAATGATGTGGAGCTGCAATTCGAAGGAAAAAGCATCTTTCATCGAAACAGAAACGAAGGAGACAAATTCAGATGCAGGAGATTCCCCATTCCCTTCTTTCGTTTACCCTCCATCGTGTCCCTCCACGGTGTTCTATCTAGCTCTCCCACGAACTGTTCCAACTCCCAGAAAGTGAAAGGAAGACAGAAAGTATACCACAAGTTTGTACCTCCACTGCAGACTTGATGTCCTTTGCTTGATAAACTTTCCCAAGGCCGCCTTGTGCAATTTTGGAGATGACCTCCCAGTCCCCAATCTGATAAAGGCACAAACAAAACTTCACAACAATGCTTCTGTTATAATAATAAAATGCAGTGTGTGTGTGTGTCCACGTGCGTATGTGTGTGTGTGTGTGTGTGTGTGTGTGTGCGTGTGTATGTGTGCGCGCGTGTGTGTGTGTGTGCACGCGCATGTGTGTGTGCGCGTGTGTATGTGTCCTTCATAACTCCAAAACCATGAAACCTAGCGGCCCCAAGCTTTGTATGCATACATCTCGACCTCCAACAGAGTGCAGCGGAAGGGAAGGGAATGGAGAGAGGGGAGGGAGGAAGGGGAGGATGGGTGGAGTGTAAGAGAATCAATCCCACCACAAATAAAAGGTTACTCCCGCCGTTTACCCGCCCTTCTGTTAATTTCTACAGGAGCCCGAAGTATGATACCTCAAGGATTTAACATGGGAAATACTGACGATCATCGTCCTTTTTCCTTCAATTCTTTGAATAGGTTCCCGGCAGTTCCTGATTTGTGGAAAATCCACGAATGTCTCGGCAAATCCCATAGATGTCGAGGAAAATTCCGTGAATGTCAAGGAAAATTCAGTGAATGTCGAGGAAAATCCCGTGAATGTCGAGGAAAATCCAGTGAATGTCGAGGAAAATCCAGTGAATGTCGAGGAAAATCCAGTGAATGTCGAGGAAAATCCCATGAATGTCTCGGAAAATCCCGTGAATGTCTCGGCAAATCTGCGCTTGTCTGGTAAATGTTTCAATGGAGAAAATGGGGATAGCTAATTGCACAAATACATGTGGTGGAATGTTTTAATTCTGTGCAGTAACTCATGGGGGATTACGTGTTAAGCAGCTGGTGGGATATTCCCATGAAGCAGTTTACAGTGTGAATGTTGGAACATCCTGCAAAGCTACGTTTACAGTGTGAATGGTGGGATATCCCGCAAAGCTTGCTTCTAAGTACTGTAATGAAGTACTCTAAGTATTCTAAAAAAAAGTACTCCAATGAAAAAAACGTTTCCTCAAACCTCAACATTTATTTAAATTTTTGTCTCATCATAAAAATCCAATTGAATGAATAACAGACATTGCAATATGAATGAATGAATGAATGAATAGCAGAAATTGCATGCAATTAAACAAGTGACATTATGATCAAAACAAATCAATGTCTGACATATTGAACATGATTTGACATGGTGGATGTAACCTTCAATCAAAATTATGGTTTTGCGGTTACATGTTGAACTGTTACAATGTTGAACGTTTGAAACACATATGTTGAACGCTATGGTCAACATCAGCTGTGGTTTGAGGAATATCGGGTGATCCCACCTCAACACATGTGAAAAAAAATGATCGCTTTTTATTGGAGGTGAGGTATTTGTGGGGGGAGGCGGCCCAGGTGTGCCCCACCCTACTGGATTCGCCCCTGCATATCTTATATAATATGACAAATTAGTGTTTGCATTTGCGATTGTAGAATGTTTGGCATCGATTTAAGTGGACTCATACTTTTGCACAACACTGTAGGAGATCCAAAATCTTGCTTACCAGGTGATGATCCTGAAATTCCTCAGTCTTTGTTTTCCGCTTGGAGGAAGGACCCAAATCACCTTCAAAAATGAAGCAAAAGTCAACACAATAGTGATATTGTGATGGAACATCAATGGAGAGAATATCAACATGTTCAGATATGCGCATGTGCGTGTGTACGTGTGTGTGCGTGTGTGTGTGTGTGTCTGTGTGAGTGTGTGTGTGTGTGTGTGTGCATGTGCGTGTGTGCGTCTGTGTGTGTGCGTGTGTGTGTGTGAGTATGCGTGTGCGTGGGTGTGTGTGTGTGTGTGTGTGTGTGTGTGTGTGCATGCTATTGTGGAAATTAGACGTCATTTTCATTATTTAATCATCTTCTTCTTCTTCTTGGCCAGGTAGCTGCTCATATACCATGTCACCGAGTGAGAAGTCCAGTGCTCAGAACATGCAATATTGGCTTGAGTCTTTCAGGAACCAGTTTGCTAGGCCTGACATGATTGAAGTTGGTAAAGACATGAATTTGTAACTTGTTGAGGGTGTCGGTGAAAATTTGCCAACTCTTCATGAAAGACACCGAGAGATGTCTAATGTCTCCAAAATAATGCCATCAGACGGGAAATCCAGCAAAAGTTTCATTTTATGGACTGCACACCTGTGACCAAACGCCCGACCTGTGAAGCACCAATTTGATTTTATGCAACATGGATGGAACATGGATTCTTCAAGCAGCCATCAAACCTCTGAACTGTTCTCCGATCTCTACTGCCTCTGACATTAACTCATTCTGGGAATTCTTTAAAAGAAATTTGCTCTTTCTCATGCACAGATTCATCCCATCTCGTCTTCCCTTGTCGTACCCTTCCTCCCGTCCATGGTACACTGAAACTTGTGGTGAGGCAGTTGCCCAGAAACAACTTGCCTTCTCCTCATGGAAGGCAAATCCAACGGAAGGCAATCTCCGTTCCTTCCACAAAGCTCAGATCAAGTGTGTGTCTACCCTCAGGAGAGCGAGGAAACAATATCTCTCTACTCTCAAGACTGAACTCTCAAACCTGTCTCCTTCCTCCAAATCCTGGTGGTGTCTGGTCAAACCCATCGCTCTCTGTACCCACTTACCCAGTCAAACCAGCTGCTCCTGGACTCTGTGTCCTTCTCTCCTGACAAGGTGAAGAAGTTTCTGCAAAACCTCGACTGGTTCTGCAACTGGACCAGGCGGCATCGGCCCACGGGTCCTAAAATCCTGCTCTGCTTTCTCTATATAGAGCTCTGGAAGCTCTATCTCACCCTGTCTCTGTTATCGTCAGCTTCTCTTTTGATCAAGGACCTCTGCCAAAAGCACATTTCGAAGCTGGCCTCCAAAGCCAGTCGCCGACTGGGCATCCTCCATTGTGCAGTCTTTTCTTGGCACACCTGAGCTCCTCACCACATCCAAAGCTTTCATCCGCAGCTCAATGGAATACTGCTCTCCCCTCTGGGCTGGTGCTCCTGCCTCACACCTTGCTCGGCTTCACGCTGTTGAAACGAAAGCTTTCAGAATCATTGGAATCTCCCATGATGAAGCTGATTCTGAGGGCCTTTCTCTCTCTCACTGCAGGCAGGTTTGTGGTCTTTCTGTCTTCTACCGACTTCATCTACCTTCAGTGGCGGAGGTAACAGCAACCATTTCCATGTCTCTCCTCCTAAAGGTGCTTAAACATCCAAATGCATGCAAAAGACTTGCAACCGAGATAACTAATTTATTAGAAGGAAATATTTATTTTCAACACTCACCAGGTCGCTGCTGTTTCTCAACCGGTTGTATTGACATTTCAGACACATCATTCCTGTAAAAATGAGAAAGATTTTGTGAAGCTGAAGTAAAAAAAGTTACAAAAAGAAACAATGTAAGAATAAAAATGCAATGGGTCGGACTGCATCAGTTTTTTATTTATTTTCTGCATTGAGAGAGCAAACAAGACTGGACTGCTCCCTTCTAAGTGCCTTCACACACAGTTGGCAATGAAGAGAAGAAATGGGACGTGGTGAAGAGGGTGTGAAGTTCACAAAAACCACAATTTTGTTTCCCCTTGGTTTCCCAATCTTCCACACTCGCCTCCAATCAGTCTAGCCAGGGTTTGAATCCCGACCCATCTATAAAATGTCATCCTGGTGTTTCACAGGTAGGGCAATTCATCAATGTGTGTGCTCTCCTTCAGATGGCAGTTTGCTCCTTTGAGAAAAGAAGGTGAGCTATCGCAGACTCCCTGAACAAATTCCTACCCTGACCAGCAGAGGACATTGCACCAGCGGCACATCCACGCTTCCAGCAATGATGCAAAGCAGCAGCTCCCATGAAATGATGATGGCTGAGCCTCAAGAGGAAAAGCGGTAAAATAGGGAGTGGAAACAGCCCAACATGTCATCAAAATGGGAAATTCAAATCCTCACTTTCAGGAATCCGCCACGTCTGTGTACACTGAGTTTGAAAGTTAAAGAATGCGTGGATGAGGGAAGCGCAGTGGAAGTTGTGTATCCAAACTTTCAGAAGCCGAAGAACGAACCGGATGTGTGATCGAAACCAGCACCACAAGGTGGTATCCGGTATTGGAAATCATCGTTTTCTTATTAAAAAAAGTTTAAACAATTTCTGAGTTCGAGTAAATCTGAGGAAGAAAATGTTTAAGTTCATTTATTTTAAGCAGAGGTTCATCCCAAAGCACCAAACACAACTTTGCAGGGAAGGAAAAGAGATTTTTGAAAGCTCCAAATATAAGCAGCAAGATTGTCTGACAAAGGTGATAGAAGCTGACTTTGAAGAAGATGGAAGATGACATAAGATATGACAAGATCAGCTTCCATTTCCTTTGAGGATTGCCATTTGTATCGTCACCACAAATCTTGTCATGACATCCTGAAAAGGGATTCTTCTGTTACTTACATATGTGGAATGTCGCCACATGTAAACATGTAACGTCGCTTCTTCTTCTTCCCAGTTCCTCCGAGGATGTGCCTAAGTTGAAAAAGATTGAAAAGTCAATTTATTGTACATTCCCTGAGATAGATATATCCAAAATCAAGTTTTAAAAAGTGCAGATGGGGGGTGAATGAATTTATTTACTTCACACGCTTCCATGGCGTGGTTTTCTTCTTCCTCTGTGGGGAATCGTGTGGTGGACCCTCCATGAAAACCGCGTTTTCATGACTTCGTCCACGTGACGGGTTCGCGCACTTCGCTTGAGAACCAGGAGACTTGTTCTTGTTTGTTTTCCTGGTAAAATAACATCCACAAGTTGTTGCAAGTTTGTTATACCAAATAACATAAATACATTCTCAATTTCAACAAATCTTTTCTTTTCACAACTGACGCTGCAATGTCCCCGACACAACATGCCACAGAATATAAAACATGATCAGGAAAAGGTGTAAAATGTACAAAAGTAATTTGGTCGAGACGAGTGGACGAGTGAATGCGCTTTCGATGTCGGGGATGTACCTGTACCTCCTCCTCCTTCACGGCCACAACTCAGTCCTCCCCTCCTCACGCTCATAAAAGCAAAAGGGCATTCCACACTTCGATTATACACATTTCTTCATAACCTCCTCGAAACAGCAGAATATTTAACGCTTTTCCCTTCCTCTATCATGCTGCCATGGATTTCACATAAATCATGTTAAAAAAACAGCTCTTACATGTCATGGGCCACCACAGTCACCTGTCCAACTGATAATCCCGCGAGATACTCGGAAACCCCATGGAGTTGGGTTTTTTGGTCCTTGTTCGAGTTTTTTTAGACAAAATAGTCGGAAATAATAGTATTCACCCACATAAGGTCCACAGTAAAAGCCCTGGTTGAGGGAATGCCAGTTATTTGGGCGGTGTATAGACGACAGAGCCCTGCCTGGTTCGCTGAGGCTGATGCGGACCGTGATCTTCATATGGCTTGGGATACATATCAGCCCCAATCTTTGGATATTTGATGATCCTTTTAATGGTCACAATCAAGTGTATTATTAGCTCACCTGGACTTCAGTCTGGTCCGTAGGGAAGTCAGCCAGTCATTCAGTGAGTGAATGAGTCTGTAAACACTTCAGTGATTATCACTTGAACCAAACACACAATTTCGATTAAACTTGGTCATAAGATTCATATCTGATGCCCAACGAAGGTGTATGACCACATCAAAATCTGCACTCATTAAATGAGTCTTCAGGGGGGGGGGGAGTTTTGACCTCCCCCCCCCCCCCCAAATAAGTATTTGTCTCTTCTGCAAAACTACACACAGAATGTGACTGAAACCTGGCGACAAGCTTCGTATCTGATACCTAACAAAGGTGAATTGACCACATCAAAATCTGCGCTCATTGTGGGGGTCCACGGGGGATTTTTGACCCACCCAAATTGGTATTTGCTCTCTTCTCTGAAACTACACACACGATTTCAATGAAACTTGATCACAACCTTCAACGATGTACGAAAGATTGTTCACGACATTAAAAACATCATTGTCTGAGTGGGTCTGTGGGGGGTTTGAGTGATTGTAGCTCGTGATCCAGGTGAGCTTCAGGACCCACGGTCCTACTTTTATGATTATTATACAAGCAGGGACAGGTAGAAAAGATATGTAACAATAAATGACCAAAAACAATTATCTTCTTCCTGATGTACATATAGTGGGTGGCGGTAATATGGACCCCGGGGGAATATGGACCCCACTGAATTTCCCATGATGCACTGCATCAAGCCTCGTCTCCATATCACGGGATAAACAAGTATGGCCGACCAGCAAGTGACCAACTGCAGTTGATTCAAACTCTTTAATGATGGTAAGTGCAAACTTCCAAAAGTTTTCATCTCAAATTTTACAATTCATAAGCATGCAGTACTGTGTATGTACATGTAGTCACTAGCTTGTTTGATGAGTGGTGTCCCTGGCTGAGTACACGTGAGAGCTGTCTACAGCACCACTGTGTGTAGAAAACTCCATCCCAGCCCATATGTACTGGGCATGCTGACATGATCGAGAGGCATGGTGTGGGGAATATGGACCCTTTGGTAGTGTCTAATATGGACCGTGGACCCATGTCCATATTCCCCACGGTCAATGTCCATATTCCCCACACAGGAAGCTTATCGAATAAGTCCACAAAACAGCATGTTCACTGTCAAAATTTGAATCAAATAAATTTTTCTGCACCGAAATATGTGACTAAGCAAAACTAGGCATGATCCAAGTAGCCGTCAAGTATCGGCTGTTTGTTAACAGCCGATAACATGTACACTTGATTCTGTATAAAAATCCGACAGTGACTATGCACTGTCGGAGATTTAACTCGCCCCGAAAACGCGTAATCATCACATCCTCTCCTTCTAAAAGACGTTTGATCGTGGAACATCAAGAACAAGAGAGAAGGGCATTGAAGAAAGGGCCAACACGCGAGAAGCAGAATCCTATATCCCCAACTAATTTGAAAGCGAAAAAAGGCAACAGACCACGAACAAAGCGCGGTCCTCCAGTTCGAAAGCAGGTTACCAAGTCTGCCAAGCAACACAGAAAAGGTCCTGAAAACTGCATGAGTAATGTCTCCTGCATATATTGCTATGAGTTATTTGTTGATCCACCTGAATTTTCTTGGATCGAATGCAGTGAATGCAAGCAATGGGCCCACGAAAACGAAACTGACAATGAGGGTACAGGTGCTTTCGTCTGTGACGAGCGTCGCTAAGGTTGTTGTTCACTGAAAATTCCGAAAGTCACATTTGTCCCAGGGAACATTTGTCTAAAATAAACTAGACTTACCATATTGAGGTAATATGGACCCGAGGTCCATATTACCCCATAGGGGGCGTCCATATTCCCCACGTTGTTTGGAATATGGACACTGATGGCATATTTTTATTTGTCCCCTCAATCATATGTCTTTGATTTTATTCAACCCAAACTGCACGGGGATGTAGTCTGTCTGGTTGTCTAAATAAACCATTATTTGGAAATATTCCTTATCTATTTGTATAGTCTCTATCGGGACTTTGGCTTAGGGGGTCCATATTACCCCCACCTACCCTATATACAGTCACGTGAAAAAGTAAGTACACCCCATGTAAAGTTTGGACTTTTTCAACATATTTCAACATACAGCTATTTGATCTTCATTTCAACAATATTGAGAGATAAAGGTGATATAATATAACAAATATCATGAAACATTTACATTTTGTAGTCCATTGTATAATTTAAATAAACATAAATGCAAATTTCGCATGTGGAAAAAGTAAGTACACCCTTGGCTCTAATATGTGGTATTGCCCCCTTTGGCAGAAACAACCTCAAGAAGGCGTTTCTTATAACTGTCTACCAGTCTCTGACATCGACTGGGAGAAATTTTTGCCCTCTCCTCCAACGCAGAATTCTTTCAGCTGTGCAATGTTTGAGGGGTTTCTTGCATGCACAGCTCGTTTCAAATCCCCCCACAACATCTCAATGGGATTTAGATCCGGGCTTTGACTTGACCATTCCAGAACCCGCCATTTCTGTCTTTTTAGCCATTCCTTGGTGTATTTACTGGTATGTTTAGGGTCATTGTCATGTTGCAAGGTCCATCTTCGGTTGAGCTTCAACTTTCCGACAGATGGCCTCACATTATCCTCAAGCACCCTCTGGTACAATGAAGAATTCATAGTGGATTCTATGATGGTGAGCTGCCCAGGCCCTGATGCAGCAAAGCTGCCCCAAACCATTATATTTCCACCACCATGCTTTACAGTTGGTATCAGGTTCTTGTGGTCAAATGCTGTCTTTGGTTTTCGCCAAACATGTCTTCTGGTACTGTGGCCAAATAGCTCCACCTTTGACTCATCTGTCCAGAGCACATTGTTCCAGAAGTGCTGGTCTTTGCCGAGGTGTTCATTGGCAAACTTTAGTCTTGCCTTGATGTTCTTTCTGGACAGCAAAGGTTTCCTCCTGGCACACCTCCCATGTAGATCAAATTTGTGCAGCCTCTTTCTAATGGTAGACTCGTACACTTTGACATCAACCGTGGCAAACGCTACCTGTAGGTCCCGTGATGACATTCTGGGGTTCTTGGAGACTTCTTTCAGCGTCTTGCGGTCTGCTCTCGTGCTGAACTTGCTCGGGCGGTCTGGCCTGATCAAGTTGGCAGTTGTTTGGATCTTCTACACTTGAAGATGATCTTCCGGACAGTCGATTGATTGATTTAAAATTATTTGGAGATCTTTTAAAATCCCTTCCCAGACTGGTAGGCATCTATAACCTTCTTTCTGAAGGCCTCAGAGAGCTCTTTTGATCTAGCCATGGTGACGCCGCACACTTCAACAACAAAGAGCAAACCAAACTAAATGTCTGAGGTTTAAATAAGACAGGTTCCTCCAAGATCCTTTCCAACGATGTTCTAATCATTTGCACCTGAGCTGGTGCACCTGATTCTAATTTTAGGTATTTGAAGTAGTGATAAATGTAGGGGTGTACTTACTTTTTCCACATGCGAAATTAGCATTTATGTTTATTTAAATTATACAATGGACTACAAAATGTAAATGTTTCATGATATTTGTTATATTATATCACCTTTATTTATCAATATTGTTGAAATGAAGATCAAATAGCCGTATGTTGAAATATGTTGTAAAAGTCAAAACTTTACATGGGGTGTACTTACTTTTTCATGTGACTGTATATATATATACATATGATAAACTCGCTCTTCATACAAAACACCCGCATGATCCTTTATATCTGGATCAAGATTCCCACCCCAGGTAAACAACTCGATGGAGGCACGTCAAAGAAATCCCACAGCGGTGAAACCTCCAATCTATAATATAGAAAATAATTATGGATCAAAATGTGATCGAAACACGACAAGATTCACATTAGTTTCCTCAAAGGAATACCATTTCTATTGCGAGCACAATGAATGTCATGACGTCCTGAAAGGTGATTCTCTTACTTACACGGAATGTGAAACGTCCGCACAACGCTCCTTGTTGTTGTCTCTTCCGAAGATGTGTCTAAGTTGAAAGAGATTGAAAAGTCAATTTATTGTACATTCCCTGAGGTAGATATATCAAAAATCAAGTTTTCAAAAGTGCAGAGGGGGGTGAATGCAATTATTTACTTCACACGCTTCCAAAGGGTGTTTTTCTCCTTCTTTGGTGAATCGTGTGGAGGTGAGGAGTTCAGATCAACGTCTTCGATTGACGATGATGGAAACATCTCTGATTCCCTGAAAAAGAACATTTTCTTTCATCCACAGCTTCATACAGGTGTGCTCGACCGGAAAACATGAACACATTCTCCATTTGAACAAATCTTTTCTTTCATTTAGACACCACAATGACACATAAAACCAGGTAAAATAAAACTATAACGGCACTCGGTAGAGCGCATACCTCCATATCCGGATTCGGACCTTCACCAAAATATAATCAATTCGTCCTTCACAGCACCAACCTGTCCACCATGTTTCGTCTGCCTTGTTCTAACTCCCTCACTCTCTTCAATCCCACTCCTCCCTCCAGGTCTTTGAAACACCTGTTCATCCCCATCTCTTATCTTCCCCAATCCAAAACCTTGATCTTTTCTACCCCCGTTAATTCACCCCAGATCCACTTTTTGAAATACCGACTTCTTTCCTGGAAGTTCTAGCAGTGTCCAGGTGTTTTACACCTCTCCCACCTGAGTTATGGTTAAACTCGACATTAAAAGATTAAATTCATTTGATGATGAGAAACAAAACCGTGTAAGGCACGTTACCTTCGTTGCATTCTCTTTCGTAATCGAAAAATAACAGGTGCTTCAGGAAAACCGTCCGATACCTGCTCACGTTCAAAGAACGAGTAACGTAACCAGCTGTTTGTTGCATTAAAGCCGATTATTGTGACGTCATACATCGTGGGATTATTGCTAGGTTACCAGATTTTTGTTGAACCAAACCTGATTATTGTGTCGTCACATCTCCGTTGTTACCACGTGGTGCATTGTCGTCAAGGAAGACTCCATCGTACAGTACATCAACAATAACGTTGTTAAAGTAAAAACCACAACATAATTTACTGTATTCGCAACATAATTGTCTCTTCCCTTTCACATCATAATTTTCATAAAAAAGGGGCGCACCTGTGCTGAAAATTTCCTGTCAATCAGACCAACGGTTGCAGAGAAAAGCAAGGCACTCGGTGGAGGGCATACCTCCACAGGTGAACAGTTTACGTTTTGTATCCACTGATAGGCCGGATCTGGATTCGGACCTGAACAAAAATCTAATCGGCTTGTTCTTGTCACTTACCTAACTCGTACACCAAGTTTTGTCATAACTCGTCCACGACTTTTTGAAATACCAGGCTACATATCGTTTTTGGCCCAATCACTCATTGGTGAAGAATTGCAGAGAGAATGAAAAAATTCCCAGATCCGGATTCGGACCTTCACCAGAATATAATCAATTCGTCCTTCACAGCACCAACCTGTCCACCATGTTTCGTCTGACTTGTTCTAACTCCCTCACTCTCTTCAATCCCACTCCTCCCTCCAGGTCTTTGAAACACCTGTTCATCCCCATCTCTTATCTTCCCCCATCCAAAACCTTGATCTTTTCTACCCCCGTTAATTCACCCCAGATCCACTTTTTGAAATACCGACTTCTTTCCTGGAAGTTCTGGCAGTGTCCATGTGTTTTACACCTCTCCCACCTGAGTTATGGTTAAACTCGACATTAAAAGATTAAATTCACTTGATGTTGAGAAACAAAACCGTGTGAGGCGCGTTACCTTCGTTGCATTCTCTTTCGTAATCGAAAAATAACAGGTGCTTCAGGAAAACCGTCCAATACCTGCTCACGTTCAAAGAACTAGTAACGTAACCAGCTGTTTGTTGCATTGAAGCCGATTATTGTGACGTCACACATCACGTGGGATTATTGCTAGGTTACCAGATTTTTGTTGAACCAAACCTGATTATTGTGTCGTCACATCTCCGTTGTTACCACGTGGTGCATTGTCGTCAAGGAAGACTCCATCGTACAGTACATCAACAATAATGTTGTTAAAGTAAAAACCACAACATAATTTACTGTATTCGCAACATAATTGTCTCTTCCCTTTCACATCATAATTCTATAAAAAGGGGCGTACCTGTGCTGAAAACTTCCTGTCAATCAGACCAACGGTTGCAGAGAAAAGCAAGGTACTCGGTGGAGGGCATACCTCCACAGGTGAACAGTTTACGTTTTGTATCCACTGATAGGCCGGATCTGGATTCGGACATGAACCAAAATCTATTGTTCTTGTCACCGAACCAACACGTCCACCAAGTTTATTCATAACTCGTCCATAACTTCTTTTGATATCATGTTATACTAGAGAAATACCCGTGCTACGCACAGGTGGGAGGCCAGAAGCAAACAGGCGATGCAGATACGGTGAATGCTAAAGCATGAAATCAATAAATTCCACATTCCTGTGGCACCTTCATTCGCACGTCAGACATGGACAGCAAGTTCGTGAAGGACTTCCATGAAAAACGTACCTGTTCGCAAACAAACGGGCACGTTCACGTAGAGAAACATCGATCGTGGGTCCGTGGCGAATCTGGATATGGCGATGGGAAAATATCAGAAATTGAAGTCTTTTTTTGTTTTAAACGATTCATATAAACATTCGTTGAATCATATCACCCGCGAATCATCAAAATCTAAACAGTATCTTGAGAATTTCAATAAAAGCCACATCACTGTAAATATTATTGCATCGTGTTTCAAATTGTAATCGATACACAATGATCGTGATGATCGTGATCGTGAATCGTGATCGATAATAGTGTTCACATTCGCCATGTCGTATGTACTCCCGATACGTGTACCAGATTCCCGATACGTGTACCTGTACCAAATCCACAGTGAAAAGGATTTTGAGCCGACAGGTGTTACGGCCTTGGCAAGATCGATGGAGACAGCGATCTGTTAGATCTGATCCTCCTTCATGCCGAAGTGCAGATAATCCGTCACGCCACATCCGATCAATGCAGCCGTTTGTGCGGCACACGGTGCAGCGATCGGTGCAGTCGTTTGTGTGGCACACCTTGCAGTGATCGGTGCAGCCGTTAGTGCGGCACACGGTGCAGCGATTGGTGCAGCCGTTTGTGTGGTACACAGTGCAGTGATCGGTGCAGTCGTTTGTGTGGCACACCTTGCAGCGATCGGTGCAGTCGTTTGTGCGGCACACCTTGCAGCAATCGGTGCAGCCGTTTGTGCGGCACACTCTGCAGCGATTGGTGCAGCCGTTTGCGTGGCACACAGTGCAGTGATCGGTGCAGTCGTTTGTGTGGCACACAGTGCAGCGATCGGTGCAGTCGTTTGTGCGGCACACGGTGCAGCTATCAGTGCAGCCGTTTGTGCGGCACATGGTGCAGCGATCAGTGCAGCCGTTTGTGCGGCACACGATGCAGCGATCGGTGCAGCCGTTTGTGCGGCACATGGTGCAGCGATCGGTGCAAACGTGGACTCCCACACTGCCACATCCTGCTGATACTTGCTCCCGCATGACGTTTCCGCATGGTGGATGTTTATAAAAATCATTTAAAAGAAAAAAAGGCTTCAATTTCCGATATTTAGCCTTTTCATTTGGGCCTCCCAATTTAAGCCCCGCCCATAGGGCGGGTACCGTTGCTCGACGGAAGAAGACGTCACAATGAACGTCATGCAAACGCGAATGTTATGCGGGAGTCCAAACCTGAGAATGCTGGAGACTAAAGCTCAAATTGGGAAAACTAAATAGCCTATTTTACTCCTGGGAATCCCAGGACGACACACCCAAAATATCTTTGCGAACGTTTCAGCAGTTTTTACGGTACCGTCGAACAGACAGACAGACATTTCGTGAAATATAGTAAGATATCTGTTTTCACCCGATCTCTCAATGGTGAAGAATCCACCTTCGGTGTCGGAAGTAAACAAACAAACAGACAGACAAATGAAAAATCACTCAAAGAGCGACACTTGGTAAAGGAGAACAAAGTAGAATGGCGCTCGGAAAAGCATCCTTTTGACTTCACAAATAGTTAGTGGTTGAATTATGTGATCTGATATGCAAATCTTCTTCAAATTAAGTTAGTCGGTTGAAAATTGACTGAAATGTCTGAAATTGGGAAAACGAAATAGCCTATTTTACTCCTGGAGATCCCAGCATTATCCACCCAAAATATCGTTGGGATCGGTTCAGCAGTTTTTACGGTACCTTCGAACGGACAGACAGACGACGGACAGACATTTAGACAGACGACAGACAGATGTGGAACTGTCACACAGACGGACGGACATTTGGTGAATTACATTAAGAATTTACCTTTCCATTTGGGCCTCCCATTTGAAGCCCCTGCCCATAGGGTGGGTGCCGTTGCTAGTTTTACAAATTTGACCGATGTTGACATTTTGGCGGATGTTGACATTTTGGCGGATGTTGACATTTTGGCCTATGTTAACCTTTTGGCCTATGTTGATAAAAAAATAGTTGGTGGTTGGTTTCAGTTGGCGGATATGAAAATCCTATTCAGATTTCAAGTCATTCGGATGAAAATTGAGGATTTTAGAAATTTGAAAAAAGTTGTTGACCTTTGGCCTATGTTGACGGTTTGACCGACGTTGATCAAAAATATAGTTGGTGGTTGAATTCTGTTCGCTGATATGTAAATGCCATTCTATTTTCAAGTCAATCGGATGAAAATTGAGGATTTTAGAAATTTGAAAAAAGTTGTTGACCTTTGGCCTATGTTGATCAAAAAAATAGTTTGTGGTTGAATTCTGTGAGATGATATGTAATTCCCATTCAATTTTCAAGTCAATCGGATGGAAATTGAGGATTTTAGAAATGTGAAAAAAGTTGTTGACCTTTGGCCTATGTTGACGGTTTGACCTATGTTGATCAAAAAAATAGTTTGTGGTTGAATTCTGTTAGCTGATATGTCAATCCCATTCAATTTTCAAGTCAATCGGATGAAAATTGAGGATTTTAGAAATTTAAAAAAAGTTGTTGACCGTTGGCCTATGTTGACCTTTTGACCTATGTTGACCTCAAAATAGCTGTTCATTTCATTCAGTTCGCTGATATATAAATCCCATTCAATTTTCTAGTCACTCGGATGAAAATTGTTGATTTAAAAAATTTGAAAAAAGTGGTTGACCTTTGGCCTATGTTGACCTTTTGACCTCAAAAATATATAGTATTTTGTGGAACCACAAACTCTACCATTTGGTGAAGTTTCGTGAAAATTGGTTTAAAATTGTGACCTGTAGACAAGTATAAGTGAGCGAACAGACAAACAAACACACAAACCGGAGTGATCAACATCGTTGTCAAAATGTTTTTTTTTTTTCCAAGTAACAAATTGACTCAAATGCAACACCTTCCTTGATAGTGTAGGCTGTTATGTCATTAAAATAACTTTCGTGTCTATTGTTTGTTTGAAGCAAATTATCACTTGATTCTGTATTAAGGTATTATTGAGGTCTAAAAAAAGGAGGATGGCATTTTTTCCAAATCCAAGATGGCCACCAAAACCAAGACGGCAACCACCATAAAGTTAAATCCATTGCTCCGGGAACATGGGGAGCCTTTAATTCCTTGTTGTCTTCCACCAACTTCCAGACCAATGTTGCACTTCTACCACCTAACCACCTTTGATAAGATCACCTCCTACAGATTACGGCACTCTGTCGGCCTTCACCGGTCTCATGAGAGCACATGGTGTCACGACTGGTGTAATGGGAAGTGAATCGATCACCGTGATGACCTTTGATCTTCAGTTGCACGATATGGCAATGAAGCTGTGGGTAGAGAGAGATGACATCAGGAAGCAGTTTATATTCTGCCATCTGCTTGGAAATCAGCCAACATCAGCGCTTTGCACAAAAAAGGTGCAAAAACAGATCCGAGCAACTACAGACCAATCAGCCTTCTCCCAATTATCAGCAAAGTCATTGAATCCATCATTGCTTCGGATATGAAATCTTTCGGCTTCTCCAATGGCTTGATCTCTGATCATCAATTTGGTTTCAGACCTGGTCACTCTACTCTGGACATGCTGCTTCTGCTTTCTCAACAATGGATGGAGGTCCTCAATGCCAAACAGGAAATTAGAGCTGTCTCCCTTGACATATCACGTGCCTTGGATACGGTCTGGCACCCCGCTCTGCTCACCAAACTCTCCTCCTTTGGTATCCCTGGAAATCTCCAAGCATGGCTGGCGGACTTCCTCTCTAGTCGTAGTCACCGTGTGGCCCTGAATGGGTTTCTCTCATCTCCTCTTCCTGTTCAGGCTGGAGTTCCCCAAGGCAGTGTTCGGGGCCCTGTGCTTTTTCTGGTCTTCATCATTGATCTCTCTGACTCTCTTGAAAATCCTCTCTGTTTCTTTGCTGACGACTCTACTCTCTGTCGCTCCATTCCTCATCCCTCAGATCGGCAGTCTGCAGCCTCCTCACTCTCTGCAGACCTGGACAAAATCACAGACTGGGCAAACAAGTGGAACATGTCTTTCAATCCTGACAAATCTCACACTCTTACGATGTCTCTCTGAAAAGACCGACTGGACAACCCTCCCATCCACTTTCTGAATAATCCTCTCCAAGAAGTTCTGTCACTCAAGCTTTTGGGTCTCACTATCTGCCATGATCTTTCCTGGGAAAACCACATTTCAAATCTGGCCTCCAAAGCCAGTCGCCGACTGGGCATCCTCCGTCGTGCGAAGTCCTTCCTTAGCACACCTGAGCTCCTCACCACATACAAGGCTTTCATCCGCAGCTCAATGGAATACTGCTGTCCCCTCTGGGCTGGTGCTCCTGCCTCACCCCTAGTTCGTCTTCACACTGTTTAAACCAAAGCGTTCAGACTCATTGGAATCTCCCGCGATGAAGCTTACTCCAAGGGTCTTTCACTCACTCACCGCAGGCAGGTTGGTGGTCTTTCCGTCTTCTACCGACTCCTCTCTGGCCTTGCCCCCCCCCCCCCCCAGCTCTCTCGGGTCTCTGTCCCCCAAATATTCCTACAGGCCGCACAAGTTCTGCCTGCAACCCTCTTATGGTTAAACTGCCAAAATCAAGACTTTCTGTTCACCTTCACTCCTTCATTCCTCTTTTCTCCCACCTCTGGAACAAACTCCCTCACTCTCTTCAATCTCACTTCACCCTCCAGGTCTACAAAACAGCTGTTCACCACCATCTCTTATCCTCCCCCATCCAAAACCTTGATCTTTTCTACCCCCGCTAATTTCACCCCAAATCCACTTTTTTGAAATACCAACTTCTGTCCTGGAGGTCCTTGGTGTCCTTGTGTTTTATACCTATCCTGCCTCCCCCCAGGCCCTCTGCCTCCCACACATCTCCCGATGTCCCTGCTCTCAAATGTTGTGTTTGTGTGCTTCCTCCCCTTCTCTCCCCATATTGTCGACCGTTCCCCTTTTTATATACTTTGTTTGCTTGTTTGTTTGATTTGTTTGTTTGATAAATGTTCATAGAACCAAGGGGCAGACATGAACGCGCTGTTACGTTATTTAACCTCAGAACGCGATGTTACATGTACTTGCGACATATTTGTTAATCTGGCACACCTATATTGGCATACTGGTGTCAGTCGTATTCACTAGTTGCATAGAAATGGATGAGCAACAGTTAGGGGGCATAAAACCACTTATTGGGATATTTTCTACAAAAGTAGGGGTTTCAATAAGTGGTAGCTGTGCACATGGGATTCACCAAATTAAGTTATGGAGTTTAAGCAAAGTTACTGGTAAACAGAAGGGGATTGGATAGTATATAAATTCTTCAATGCTGGGTAATTTAAGCGAGATATTACAAAGACTTATAAGAGCTATTGTTCTTCCTTATAGCAGTGGGAAAAGAAAAAAAAATTAGATCCAACATAATGAATCTATAAATGAATGTGATAGGGATAATATCCTCAATTTGTGTTAATTATTTGATTGTGGGTAAAGGAATTAATTTATCATAGTGGATTGTTAACAGCAGCCTGAAAGGTCCTGAGAGTGCATCCATGTAATCAGAAATCCCAGATTTGTTTTTAAAAACAACATTTTGGAGGAGGTCTTGTGTGGACGAGCACTTGATTGCTAGATACACAAAATGGAATAAAAAAAGGTACTGCATGTTGGCAGCCACTTTTGCGGCCATTTAGGCCAAACACATTGAGAGAAAATTGTAGTTTAAATACGTAATTTACACATGGCTATTTGTAAAAGGGAATTTGTTGAGATGGGAAACATTTTCTAAAGGTTTATTAAAGTGTTATAATATGACATTTGGCAAGGCAAACTATTGGATGGGAAAATTAGATCTGGTTATAAAATGAATTTATTGACCCCTTGAAGTTAATTCTTCGAATCATTGTTTCACTGGCATTTTGAGTTCACATTGGAAATAATTTGGTAGAGCTTTGGTTAAAACCTTTGGTTGCGGTATTTTGGAACGAATTGATAAACCATAGGAGATTGATAAGAATAGAAACAAATATGGACCCAAAATAGAAAGATTTTACGATGATATGAATAATACCGGGATTAAATGATTGAATCAAGTAATGTTGCAAATGAGTACAGTAGAGTTAAGATGATGGCATTATGAAAATGTTATGAAATGCGTCAGTTTATCAGATCAGTGAACTCATATCACCATAAGTTACACTGTTAAAGAGAAAAAAGTGGGGAGGACTATGATAATAATACATTATGCATAGTTTGCTTGTTTGCAAGATTTGTTGGGAATTAGATATTCCTGTTTGTGATTTTAATTATATACACTCATTATTAATGCATTTATTTCCTTGCAGTAGTGTTAAAATAACTGCATGAGTTTAATTTTCAAACGATACTGATTTGAAAGCAATTTTAAATGTTATTCTTAGTTTAGTAGTGAAAATATACCTGATTTGAATATTATTTGTGTGACCCATATAAATGAATATAACTTTTGAATGTTTTAAGGGAAACAACAAATGGAAATAGGAAACTGTTATAAGAAATATATGATGAGTTAAAATATGGTGATTTTATGATAAGATGTACCCTATCTGATTCAATCTGTGTGGTGAGCAGATATAAATGTGGCAGAGTAAAGGAAAGACCAGATCACATCTCAAATGAGTGCTAACGGAATTGCGAAGAAGTTCGAGAAAGAAAATTTGTGGCTAAAAATGAAGTTAATCTTGGCATACACCCTCCTTCTCAAAGAATGGTGAAGACATTCTCCTGTGTAACTTGGAGATGGATGCTTACCTTCACCAAGGGAAATTTATGTGACAATTTGCCTGGATCACACTGCAACATATGGAAGAAGGGCAATCACTTACTTTTGTTTGAATGCCTCGAACATTCATCACGTCAGCAATTACAGGACGACGACATTTTACCTGAAACTTCCCTGGGATGCAGTGACGTGTGTTATTACTTCACCAACTTCCAGGAGAGCCAGCATGGAGTTGCAAGCGAACGGCTGTGCTTTTTCCTCCACAACAGCTGTGCATGATTCTGCTGGTTGCTCCTGGTATGGACCATGGACAACTTGAGTACCATGGTCCCAACATCATTGTGGATGCATCCGGCATCCCTGTTCCACATCTTGCTGGCCAATCAACATCACATCAATACTTGCTCCATACTCATGATGAGTGAGGAGGCAAGTCAACGACAACTGGATGAAGGCTTTGTTCAAATCTACTATGGCTCACAGCAAGAGTGGAAAAAATGTTACATGCAGAGCAGGGTCAGGTTGTGACTCCGCCCAGCTATCACAACAGCAGAAAAATCCTATGCAAAATAGTGTGGGTGCCATGAAGACATCAGAAGAAAATGTTTCATACTTGAATTTCAAACACGAGTGATCAGCCCCTTCTTTTCAACAAAAAGTCAACATTTGTGTCAAAGCAACACGTATTGCCAAATGTTACAGATGCTTTATTATTTTAATGGTGAACTGAAATTATTGTGTTTTGGTAAAGGTGAAGTGTTGTATGCTTTATGCAAATGAAGTGAATTGCATTATCAATATGGAAAGAGAAATGTTTTGTGATCATATTCTTCCAGAATGACGGTGTATGCCTTATGTATGGGAAAATTGGATTACCAAATTTATGGTTCGAATATTAATAGGTTGATGTTTAGATTAATGATTAATATAAACAAAAAGAAAAAAATGAGGGATTGTGGAAGTATACAAAAATATTTGTATATTATTTGTATACTATCATTCTTTTCCATTATGTGTTTTTCTGTGTAACTCTGTAGAAATGAAACCTGGAGGAGCTAAGTGCATTCCTGTTCAGGCAGGTCAAGAGGGAGTGACCTACAGAGAATAGATAAGAAGTGCTTTACCATTTTAACTGATAACAGCTGTTTAAAAGCTCTTAGAACTCTCCAAGATAGTGTAGGGGAATTTGTAGCTGAGAGACTCACAGGACTCCAATGACCGGACACAGGTTTACAAAAGGTCTGGTTTATTAACTGGTTATTCACTTCATTCCATTTACCAAATAATACCGCATAATATAATGGATCAGGTTAACTCTTTTCGCATGGTCCTTCTCGTTCGGCTGATGTTCCTCTGCCACTCCCGTTGGTCAGAGCTTCTGGTAGCAGGTTCTGTCGACTCCACGTTTGCTCTCGTTTATATGGACAAACTGGACTTAATCCCCTCTCCGCTAATGCCCCGAGGTCATGCATGTACCAAGTCCTGGTATCAGCTCGCTCCCCTCCTGTTGTGAGTTCCGTTTACCAAACGATAGGGGGGTGCTTCAGCCAGGGGCTGTGACCAGGTGGACAAGAGATTATCATGTTCGGGCGCATTCCTGACTCATTTACAAACTCGTCTTTCACAGAGTTTGCATGTAAAATGTATCTGCTTTGTTACCAGGTTAATTAATAAGTTACCAGTGCCAATTAATAAGTTACACTGAGTTACACTTCCACAATTCCCTCATCTTTTTGTTTTTTGTTTATATTAACCATTAATCTAAACATCAATATAAGTAAACAATCAATCACTACAAGTAAACATCATTACAAGTATAAGTAAATAATCAATCACTACAAGTAAACATCATTACAAGTATAAGTAAATAATCAATCATTTTGGTAATCAAATTCCCTTGGGCATACACCGTCATCCTGCAAGAATCACAAAACATTTCGTTGGTCATTGACTCCTTCCATATCGTTCAATCTATTGCATTTGCATCACAAATATATTTTCAAAACAACACTTCACCATCACCAAGATACAACAATTTCACTTCATTTTCAAGTTTTGTAAAGCATCTGCACCATCTGGTAAAAAACGTTTGCCTCCACACAAATGTTGACTTTGTTTGAAAGGAAGGGCTGATCACTTGTGTTTGAATCCTGGTATGAAACATTTTCTCCTAATGTCTTCATAGCTCCTGCACTACTTCGTGTAGGATTTCGCTGTTGTGGTAACATTGCGGAGTCATAGACTGACCCTGCTCTCCTTGTAGCATTCTTGCCACTTTTTGCTGTAAACCATAGTAATTCCTGAACACGGCCTTCACCCAGTTGTAGTCGACTTGCCTCCACCCTCATTGTGAGTGGGCAGCAAGTATTGGTGTGACGTTGATTGGCCAGCAAGATGTGGAACAGGGATGCCGGATGCATCCACAATGATGTTGGGACCATGGTGTTCAGGTCATTCATGGTCCTTACCAGGAGCAACCAGCAGAATCGTGCACAGCTGTTGTGACAAGGGCACAGCCGTTTTTTGCAGCTCCATGCTGGTTCCCCGGACGTTGGTGAAGTAATAACATATGTCCCCGCATTTCACAGAGGTTGCCGGTAAAATGTCGTTGTCCTGCAACTTCTGATGTGGTGAATGTTCGAAGCCTTCGAACAAGAGTAAGTGATCGCCTTTCTTTCATATGTTGCAGTGTGATCCAGGCAAATGGTCACATAAATTTCCTTGGTGAAGGTAAGCATTCATCTCCAAGTTACACGGGAGAATGTCTTCATCGTTCTTTGAGAAAGAGGGTGTATGCCACGATTAACTTCATTTTTTAGCCACAAATTTTCTTTCTCGAACTTCTTCCCAATTCCGTTAGCAATCCCTCCAAAATGTGATCTCGTCTTATCCTTATGCTCAGTCACATCTGAATCTGCTTTCCGCACACACTGAATCAGATAGGGTGCATCTTACCATGAAATCAGCATAATCATGTATATCTTCCGACAGTTTCACATTCAACAATTTGTTGTTTTTCCTTAACACAAAAAGTTATATTCATTTATATGCGTCACACAAATAATATTCAATCAGGTATGTATTTTATTACTAAACTAAGAATAGCATTGTATATGATTACAATCACAAACGGGAATACCTAATTCCCAACAACAATTTTTTCAAACCAACAAATTAAACATAATGTATTATTACCATAATTCCTCTCCACTTTTTCTTTTCCCTCTTTTTCCTAACAGTGTGTCACTCGTGGTGATATGAGTTCACTGATATTGTAATTGACACAACTCATAACATTGTCGTTATGCCATTATCTTAATTCTACTGTTTCATTTGCAACATCACTTGATTTAATCTTTTAATCTCAGTATTTATTCATATCATCATAACAATCTTTCTATTTTAGGTCCATATTTGTTTCTATTCTTATCAACCTCCTACGGTTTATCAATTTGTTCCAAAACACTGCAACCAAAGGTTTTAACCAAAGCTCTACCAAACTATTTCCAATTTGAACTCAACATGCTAATTAAACAACAATTCAAAGAATTAACTTCAATGGGTCAACAAAACTCATTTTATAAACAGATCTAATTTTCCCATCCAATAATTTTCCTTGCCAAATGTCATATTGCAACACTTTAATAAACCTTCGAAAAATGTCTCCCAAATCAATAAATTCCCTTTTTACTTTTTCTTTTCCCTCTTTTTTCGGCCTAAATGGCCACTGAAGTGGCTGCCAACATGCAGTACCGTTTTTATCTACTTAGCAAGTATTCGTCCACATAAGATCTCTACCAAAATGTTGTTTGTAAAAACAAATCTGGGATTTCTGATTACATGGATGCACACTCTCAGGACATTTCAGGCTGCTTGTTAACAATCCACTACGATTAATTAATTCCTTTACCCACAATCAAATAATTAGTACAAATTGAGGATATTATCCCTATCACATTCATTTATAGATTCATTATGTTGGATCTAAATTTTCTCCCACTGCTGCAAGGAAGAACAATAGCTCTAATAAGTCTTTGTAATATCTCACTTCATTTACCCAGCATCGAAGAATTTATTTACTATCCATTCCCATCTGTTAACCAGTGACTTTGTTTGAACTCCAAAACTTAATTTGATGAATCCCATGTGTATGGTACCACTTATTGAAACCCCTACTTTTGTAGAAAATATCCAAGTAAGTGTTTTTTTACACCCCCTTAACTGTTGCTCATCCATTTCTATGCACCCAGTGAGTACTACTGACACCAGTATGCCAATATAGGTGTGCGAGATTAACAAATATGTTGCAGGTACACGTAACAGCGCGTTCTGAGTATAAATAACGTAACAGCGCGTTCATGTCTGCCCCTTGGTTTAAGATGCACAATGCATTCCGTTTTAAAACTCACAATTGTTCAAATCAGCAAGATTTTCTTTACTATTTTCCCATATCATCTATGCCTAATACACATCCATACATGCAGCACAATTTATATGCTGATAAAATTCAAGTTTATATATATATATATAAATCCATGAGCAGAGTATTCTGGGAAGTCAGTGTAAGACCTCTCCCAAATTTGGATAATTTTGTACTCCCTCATTTCTTTTTATGAAGCTCATATCCATAAATAGCTATTATTCTCATATAAATTCTATCAAAAATGGAATCCCCAAATTACTCACAATTTTACTATTTAATTAATGGCTGCTCATAACCCAGCACATCAAATCTTTATATTCCATCTCCCTTGACAAAAGAGATAATGTTCATAATCAAATTTTATTTCTATTTTATTTTACGGATTCTCTGCATATTCAATCCCATCCACATAAAACTATCCATTTCCAGACAGGCACACTGTCGGTGTCAACAATCTTGTAAGATTGATACACAAAACAATAAAAAACACTAACATTGACACACAAAAAATACACACACACATGCATTATGCGTATTTGTTTGCGTTGGAACTATTATTTACAGATCAAGATGGGTGTCAATTTTATTTCAATTTCATAAAATTTGTCCTTCAATTTTAGAAATGCTAATACACAAATGGACCAAAAGCTTATTCTTAGAAAACCCCTATGATGTCACATTGAAATTACCCTTTCAGTTCCCACAATAATTTATCCAAATTTGACTACACACCCATTTACATGTCAGTCGACCACTGACTTATCAATCGTGTGGAACAATAGTCCGAAATTCCCACCTGATCATCACGTGACCCTTGTCCCTTGGTTTAAAATTTGCAAAGCAATTGTTCCAACTTTGTAAATTTAAAATTGTGTGCCCAACATAAAAGATCCAATTTCGGCATTTGATCAATTAATTATCAATTTGCTTACAAGCAAAAGAAAAAATGAATAATTCTTGCTCCGAAAACTTTTCAGACCCAAGAATCATCGACAGTTATTCATGTTTGTCCAGTAATCTAATTTGTTGAGGCCAATCGTCATTTGGGATTTGTCGCAATGAAGGCCTAATCATTGTCTGAGGTATCGGTCAGCACTGGTACCCTTGATCTTGGTTTCTTTGTCCTTGGTTTCTTTGTCCTTGGTTTCCCTGTCAAAATTGTCTTCTGCTCAGATATGGGCATCTCCTTATCCAGTGTCCCATCTCTCCACAGTTGAAGCACCGGCTTCTGTCGTTACCTGCTCTGTCCACCTGTGCATTTGTATTGCTGGGCTGCATCTCTACATCCCTGAGTTGCCACTGCAATCTCTCGTTGTCTCCTGAAACACGAAAAAATTCTCTGTACCGTCCTTTTTGGGGAGACAACTGGAAATCAGATGGGACAACCGTCACTTTCATTCCTAATTTCGAGGGCAGTTGTGCATTTGTCTCCTCCACTGTATCCTGTATCCTTTTTATTTTTAGTTCTAGATCCGTTATCCGTTCTTGCTGTTCCCGTTGTCTGGATTCACCATCCCAAAGATGGAATGCAAGCCAGTCTACCGTTAGATTCTGTCTCTTCCTGGCTTTCAATCTTTGTTCCAATCTTTCCAATCGACTTCGCTCAAATGTACCATCTCTTGGAAACTCCTCATCATGTCCCTTTGTCCACAAATACCAATTCTCGACCTGCCTTATAGCTTCTGCACCATAACGGTCGTACATATGATGTGTACAAGTACCTTTTTGTGGAATCTCTGGTTGTCCTTGTGTATTCTTGCAGGCTCCATTTCCCATTCTGCCTTTTATCAAAGTAGCGTTGGATGAGTAGATGATAAATGTTGCTTCTGGGACACCTCCGTTTAACATGGGAAATCCCTATCTAATGTCATTTACCCCCCTGTTTTTAAAAAAATCATAAACACCTCTATTTCTCCCTCTATGAACCTATAATCCTTCTCGCCTTATGAACCTATAATCCTTCTCGCCTTATGAACCTATAATCCTTCTCACCTTATGAACCTATAATCCTTCTCGCCTTATGAACCTATGATTTTCTTCCTTTATGAACCTATAATCCTTCTAGCCTTATGAACCTATGATCATTCTCACTTCCATGTAATTTTTACCCTATTCCCCCCACTACCCCTTTAATGTAGTTCCTTAGACCACTCTACTAATGAGCCTATAAATATATTATCTCTTTCTAACTTTTTTAAGAGTTCCATTCTCCTATAGAACTCATCCCCATCAAGTATATTTATAAAGTATACAGGTTCCTTAACCTTTTGTTGTGAAAGTATAAAGTGGTATGTTTCACGGAGGGTTCTTGTTTGACCTCCTCCTCTCCCACATACCATTTTAAAATTATAATATTTATTATCCGATTGATAACCATTAAAGTTCTCACTCCACTCTAATATATTTTTCTTCCCACCCTCCATTACCCCACTTAACAAATGAATACGTTTATCCGTCTTGAGAACCTTCTGACCAGTGATTCTCTCAACCTCTTGAATCTGATATTTTTCACATTCGTTATGTTTTCCATTTATATACCAAGGTTGATTACACCTCCACTCTTTAGTCTGGTTGATACTTGGTTCTATCATTTATATAATAGTAAAAAAGGTGGCGGTAGCCCGTTAAAATCCCTAACCCCCCTTTTTAACTTATCACTTATATATATATATCTTATATACTTATATAACCATAAGGGAGACGATCAATTCCATTTTCTAAAATAAACCTCTTATCATCAAAAGCCCCCAATGCTTTCTTATTCACCTCTTCTGAATATAATTGATGTTTATAACTTCTTATTCCATTAATCTTTCTAAACTCTTCTTTCTTTGTTGTTAAACAGTTATAATAATCCTTAAAGTTTATTGTTTCTTTAATGACATTTTTCTTTATACCTTTTAACTTCTTATCAGTCTTTTCAACGTTATTCACAATGTATTTATAAGCATAAGCCTTCGACCTCAATCCCACAAATTCACTCATAACATTTCCTCCCAATTCATCCTTGAACTTTCCAATCACCTTTTTATTTTTAGAAGAGAACAACTCACTCTCTGGACTGTAATTACTTGTATCATAGATATTAATGTCCTTTTTCATATCTGAATAAACATCATCAGTATTAATTTTCAAAATAAAACTATCAGTATCCATATACAACAATGACACATTATCCTTATACTTTGATTTTAGATTAATATAAAAGTAATCATACATTAATGACTTTGACAAGTCAAGAATTGATGTTCCAATGTAAATAGGTTTGTCCATTTCAATACTCTCTTTAACCAAATGGATCGCACAAAAGTTCTCAGTAAAGACCTCAGCTCTAGTAAAACTCGGTCTATTAATTAATTTTGATGCTTGTTCCCAAGATGTTGCTAGTCTGATATTTTGTCTTTTCCTCACATTCTCCATGGTCTTACCAAAGACCGCATTATTCATTAATTTATAAAAGTCTTTCTCAAAATCTGTTTTTGACTCTGTTCTTCTTTGTGTATTAAAATCAATGTACCCCTTTAACCAATGACTTTGATTGAACTTTAGAACCCTGTGGATCTTCTCTACTCTTAGACCTTTTGATAAATATTGTCGCAAATTTCTTTGGTGTAGTACATAATTTTTCTTGTTATATAATGTAGTAAGTAATTTTTCTGTTGATTCACCTATATCAAACGATCGTTGATAATCACTCAACCATTCTTTCTTTGGACTTTCTTTCTCACAAGCAAATGGAAGATCTTTATGTTTGATATGAAGTTCTTCAGGATATTTTAAATCAACCTCAAAATAATAACCAACCTTTGAATCATCCAATTGTTTTTGTGTAGAGATACATACATCTTGTAAAACCTTTGTGTAGTCTTTTTCCTTTACCCATCTTAGTTTCCCATAAGGAAGAGCTTGAGACATTGCCCAGCCATACAAGTTGTTTGCGTCATAGTACATCAAGTAAGAACTCTCTTTCGTTGAATCATAATTTGGAAGATATTTGTTATTTGCTTTTGAGTAGCTGCTCGAGCATACTTGTGAAATTCCACCTCTTTTTGCCTTTTCAATCATCAAAAGCATATCGACATCGGTTATCAAATCCAAATCTTGTTTTGTCATTTTCAACATCGCGCTCCAAGCCAATCCAGGTGCTGTGTAGTAGTGAGCAGGATCCAATCCATATCCAGTGCGACAAACAGATCTAAAGGCTTCAAATACATCGGCCAATAAAAGCACATCAGTTTTGAGATACAAATCGTGATACTCACCAAGATTCTTGATGTTATATTTTTCCCAAACATTTTGTGCGTGTACATAATCTTTATCAGATATATGACTGTTGTTTAATTTGTTATCGAAATTTTCTTTTAAAGGAAGTTGTGTTTCATTGAATCTCTCAAATGAGTCCATATAGTCATAGGGGTAAATTCCCTTTTGTGTTAGAAAATCTTTATCTGAAAAATACTCTGAAAGACATGGAAACTCTTTTAGATTTTGAACCAAGTTAGCCAATGGACTTGCCATGAATTTAAATGTATCAAGAAATCTGATATGAGTAATAGGAGATGTGTGAATTGTTTTTGTGAATGAAATGTATTTCTGATCTGTGTTAGGAATTGCTGAAATGTGTCCAGATGTCTTTGAAAGTTCATTAATAAATAGATGCGTATCATAATGAGCATTGTTATGAAGAAAGACAGGAATGAAAGAGGGGAGTTGATAATTAATATTACAACTTTGATGAGCTGGACCTCTATATTTACCAGTGAGATGACAATGATCTCTAACCTTTAGACCTTCACCAATTTTTTCCTCACAAATATGACAAACATTGTTTTTTCTAAATTCCCTTTTCTGTTCACTCGTCAAAGACATTGGTTTATTAGTTTCTCTCATTATCTTGGTTAATCGGACACAGTCTTTTTCTAGTCGTTTCACAAACTCCTCTGGGGTATTTGAGCCTCTATACTCCTCTAACTTGTTATATTTATCACCAACGGATGATTTGATATAATAACAAAAACCGCAAGGAGTATGTTTTTGATATTTATTTGTGTATGAATCTTTTGGATCTGGAGAAGCAGTATCTATTTTTTCTAGAATACTTTCAAAATCAGCATATATAACAAATGGATGTTTGATCTTTTTCTTTTCATCTTTGAATGTGATATTTGAGCCTTCTTTAGGCATATTGATTACCGTTGATTTATGTTCACCACAATAATTTGAATGTTTATCTAATCTTTCTTGTGTATGGAAGAAGTTAAGACAACGCAAACAAATATATATTTTATTTGTTCTTTTACATACTTGTGGTTTTATTAATTTAGCAATATCTTTAATGTATGTATAATGTGAATTTTCCTCTGAATTAAAATATAGAAGATTAATATGAGTTTGTTTACAATTGTCAGAAAGCTTTAAAACCTGAATGCTGTTTGTTTCTGTTAGACCATAAACATTAACTGATAAATTATTTATCTTTTCAAATTTAGGAATATCATTTAAAGCCATCGGAAACTTTAGATCTTTCGTATTTAATGTATTCTCATATTTTTTATAATGAGATACTCTTTCATCATGAAAATGTGGAGGATGTAAGTGTGCTAGAATAGACCAGAGAAAACATTTATTGTCTTTATTTTTGATATTGATAACTGCTTTTCTATTTTTGATAACACTGGGTAAATCAATGTAGGAAGAAGCTTTTAGAGGATCTGATTTAAGAATATGAATGTCTATGTAAATAATTTTTCCTATATTGAATCCACTTCCTACGATTGAATTATCCACATCTTGCTCTTGTTTAATAAGTTCATCATAGACTCCTGATGTTTTAAAATCTTGATATGAAGATATAAAGTGTGGCTCAGTTCTCATGTATGGTGTATCTATAACTCCTTCGTCCTTTGTCATTTCTAATTTTACTCCCATATAAAATTTAAGTGGTTTCATTTCTTTTAGTGTTTTTTCAATCAACGTTTGAACAACAGGTTTAACTCTTTCTACAGCATCAACTATAGACTCTGGTTCAGGAGGTTTGAAGTTAAACACTCTTATTTTAATATGTTCTTTGAATGCGCCATCAGAGTTTTTAGTTGTGATAAAATTTGATAAATGTAGAATTGTTTTAAGATGTATTTCGAAGCCTTTCTTGAGGATATTTTTATTACATGCAGAACAGTGTTTTGTTTCCTTCTGAATAGGAGATAGTAGGTGAAGTAGATTAAATGTGTGTTTGTTAGTTTTAAGGTGTCTTTTGTATTGTTTATATTCTTGTTCACAAACATCGCAATACGTTGCTTTGATCATATTTATTTATATAGTAAAATTATACTTAAAACAAAGTGCCTTTTTTAGAGGCTTTTTAAAAGATGAAACTGTGCTTAAAGTAAACACCTTTGAGCTTTTCAACTCGTTTTATGTATATAACTTTACTTAAAGTAAAACACCTTTGAGTTTTTCAACTCGTTTTATGTATATAACTTTACTTAAAGTAAAATACCTTTGAGCTTTTCAACTCGTTTTATGTATATAACTTTACTTAAAGTAAAACACCTTTGAGCTTTTCAACTCGTTTTATGTATATAACTTTACTTAAAGTAAAACACCTTTGAGCTTTTCAACTCGTTTTATGTATATAACTTTACTTAAAGTAAAACACCTTTGAGCTTTTCAACTCGTTTTATGTATATAACTTTACTTAAAGTAAAACACCTTTGAGCTTTTCAACTCGTTTTATGCATATAACTTTACTTAAAGTAAAACACCTTTGAGCTTTTCAACTCGTTTTATGTATATAACTTTACTTAAAGTAAAACACCTTTTTTTTTTTTTTTTTTTTTTTTTTTTTTTTTTTTTTTTTTTTTTTTTTTTTTTTTTTTTTTTTTTTTTTTTTTTTTTTTTTTTTTTTTTTTTTTTTTTTTTTTTTTTTTTTTGTATACAAGATCGAGGCTCGTGAAAGAGCTAACAATAATCACAAAAAAGACAAACCAACTCCTCTCTGGGGGAGCAAGGCCAGAGAGGAGTCGGTAGAAGACAGAAAGACCACCAACCTGCCTGCGGTGAGTGAGTGAAAGGCCCTCGGAGTTGACTACATCGAAGGAGATTCCAATGATTCTGAAAGCTTTGGCCTCAACAGCGTGAAGCCGAGCAAGGTGTGAGGCAGGAGCACCAGCCCAGAGGGGGGAACAGTATTCCATTGAGCTGCGGATGAAAGCCTTGTATGTGGTGAGGAGCTCAGGTGTGCCAAGGAAGGACTTCGCACGACGGAGGATGCCCAGTCGGCGACTGGCTTTGGAGGCGAGCTTGGAAATGTGGTTTTCCCAAGAAAGATCATGGCAGATAGTGAGACCCAAAAGCTTGAGCGACAGAACTTCTTGGAGAGGATTGTTGAGAAAGTAGATGGGAGGGTTGTCCAGTCGGTCCTTTCGGAGAGACATCGTAAGAGTGTGAGATTTATCAGGATTGAAAGACATGTTCCATTTGTTTGCCCAGTCTGTGATTTTGTCCAGGTCTGCAGAGAGTGAGGAGGCTGCAGACTGCTGATCTGAGGGATGAGGAATGGAGCGACATAGAGTAGAGTCATCAGCAAAGAGATAGAGAGGATTTTCAAGAGAGTCAGAGAGATCATTGATGAAGACCAGAAATAGCACAGGGCCCAGAAAGCCAGAAAATAGCACCTTTGAGCTTTTCAACACGTTTTATGTATATAACTTTACTTAAAGTAAAGCGTCTATGTATTAGCCAGAAAGTTTAGATACTCTAGTTCATCAATTTCAATTTCACTATCTGAGTCATCAATAAAGCTACTCTCATAACTATCATTTGAACACAAACTATTAGTATCATAACTATCTTCAGATCCTAGACTCTCAGTATAATAACTCTCAGAGTATTGACTGTTAATATCACTCATTTACATACCATTAAACTTCCATCAATATCTATATATTTTCTTTCATTAGAACTAATAACCACAATATTTTTTACATTAAATGTTATTTTCAAATAATCTCTAATAATCAGAGTACGGAATGATAGTTCACCACTAATATTCATATTATTAATTTCACCCACATCTTTGGGTCTATTAAAGAATATACAAATGTTTCCTCTAGAATCGTTGATGGTTTTATCATTCATTTTCAAAGCTTCTTTATCAATGATCTTTTCAAGCTTTGAGTAAATTGTTAGTAGTAGTGGAGAAACTTTTGTCAAATTTACTTTA
The DNA here is from genome assembly GCF_964187855.1 of Myxine glutinosa. NCBI lineage: Eukaryota > Metazoa > Chordata > Myxini > Myxiniformes > Myxinidae > Myxine > Myxine glutinosa. The sequence goes on from NC_136265.1 coordinate 13,547,699, forward strand.
ATAGAGTTATTAATTAACATAGCTTGTCCTGTAAATTTAATAAAAGGACACATGTTATTCTCCATTATGGGTTTAATCCAAAAATTTCCATATTTATCTTTGTTCAATTTAACATCTCTGACATATTTTTCTATATCTTCCACCGAAGTAGAGATTGATTGAAATTTGTCTTTTGTGTTTTGAAACATTGTATTTATTAGCTAATAAATTTGCGTTTAGTTTAAGTAAAGTTATATACATAAAACGAGTTGAAAAGCTCAAAGGTGTTTTACTTTAAGCACAGTTTCATCTTTAAAAAAGCCTCTAAAAAAGGCACTTTGTTTTAAGTATAATTTTACTATATAAATATGATAAATTCTGAAGGATATTTAGAATTTCCAGACTCTCCATATGATAAATTAGAGAATTGTCCGGCTTGTGGTAGAGTGGGGCTTAATACAGAATCAGAAGCATATAAACAATGTATTTTCTGTGATTATCTTCTAATTAATGATAATAAAAAATATAGAAAAATATATAACTCTTTTAAATTAGAACCAAAAATGAATTACTTTACAAGATTAATAAGAGAGATGAATGTTAAGTATTATGGGGATAATACACCATTTCTTACAAGGGAAGAGACTATTTGTATTGAGGAAATGTATAAGGGTTTAATGATATTTATTATTCAAAATAATTTTAATGGAAATGTTAATACAAGATACTATATAAACAAAATAATGGATTATTTTGAAATTAAACCTGAACTCAGGATAAAATATAGAGTTTCTCAAAAAACTCAAAAAAAGTTAGATGACTTGTTTTCCAAATATATAAATGAATGATTTTTTACCTGTTTGGGAAAATAAGATAAAATTTAATAACCATAAAAATCTTCCAAATTCATTGAGATGTCTAATAGTCGGTTCAAGCGGATGTGGAAAAACCTGTTTACTTTTAAAGATGCTCCTTAGTCCTAATTTTTTAGATTATGATAATTTAATAATTTTTACAAAGTCAAGTTTTCAACCTGAGTATCAACTACTCTCACAGGGTTTTAATGCGGGTCTTAAAAAGGAAGACATTATCGGTTTATTTAAACTTCAAAACAAACTAAATGATTATAATATTGATGATATAATACAATTATTTTGTGATACACAGAAATCAAAATCAAAACTAAAACCCATAACTTGTATTCTCAGTGATAATACGGATGATATACCTTCACCTCAAGATTTAGATAAACCAAAAAAGAACCTCGTTATCTTTGATGATTGTGTTAATGAGAGAAACCAAACAGTAATGGATAGCTACTATACAAGAGGGAGACATTCTTCTTGTAATTGTATTTATCTTAGTCAGTCATATTTTCAACTCCCTCGGCGCTCAATAAGAAACAATGCTAATACTTTTATTTTATTTAAGTTAAATTCAATAGATACAAATAATTTTTGGAGAGATAATTGTTCTACATTACGTAGTAAGAAGGAATTTGAAAATAATATGAAACACACGATCGGAAAATATAAATATATTGTTGTGAAACAAGATGAGATACTAAATGATATTTTTCAATAAATAAATACAGAAAATGAATACCGAAGAAAGAGTAAGAAAGTTTAAAGAACATCAAGAGTTGCTTTCAAAAGTTGTAAAGCAACAGGACGACATAAAGAAGAAAAGGAGACAGAAACTAACTGGTGAAGAAGCCTTTGAAAGAAAACAAGAGAAATTTTTTAAACCACTTTTAAAAACTCAACAAACGATTTCACCTACAGTTCCCATGGTAGAATTTACTCCAAAAAAATTTCAAATGCTCAAAGATTTTAGTCAAATGACAGAGCAAGAACTTGGAGAATTAGAATATGATGATGAAGGATTATTTCGGCATCTTGAGAAGGTAAATAAACTTTCCAATTATATTGTAGAAGCTCTTCAAAACAATGAATATTTGAAGGGTTCAAAAACCAGAGCAGGTCTCATTCCAACAGAAGAACCAGCACAGTTCCATCTTGTGAAAGAAAAGTTATTGATATTTAATGATAAATTGGTGTTCTTAAGTTCTGACCAACCAAATGTTGAATTAACCCCAAGATTAATGTTTCTTCTAACAAAAGATGGACATTCTAATTCACCTTATTTTGATGAACCGCTTGAAATGGAAAGAGAGGAAGATAGAGAGTATATTGAGTTGCTAAACACACTTGATTATGGAGTTTCTGTTGCTGGTAAAAGTAAGAAGAATGAGAAGGAGAAACATATTATTGATGCTTTAAGTAAGCTTGGTTCGGGTGTTAGTTTTCTTCCAAATGACCCATCACAATTAGTTAATAGGTTATTATTGTTGTTAGGTAGTAAGAAGGCTGGAAACAACAATTGTTTTAATGAAGCATCCGCCATTTTAGATCAGTTGATGAATATGAAAATAATTAATAAATGTCAATACAAAGATATTTTATTAGATATTAAATAAGATGAGAAGCACAATTCTTAGTTTTAATTTCACAACGAGTGATTACACAGCTTCATTCCCTTACCCACTACAACTTGACCCCAAAAAAGAATATGAGGCTTCTTTGTTGTCAATGGAGACTTATAATACCTTGTTTAATATCACAGAGAAAAACAACAAGTTTAGTTATAATCCAGGAAGTGGATATAAAACTATAACCGTTTCACCCGGTGCTTACGAGATTTCTCAAATATCTTCAGAAGTCTCTCGCCTTATGAAAGAAAAAGGTGATGAACCAAAAAATATTGTAATAGATATTCAAAAACACACTTCAAAATCAACTATTAAACTTAAAAATAATTATAAAGTTGATTTCACCATTGAAAAATCGTTTAGAGAGCTATTGGGTTTCTCTTCAAAAAAGGTTGAAACTAACGGGACGTCTTACAGTGATAATGTCATTCAAATATCCTCCGGTATAAATTCAGTATTAATTCATTGTGATTTGATTGATGGTGCTTATAACGATGGAATAAGAACAAATACAATATTTTCATTCAGCGCATACTCAACCCCGATTGGTTATAAATTTAATATGGAACCAAAAAATCTTGTCTATTTACCTGTGTCAGGAAAAACCATATACAGAGTAAATTTTAGGATAACCGACCAAGATAATCGTATGATATCCTTTAATGATGAAATTATATCCATCAGAATTCACCTACGTGAAGTTTTTCAATAAATAAATAATGGTTATTGTGAGAAAACACGAGTTGGGAAAATATAAAATAATTACAGGGGATGGGATGTTCCTTTCACCATACTATAAGGGTGAAGGTATGTTTCTTGGGAGAGGATACTATAAACCAAAGAGACAACGGGGTGTGGGACATCAATTTAGAAATAAAGGAGATGGGATAATTGATACTCTAATGGGTATTGGTTCAACCATCCTTAAACATAAAGACCTAATTGGTTCAACTGCTTCTGCCGTGGGCTCAGTTGCGGGTGCTATAAAGAGTATAAAAGATGCTCAAAAGGAGTCTCATAAATTACAAGCAATCAAAGAAATTAAAAAAGGTAAAACTCAACTATCTTCACAAGAACGACAAAAAATCATTAAAATACTTGGGTCAGGGTTTCAACAATTTTAATGCTATATAAATACAAGTATGGAAGCGATTGATAGTATCTATGATTTGGATGATACGATTATCATTTCAAACTCCACTAAAAAGGAAGACTATTTTAAGGTAAATGCTATAACAGGAACAGACTGGAATTCAAACGGAACAAAAAGTTTTGAAATAAATAATCAACAAACTTACTTGAATATAGCTGATAGTTTCTTGCTGTGTAAATTTAAATTCACTAAGGCTGCGAATAATACTAATGCTACACTCGTAAATGATTTCTTCTGGAAAATGTTTGACAGTGTCCGCCTGTATATTGGAACACAAGAGGTTGAAGCGGTTGATTATGTCTCTGCTACATCTGAAATGATGAAATTTACACTATATTCGTTTAGTGATAGAATGGGTAAGGGAGCTGTTGAAGGTTTTATTCCTGATATGTCAACAGGAACAAACGCAGACCCTGGTTATAGTCAAAGGAAGTCAATGTATAATGATGACGCAAAAGCAGAGAATAGTTTTACGGTAGCAGTACCTCTGAAAGGTATATTTGGATTTTGTGATTATGATAAAGTTTTGTATGGGCTTAAAATTAGATTTCAACTACAAAGGAATGATAATGTAAATAGGTTGCTTTTTGGGGTTGAAAATGCTTTTGGCGACAATAATAAATTTGTTATTAATGATTTGTGTTGGTATATTAGTGAATATACTCCTAATCTTAAAACGGAAGAGATGTTAAATAGAAGACTTAACTCAAAGAAACCGCTAAATGTATCATACCTTAAAAGAAGATGTCAACACGTTAAACTGGAACACACTACCTACACTTGGAATTTGGGTGTTCTTGAAGGAAAGCCACGATACCTATGGCTCATTTTTAAGAAACCAGATGGAGAGGACGGTACTAATAAGAATAATGCCCTGAGTGATAATGCTAAGGTGAAACAACTTCGGGTTTCTCTTGATGGGACATTTTATCCGCGAGATAGATTGGAAATTGATTGGGAAAAAAATGATTATGCGGAAGCCTACAAGTCTTACCAAAAGGTGTGTGAAAGCAACGGTAATAATGAACCTATTTTGGATATGGTTGCGTTTCAAAAACTTTATACAATCTACACAATTGACCTGAGTTCTCAAAAGGAAACTATAAAGTCTAATAGAGTGGATACTTCTCTATACATTGAAAGAGGAGAGAATGAAGAAGTTGATGCTTATTGTTTGCTTTTGGAGGAAACAGAATTACAGATTAATACAGATAATGGTGTTATGATTAATATCACATAGGTTTTTTCTCATAAATAAATGGTAGGGGTATATGTTAATCAAATCAATCTTGATAAATTAACATCTTGTATTCAAAATCAAAAGCCTTGTATTATTAATGTTAATACATTTCAAAGAAAAGGAGCTGTAAGAATTGATGTTTTACTCACAAGAGAGCAGGTGAAAACACTAAATGATGTTGGATCACTTAAAATTAAAATGACAAAACCTATGTTAAAGAAATATTCAATAGACAAGTCAAGAGGAGGATTTCTCCCATTTCTAATTCCTTTATTTGCTGGTTTAAGTGCGGCGGGAGCATTGACTGGTGGTATTTCAGCAGCGATAAAAACTGCTAACGAAAGGAAGGCACAACTAAAAGCTCAAAAAGAATTGGAAAGACATAACAAGGAGTTGGAGAAACAAATTAGTGGAAGTGGTGTAATTGTAGATTTTGCTCAAAAACTTGAAAGTCTACCTGATAAAGCTAGATTGTTAGTTGGAGATATGCTTTCCTCTATCGCTCAAGCGGGTGTTAAACTAACTAAACGGGGTAATGGATTGTATCTTTCTCATAAATAAATGGATAAATGGTTTAAACAATTTGGAAAGAATACAACGTCAAATATAGAACTCGCTAAGTATTGTAAAACACTAAAAATTGATAATGTGGTTATTTGTATGAGAGATGAATTAATACATATAAATAAGAATACAAAGAATATTATTATGAATTTAGACACACAGAATGGTTCTCATTGGGTTTGTATTCATAATAGTCAGGATAAATATTATTTTGATAGTTATGGTATGCCACCACCTGTTGAAGTAATACAATTCTTACAGAATGGTGTTTATCAAACATTTCAAGTTCAAGAAATTAATTCTAAATGTTGTGGTCAATTATGTTTATATGTATTATTTAAACTCAACAATAATGAAAATTTTTATGATATCATTTTTAATCTAATATAAATGACTTATGTTGGAAAAGATGGTTCTATCTTTGGAAAATCCTCTCAAGATATTGATTTATCAAATTATTATACAAAGGCACAGGCTGAACGACAAAAATATAGTGTAAGTAAAAATATTAATATGAAGAATACTTATAAATTAATCAATTATCCAAACCCTACAGATGCGAATGACTTAATTAGATTAAGTGATTTATCACAATATATATTTTTAAAGAAAACAGCACGTTTTGTTAAACAAGTAAAATTTACAACCACAACACCTGGTTATACTGACCATACACCTTTCCTCATTGAATTTAACTACCTGCTTACAATTGAATTTTATAAAGAAGGACATTTAGTTAATATGCGAATTAATAAATGGGGGTATGATATGTCTGATTTAGGGTATAATTGGTCTTTTTCAATAAACATAGAAGACCTACATGATTTAAATCAGTCTCGTAAAGAAGAATATTATCCACTTGGTGAAGATAAGGATTTATGTGGAAGTACAATTAGCAAACAACAAATACGTGATTTTAAGAAAAGAAAAATATATGATAGTATAGCGATGGTTCGCATGACAAAGAAGGAAGGTAATGAGATAAGGATAGAAAGCCGAGGAATACAAACCGATTTGGTAGTGGGAAGATGGGGTGGTATTACCTGTCATAATATTAATCTCACATATATTTCTGATACATAAATGGCAGGAAGAAGACTACAAGAGAATTATAATTTTTGTATTCAAGGATACCTACAAGAAAAGGGTGCTCGGTATTACATACCTTATGATTTGGAGCATATACATGGGAATTTTGTCATAAAAAACTGGCCTTATACTGATATTGTTAAACCCACAAATAGAGACTTGTTTAAAATATTAAATAAAAATGAACTTCTCAAAGTTATGAAATATAAAACTCTTTTAGAAATCGTCAACAAATCTTATTGGTATCCTATTATGAGAAAAATAATTATAGATACAAGAATATCTCAAAATCCAGATGAGTATATGTATAATATTCTTTGGGGTTCAAACTCAAGGGTAGCAAGGGATGAGGAAGGAGTTGAAGAAGAGAAGGAGGAAGGAGTTGAAGAAGAGAAGGAGGAAAGAGAGAAGGAGGAGAAGGGGGAAAGGGAGAAGGAGGAGAGGGAGGAAAAGGAGAAGGAGGAGAAGGATGAAAGGGAGAAAAAGGAGAAGGAGGAGAGGGAGGAAAGGGAGAAAAAGGAGGAGGAGGAGAGGGAGGAAAAATATAAAAATATGACCATTCCTGAGATTAATGAAAGATTGAAGGTATTACGACAAATAAATAAATCTCAACGCACTGAAGAGGAAAATAAAGAATTAATGACTCTTCCGAACTTATTGGTTTTTAAATTTGCTATAATGAATTCAGAGCGCAGATATACAACATATAGTTGATGATGTTGGTGTTATTGACTTTAGTTAGTTTTATTTGTAAATAAATGGAGGAGAGAGTGAAGTCATTTCTAAGGATTCTTTATGTTTTAAAAATCAAGATAGAAATGTATATGTTGAAAACCAAAAAGGTTTTGACACTATGTAGAACTTTTTCTCATAAATAAATATGAGTTATTGTCTCAAATGTAAAAAGAAAACTAAATCTAAAAATATCTCTTATGTTAAAGCTAAAAATAATAGAGTTTATCAAAAAGGAATATGTCAAGTGTGTGGTTCTAAAAAGTGTCAATTCATCTCTCCTAAAAGTGGAGGAGACATACAAAAGTTTTTGTCAGGTAGCAAATTTACAACAACTGGAATTCCAGGGGAATTACACCTTCCAGGGTATTCTTTCTGTGGCCCAGGAACAAACTTGGATAAAAGATTAGATGAGGCTGACAATCCTAAACCTTGGTCTAAACCTACAAATAGGGTTGATGAAGTGTGTATGAAGCATGATATTGCTTATGGGAAAACCACTACATTGACTGAAAAACATAAAGCCGACAGAGAAATGTTGTATAATTTGTCTTTGATACAAAATCCAACGTTGAGAGAGAAAGTTGATAGGTTTATTGTGAGAAATTTGATAAATGCTAAATTGAAACTTGGCCTTGGTTATTCACCCTCAAAAAACTATTAGGCTCTCATGATGTCATCAAGACTGAGGAGCTTTTGGCTGATGAATTACATAAACCTATAATCACAAAGTTTAAAAGAAGGAAAGTTTATTCTAAATACACCGACCACATATGGTCCGCTGATTTAATCGAACTAAAAAATGATAAGGGATACAAGTATGCTTTAACCGTTATTGATTTGAGGAGTAGATTTGCTTGGGTTGTTCCTTTGAAAAACAAGAGAGGTTATACTCTGAAGTTAGCCTTCCAACAGATATTTAATAAAAGTAAAAGAAAACCAAAGAAACTGTGGACCGATGAGGGAACAGAGTTCTATAACAAAATATTTATGAAATTTCTTAAGGGGGAGGGTATTAAATTATACAGCACCTTTAATGAAGGAAAAGCAGTTGTTATTGAGCGTTTTAATCGTACTTTAAAAGAGAAATTATATAAAAAATTCACACAACTCGGTTCCCAAAAATGGGTGTATTTTATTCAGGATATTGTAGATAATTACAATAATACAGTTCATTCATCAACAAAATCAAAACCATCAGAAACATTTACAAAATTAGAATATGAAAAGGAGATTAATTTGAGAAAGCCCAAGTTCAAAGTTGGTGATATTGTAAGAATATACAGATGGAAAAGTCATTTTGAGAAAGGTTATACAAAGAGATGGACTAATGAATTATTCAAAATCGTTGATGTAATGGATACTATGCCTTGGACTTACAAATTATATGATATGAATTGGGAAGAAATCTTGGGTTCATTTTACTCACAAGAATTACAAAAAACAAAACTGATAATTCATTAAACAACAACCATCCATACTTTCATCCACCCAGATTAGCTAATTTAATTAGTAGTAATAAAAAAAAAAAAAAAAAAAAAAAAAAAAAAAATCATAAGCCACACCCACACAGACCCCACCCACAAACCCCACCCACACAGACCCCACCCACACAGACCACACCCACACAGACCACACCCACACAGACCACACCCACACAGACCCCGCCCACACATAAGAAAGCATTGGGGGCTTTTGATGATAAGAGGTTTATTTTAGAAAATGGAATTGATCGTCTCCCTTATGGTTATATAAGTATATAAGATATATATATATAAGTGATAAGTTAAAAAGGGGGGTTAGGGATTTTAACGGGCTACCGCCACCTTTTTTACTATTATATAAATGATAGAACCAAGTATCAACCAGACTAAAGAGTGGAGGTGTAATCAACCTTGGTATATAAATGGAAAACATAACGAATGTGAAAAATATCAGATTCAAGAGGTTGAGAGAATCACTGGTCAGAAGGTTCTCAAGACGGATAAACGTATTCATTTGTTAAGTGGGGTAATGGAGGGTGGGAAGAAAAATATATTAGAGTGGAGTGAGAACTTTAATGGTTATCAATCGGATAATAAATATTATAATTTTAAAATGGTATGTGGGAGAGGAGGAGGTCAAACAAGAACCCTCCGTGAAACATACCACTTTATACTTTCACAACAAAAGGTTAAGGAACCTGTATACTTTATAAATATACTTGATGGGGATGAGTTCTATAGGAGAATGGAACTCTTAAAAAAGTTAGAAAGAGATAATATATTTATAGGCTCATTAGTAGAGTGGTCTAAGGAACTACATTAAAGGGGTAGTGGGGGGAATAGGGTAAAAATTACATGGAAGTGAGAATGATCATAGGTTCATAAGGCTAGAAGGATTATAGGTTCATAAAGGAAGAAAATCATAGGTTCATAAGGCGAGAAGGATTATAGGTTCATAAGGTGAGAAGGATTATAGGTTCATAAGGCGAGAAGGATTATAGGTTCATAAGGCGAGAAGGATTATAGGTTCATAGAGGGAGAAATAGAGGTGTTTATGATTTTTTTAAAAACAGGGGGGTAAATGACATTAGATAGGGATTTCCCATGTTAAACGGAGGTGTCCCAGAAGCAACATTTATCATCTACTTGTGTTGTAGTTTGTTCCTCTAAAGCTTCACTCGTACCTCCAGGAAGGGTCTCTCCACCTGTTCACACGGTGATTTCCAGAGAATCTCCCTCAGCCGTGGCTTTTGCACAATCCAATCTCACAGATCAGTATTTGCAGATGAGCCGGAGGGTCAGTATGAAATGGGTGAATCCTCAGGTGTCCGCTCTGTTGACGGGGAAATCACACAATGGTAACCGCACATATATATCTGTATATAAACTCACCACCTTGCTCAATTTTCCCAGGTTGTCTCCACATTGTTAATATCTCGCAAAGATATCAAAGCTTCTTTCTTGAGACCGCATTTTCATCAATCAAACAATCAATATATTCAATTCAATTTATTCAGTTAAATTTATTCAATTAAATTCAATCAATTAGATTCAATCAATTAACAATTCAATCAATTATTCAATTTCAATTAATTCATCAATATTCATCAATAAATCAAATTAATCATTTTGGATGACTCCTTGCATAAGCCCTTTCCCCAATGATGTCAGGACAGGTCCATCCATTGACGTCACCTCTGGTTCGTACCTCATGTTAATTGATGAATCGCCGTTAAATCGCCGTTAAATTGATGAATCGCCAAATTAAATCAAATTAATCATTTTGGATGACTCCTTGCATAAGCCCTTTCCCCAATGATGTCAGGACAGGTCCATCCATTGACGTCACCTCTGGTTCGTACCTCATGTTAATTGATGAATCACCGTCCTGTCCTAGGGTCATATCTGACATATTTCCCCATTTTGCCTGGTCTCCACAAATTTTCTTTGCAACCACTAAAGGCAACTCATCCTTCATTCGTGAGACAGCCAAAATGGATGGCAGATATTAAAGTTCTTTGGGAAAAATATCTCATCATTTTTCTTTTAATAGTACCCAAAATCTCTTGGCAATATAAATTTCGTAAAACTCCTGAAATGGGACTGTCAAATTCCTTCAATCATGCTAAATTTTGAAACTCCATCGCTTGTAATACCCAATTTATCCCATAGGGCTTGAAAGTTCTTTCCCAAGTTCATGCAGCATTCTGCATTTGAACCCTATGATATCATTCATAATAATCATCATGATTTTATAGTCATGGTCCTATCATAATCATCTATTTAAACGAACATTTCCTTTATCACCACAGCTATGTGGTATAATCAACAATAGAATAAAACTGTACATAGCAACAGGCTACCTCATGGCCACTTAGTATACCTATTGACAATAAGTCATAACAATATCGAATAATCATTGAACAATTCAAAAATCGCTTCCACTGCTCTAGCCGCAGCATTCGTCATTTTGTTTGCTCATTCACTATTCCTGATTCGTCATCAAGGATCTCCATCATCACACAGCGTACTTAATTCCGCATTTTAATGAGAATTCAACAGGAATTTACGACTCAAAGGAAAAAGAACGAGCAGACCTTTTGCAGGATGATCGTTACAAAAATCGTTACATATATTAAAGTATTTATAATGTCGACAAATCATATCTTAATTCTTACAAGATTTTGGTTCTTTGAATAAATCACAGCACCGGGAGAACCAGCTCCAAAAATGGATCTTTGTGTTTATTCAGCACCCTAGTAATTGGCTCTTTGTGTACTAATTACACAGCACCCAGGCCCCGCTCATATGGATCTTTGTGCAGCGCTACACAGCACCTGAGCAAAAGGGGTTTCATCTACATTTTCCCTATCCGGTGTACCATCCGTGATATTTGTTTGCTCATTCACTATTCCTGATTCGTCATCAAGGATCTCCATCATCACACAGCGTACTTAATTCCGCATTTTAATGAGAGTTCAACAGGAATTTACGACTCAAAGGAAAAAGAACGAGCAGACATTTTGCAGGACGATAACTGGAATTAGTCGTGAAAATATGTCCAAAATACACAAAAATACACACCCACACAAATAAACAACATTTATTCCGTTTAACAGAACAAACATTTCCTCTATCATGACATGCATGTCTTCAAAATTATATGACCAAGATAAAAAGTAAAACTAATTAAAACTGCGGGCAGTGATAATCCGGGGACCATACCGCTCCATCCTGATTGGACGAGTGCGTGCTAGAGTCGTTAACAACGACAGTCCAGATCCGAGTGTTCAAAATTTCAACTCAATCGATCGAAAAATGAACGCAGGGATGCATTTTAAAGGTGCAGTGGCACTAACTGAGTTGCCACGAATATGGCCACGAAATTGCCAATATGGCCATCACAAAATATTTTCCTTAATCAATTGGCTCATAGCATAACCAATCTGTAAGTATTTCATCCGAAGATGTATCTCTGAGGACTTTTAATTAAATAAGTAATTTATAAATCAACGAGTTAATTTATTAAATGATTAATCAATAAATCAATAAATTCCCTTGGTAGCCACATCACTTGGTCAGTGTCATGTCCAAATATCAGCTTCCTTACTCAAAAGGTGCCTGAGTTAATGTAATGTAATTACTGTAATAAGATTACTGCAATTACTGTAATGATTACTGTAATTACTGTAATTACCGGAACTGTAATTACTGTAATTACCTCAGGTAATTACTGTAATGTAATTACTGTAATTTAATAAGAAATGTAATTAATTAAATAAGTACTTCTATAATCGCTCATAATTAAATAACTCGTGAATTCTTATCCGGTTTATTTAACATTTGAGTGTCCCCAAAACGTTGGAGCAAAACGTTGCAACAACGAAAGTAAAACGTTGTAGCGACGTTGTGGAAACGTCAGCAAAACCCAACATTTGAATGTTCCCAAAACGTTGGAGCAAAACGTTGCAACAACGAAAGTGAAACGTTGTGGCGACGTTGTGGAAACGTTAGCACAACCCAACATTTGAATGTTCCCAAAACGTTGGAGCAAAACGTTGCAACAACGAAAGTAAAACGTTGTAGCGACGTTGTGGAAACGTCAGCAAAACCCAACATTTGAATGTTCCCAAAACGTTGGAGCAAAACGTTGCAACAACGAAAGTGAAACGTTGTGGCGACGTTGTGGAAACGTCAGCACAACCCAACATTTGAATGTTCCCAAAACGTTGGAGCAAAACGTTGCAACAACGAAAGTAAAACGTTGTAGCGACGTTGTGGAAACGTTAACAAAACCCAACATTTGAATGTTCCCAAAACGTTGGAGCAAAACGTTGCAACAACGAAAGTGAAACGTTGTGGCGACGTTGTGGAAACGTCAGCAAAACCCAACATTTAAATGTTCGCAAAACGTTGGAGCAAAACGTTGCAACAACGAAAGTAAAACGTTGTAATTAATCAATAAATCAATATTTTCCTTTAAAATCCCATTAAAATCCCATATCTTGTCACCCTTTGCATTGTTGAAAGCAATTAATTCCATAACTTAATATTACCTCAATTTATATATACTAGGGCGTGTCCGCACGTACGTGCTTGCCCGTACGTGCTTGCAAAAAAAACATGCGTGCAAACAACAACAACAAAAAAACTTTGAAACCACGTGGCAGTAACGACCACAGAACCCCCCTTCTATTTACATGCAATGGTTTGGTCCATTCGCAAAGCCAAAACGAACGACCACAGAACCCCCCCCCCCCCCCCCCTCTATTTACATGAAATGGTTTGGTCCATTCGCAGAGCCAAAGCGAACGGCTTGCGAGTACGGTGACCATACCTTGGGACCCACTTGTCCGATTAATTTCAAACCTTGACAAATTTTCCATTCCTTCCCTTCCTGATCTTTCGATGTAGGGCTGGGTTCTTTTTTTAGGATCATGTTGCTTCGAGCATTATTTTCCAAAACAGTGTGAACATTAAACCACACCAAAACCTCTGACATCCCACCATTAACACCTATTGTAAGCGTGCCGAATCAGTAAGCATCACCCCTTCTATGAGCCTCGACCAGAGGGTGGTTGTTACTCACAAACACTCGTCGCTAGCTGTTCCATTGTCTGCCGATTCCCACTCTGCTGTTTTTGTCTCATAATCACCAAACAAGAACAGTACACATTTCCTGTAATTATCTCTCATAATCAGGATAAATTTGGAACAGCCCTTAAACTAACACCAAGCAGATCAATTTTTATATTTAGGTTGAGGTTTCACACAAACTGGTTAACTAAATAATACAGAATTATTTTTCGTTAAAAAAACAACAGCACTGGTTCCGTGTCACCCATGCTATTTATCTGGCAAATTTCGTCAAAAAAAAACAACAGCACTGGTTCCGTGTCACCCATGCTATTTATCTGGCAAATTTCGTCAAAAAAAAAAACAACAGCACTGGTTCCGTGTCACCCATGCTATTTATCTGGCAAATTTCGTCAAAAAAAAACAACAGCACTGGTTCCGTGTCACCCATGCTATTTATCTGGCAAATTTCGTCAAAAAAAACAACAGCACTGGTTCCGTGTCACCCATGCTATTTATCTGGCAAATTTCGTCAAAAAAAACAACAGCACTGGTTCCGTGTCACCCATGCTATTTATCTGGCAAATTTCGTCAAAAAAAACAACAGCACTGGTTCCGTGTCACCCATGCTATTTATCTGGCAAATTTCGTCAAAAAAAACAACAGCACTGGTTCCGTGTCACCCATGCTATTTATCTGGCAAATTTCGTCAAAAAAAAACAACAGCACTGGTTCCGTGTCACCCATGCTATTTATCTGGCAAATTTCGTCAAAAAAAAACAACAGCACTGGTTTTGTTTCCTGGAAGCGTCCTGCAAAACGCTTTGCTTCTTGCAAAACGTCCGCCAATGGGAAGTAAAGGGAGGGAAAAAGAGCGGGAGCAAGAGACAGGGTGCCGGAATGGACATGAGGGACAATGAGGGACAGTGAGGGAGTGTTGGTATGCAATTTTTATCCAATCGCCATCTTTCACAGTAATTCTGGACCGGCATGAGGTGGGATTGTCTGTCATGAATTTATTTGTTGATCGAACGAGTTTTAATTTGTCTAAATCCGACCAGTCGTTCCAAAGATATAAGCCTTTTTGTCGCAATACCATAAATTGGAATGAGGTAAAAATATATATATATAAATATAATTCCCTTTCCCGGTTCCCTGTCGCTCGCCGAGCGCCGAGCAAGTTGCTCGCTCGACGAGCAAGTCGAGTGCTTTGAACAAGTGCAAAAAAAAGAAGTACTTTATACGTGTACGGGTGGGTAAACGAGTGTACCGGCCTTACACGTCCTGGAAGCAAATGGTCGCAAGGTGCACGCTTGCTCCGTTTGCTCCCAGGTCACAGTAAGACCCTTAATGACCAGCGCAAAAATACGTATTTACAGAAATCATTTAGAAAAAAAAAACACGAATAAATTGCTACAGTCGTTTATCGAAGTACCATTCGTGATGGCTCACGCCACCTATCGCGGCATCGGTGCGCACGGAACCCCCCAGAACCACCTCCTTCCCCATGTATGTACAAAACTATTTCCAAGTTCGTCATCATATTGGACAAAACAAGACACACTCACCTTTTTTTAAAGACTTGTTCGTACAATTGATGTCAGCGGTGCCTCCAAATTGTAGGGGAATTTGTAGCTGAGAGACTCACAGGACTCCAATGACCGGACACAGGTTTACAAAAGGTCTGGTTTATTAACTGGTTATTCACTTCATTCCATTTACCAAATAATACCGCATAATATAATGGATCAGGTTAACTCTTTTCGCATGGTCCTTCTCGTTCGGCTGATGTTCCTCTGCCACTCCCGTTGGTCAGAGCTTCTGGTAGCAGGTTCTGTCGACTCCACGTTTGCTCTCGTTTATATGGACAAACTGGACTTAATCCCCTCTCCGCTAATGCCCCGAGGTCATGCATGTACCAAGTCCTGGTATCAGCTCGCTCCCCTCCTGTTGTGAGTTCCGTTTACCAAACGATAGGGGGGTGCTTCAGCCAGGGGCTGTGACCAGGTGGACAAGAGATTATCATGTTCGGGCGCATTCCTGACTCATTTACAAACTCGTCTTTCACAGAGTTTGCATGTAAAATGTATCTGCTTTGTTACCAGGTTAATTAATAAGTTACCAGTGCCAATTAATAAGTTACACTGAGTTACACTTCCACAATAGAAACCAGAGTGTCTCACTGTCTGGGCCGGAGGGCCCTGTGCGGAGTCCTGAATTCCATGCTCATATAAGGAAATAAGCATTTATTATATAAGAAAGGGACTTCGAGGAAAACGCGCACTGGCCAAGGAACGGAGAAGATCTGCGCACAGAAGAAGATCTGGGGTGCCACGACCAGCAAGAACGAGGCTTCGTTACGTTTAGTTAGTTCATTAATTAGTCAATATCTTGAATAAGTACGTTCATGTAACAACCCTTTTCAGTTTTAATAAAACATTGCGTGAGAAACAAAGGAGGAGTTTTTTCTTTGTCGTAAGATTAGGGATTCTTCAATAACATCCAACAGATCTCCATTCTGTTTTAAACAGATTAAACATCACCAAGCTTGGAGTGCAACACCTTTACTGACAATTAAGAGTAGTGGGTCTCCGTGTGGAGCACGTCACCTAACTAGGTCTTACTCTTGATGCATCACAACATTTAGACACACAAACGCAATGAGAGAATAACTCGGCAGGTTCTTTTTGCATCATGCTGTAAAGATTGACAAGAGACAGAAGCGCATTCATGATTTTACCTTGAACACCTCGAGTTTGGGCTGGCCGTCTGTCAATCTCGTTCAGCCGATCCCCGTACGAAAGCCACCAACTGTTGTGACTGGGTTGTAATTCTGTTGTTGACTATTACAAACTACTTCACAGCGAGACCTCTCAATATAACAATTAAAGAGGCTTCAACCGAGTTCCAATCATTTATTCAATCATTGCGGAGAGGTTCCACAGTTATACTTTACACAAATTACAGACAGAATACGACGTGTCGTTCCGTGGAAAGAATTCTCTCTCGAAGCCTCGGAGTGTTCTTGTTATATAAGTCCCGGCTGCTTTGATCTTGTTCAGTTGGAATTTTGAGGTCACCACAAAGCTTGGCCAGATCAGACTTCTTGGCGCCAGAGCCCATCTGGGTTCCATAATGAAGCGACTAAGAAGTTTACCATAGATAACTATCACATACAGCCGGAGAAGAAACCATTGTTTTAGCCGCTACAGGTCAATCTTCTTTGACGTGTTCAATCTCACTAATTGACGAATGCATTCAAACCTGGGCTGAGTCAACACTCTGCCCTTGGGGCTCTCCACTAAAGGGCAAAGGTTATTTTACAGATGGCCGATTGTCGTCCTGGTTCCATATTCACTGCTTTGCTCAGACTGCACAATTTGAAAGCACATTCTGTCTTTAATACAATTTTAACTGTTGGCAATAACTCGCCTAGACATGTCCTTTATAATTCCACAGCGGATTCTATTATGGAGAGGCGAAAAGCGGATTCTATTATGGAGAGGTGAAAAGCGGGTTCTATTATGGAGATGCGAAAAGCGGGTTCTATTTTGGAGATGCGAAAAGCGGGTTCTATTTTGGAGACGCGAAAAGCGGGTTCTATTTTGGAGACGTGAAAAGCGAGTTCTATTTTGGAGAAGTGAAAAGTGGGTTCTATTTTGGAGACGCGAAAAGTGGGTTCTATTTTGGAGATGCGAAAAGCGGGTGCTATTTTGGACACGCGAAAAGCGGGTTCTATTTTGGACACACGAAAAGCGGGTTCTATTATGGACACGCAAAAAGCGGGTTCTATTTTGGATATTTAAAAAGCGGGTTCTATTTTGGATATTTAAAAAAGGGTTCTATTATGGAGACTCGAAAAGCGGGTTCTATTTTGGAGAAGTGAAAGGCGGGTTCTATTTTGGAGACTTGAAATGTGGGTTCTATTTTGGAGAAACAAAGTGGGTTCTATTTTGGATATTAAAAAAGAGGGTTCTATTTTGGAGACTCGAAAAGCGGGTTCTATTTTGGAGACGTGAAAAGTGGGTTCTATTTTGGAGACTCGAAAAGCGGGTTCTATTTTGGAGACGCGAAAAGCGGGTTCTATTTTGGAAACGCGAAAAGCGGGTTCTATTTTGGAGACGTGAAAAAGTGGGTTATATTTTGGCGACGTGAAAAGCGGGTTCTATTTTGGCGACGCGAAAAGCGGGTTCTATTATTGAGACGCGAAAATCAGGTTCTATTATGGAGATGCGAAAAGCGGGTTCTATTATGGAGATGCGAAAAGCGGGTTCTTTGTATGGAGACGCGAAAAGCGGGTTCTATTATGGAGACACGAAAAGCGGGTTTTATTATGGAGACGCAAAAATCGGGTTCTATTATGGAGACGCGAAAAGCGGGTTCTATTATGGAGACTCGAAAAGCGGGTTCTATTGTGGAGACACGAAAAGTGGGTTCTATTTTGGATATCTAAAAAGGGGGTTCTATTATGGAGACTCAAATCGGGTTCTATTATGGAGACTCGAAAAGCGGCTTCTATTATGGAGACTCGAAAAGCGGGTTCTATTATGGAGACGCGAAACGCGGGTTCTATTTTGGATATTAAAAAAGAGGGTTCTATTTTGGATATGAAAAAAGAGGGTTCTATTATGGAGACGCGAAAAGCGGGTTCTATTATGGAGACGCAAAAAGCGGGTTCTATTATGGAGACATGAAAAGTGGGTTCCATTTTGGATATTTAAAAAGGGGGTTCTATTATGGAGACGCGAAAAGCGGGTTCTATTATGGAGACTCGAAAAGCGGGTTCTATTATGGAGACACAAAAAGTGGGTTCCATTTTGGATATTTAAAAAGCGGGTTCTATTTTGGAGACGCGGAAAGCGGGTTCTATTATGGAGACTCTAAAAGCGGGTTCTATTATGGAGACACGAAAAGTGGGTTCTATTTTGGATATTTAAAAAGGGGGTTCTATTATGGAGACTTGAAAAGCGGCTTCTATGATGGAGACTCAAAGCGGGTCTATTTATGGAGACTCGAAAAGCGTGTTCTATTATGGAGACTCAAAGCAGGTTCTATTATGGAGACATGAAAAGCGAGTTCTATTATGGAGACGCGAAAAGCGTGTTCTATTATGGAGACGCGAAACGCGGGTTCTATTACGGATATGCGAAAAGCGGGTTCTGTTATGGAGACGTGAAAAGCGGGTTCTATTATGGAGACTCGTAATGTGGGTTCTATGGTTCTATTTTGGAGACTTGTAAAGTGGATTATATTTTCGAGATTTGAGAGATTTTCGAAACAAAAAAGGCAGCGAGCATGATGTCATGTGTCACATGGTTTCAGAGTTACGACGTTTTTCAGCATAAAACTTTAAAACCTAGGTCCTCCCTCATTTGTGATCCAATCAAGGGGAAACTTCACAGATGTGTTTAGCATATCAGTCTACTATAATGCCCTTTTGGAATTTGCGATAGGTCACGTGGTTTGGCAGATATCTTTAATTAAACGAAAATATTAAAAACATTTATATCTCTTGAACTGCTTCATTGATCGACGTGAAACTTCATACTATAGTGGAAGTCATGAAGAGTAACAAGTTTGCAAAATTTCAAGATGATTGGATGTATGGTCTGGAAGCTGGAAGTTGTTATTGCGTGAAGAAGAAGAGTCTTCGCCAGTGGGCAATTAATTATTTATCACATGTCCAGACGTGCAGGCATCGTTCGACACGATCTCACGGGGTAATTTGAATCTCAAATAAAATTGTAATTTAAGATTTGTCAATGGCTGAGGTATATTAACAAAGGAAAAAAACACATTTGGCCAAATTCCGACTTTTTTTGAAAATATCGCATTTCACACAGCAGAGTTTCAGTCCACAGCAGAGTTGACTGCATTATTTGAGTGAAAATGAAGTGAGCATCGATTTCATAAATATCGTGGTTGGAGATATAACTCTATAAGTGCTATGTTGCCAATAGTCTTGTTAATATTTTGATATGAAATAAGTTCACACTGTTGTACATGTGGAATAAAAAGGACTTCACCTTTAGAGCGTTGTATATTAGAGGAGCATCTGCAGCAATGTTCCTTGTTTATTTATTTATTTATTTTTAAATAAAGACATTTTTGATGTTGTTTTTATGGTACAAACGTGTGTGTTATGGTTGGACGTTTCAGAAAATGTTACGTTGGATACGTATCAAGGTTTACATATCTGTTTTTTCTTTAAATTCGATAAGAAAAATTTCCTCAGTGAATCGCAATTCGCGTTATATATTATTAATTGATGAACTTACAAACACTTATGTGAATTTTAAACGTAACCAGCATGTTCAGGGGATGCTTCCCAGAAGAATGAGTGGTCACATGAGCCTGTATGACCTAAAATGAGTGTGCTGAATAGTACAATGCTGGGATATTTGGACCACTTTTACATGTTGTACACCTAAGGAAAAAAACAAATGTTTTTTGGGGTTGAAAAATTTATTTCAAGTCCCACATGCTTAAAAATACACAAATTTGCAATGTAATATACACTTGCCTCAATTTTGACGTCATAATACGAAAAGTATGTGTGTATGTGGGGATGTGTGAATGTGGGGATGTGTGTGTGTGTGTGTGTGTGTGTGTGTGTGTGTGTGTGTGTGTGTGTGTGTGTGTGTGTGTGTGTGTGTGTGTGTGTGTGTGTAATGGGTATGTGTGGGGGTGTGTGTGGGGAGATGTGTGTGGGGTGGGGAATGGGTATGTGTGGGGGTGTGTGTATGTGTGTGTGGGGGGGGGGGGGAGGGGGGACATGTGTGTGTATGGATATGTGTGTGTGTGTGGGGGGGGTGGGGTGGGGTGTGTGTGTGGGTGGGGGTGGGGGTAGGGGTGATGTGTGTGTGTGTGTGTGGGGGGATTTGTGTGTGTGTGTGTTGGGGGGGGGGGGATTGTGCGTGTGTGTGGATGTGTGTGTGTGTGCGTGTGGGGGTGTGTGTGTGCGTGGGTATGGGAGGGGGGTAGGGGGGATGTGTGTGTGTGTGTGTATGTGTGTGTGTGTGTAGGTGTGTGTGTATCGGGTTTTATCCAAGGGGGTTGTGTCAAAGCATGTCCAATGAAAGCAGGGTGGTATGAAAGCGGGAAGGCGGAGTAAACCATTCATCACTGCCAGCAGTTGTAAAGTGGCAATTCTAGTTTTAATTATTTTTGAATATATATTTTTTGTATTCAAAATCGAGGCTGGTGTAAGAGCTAAAATCGCCAGATCTTTTTGGCCTTTTGGGTCCTTGGGGTCCATCGAGTTGTGGAAGTGTAACTCAGTATAAATCATTGGTTGGAAGCAGGGACTAGCAGGTGGTCATAAGAATGTCAGGAATGCATCTCGCTCTGTCGAAGCTGGGAGTCCTTTTGTCCACCTGTATTACGACCCCGGGCTAACACACATTCCCAAGCCGGCACTATTTGTTCTGGGCATCGGGATGCAAAGAGGGTGAAGAAACTCCCCAGCAGGGAGGCGGTTGTGGATGACCAAGGAGCTTCAGCGCACGGAGGATTAACATTCAGCGCACGGAGGATTAACATTTAGCGCACGGAGGATTAACTCCAATTTGCTCATATAAACCAGAGCAAACTTGGAGTCAGCAGCACTTGCCACGAGAACCTCTGCCCAAATGGAACGATCGAGTACGGCACGAGAACAGCGCAGAAGACCGAATGAAGAAGAACCAATGACTTGAATTACTGAATTCGTTATAGTATTGTAGTTCTTTATTATAAAGAAACAAGTGAATTAAAGCGTTGCTTTGTAAAAGCCCTGTTTAGTTATTTTGTATCCTCCTGAGGCACATAACTATTCCCGAACAATATGGAGGCACCGCTGGGATCAATTGGACACATACAAGATCATTAAAGGTGAGTGTGTCTTGTTTTTGTCCAGTATGATTTACGAACCTGGGAATAGTTATTTTGTATATACATGGAGGATTTGGCGTTTGGGCTTCCCCACACACCATTGGTGCACGGAAGCCCTGATAAGGAAAATATAGATGGGACCCTTTGCTCAGGTGCTGTGCTTGCGACACAAAGGATCCAAATGAGCAGGGCCCGGGTGCTGTGTAATTAATTAGTACACAGAGAACCGATTACTAGGGTGCTGAATAATCGTAAAGATCCATTTTTTGGAGCTGGCTCTCCCGGTGCTATGATTTATTCAAAGAACCAATGACTGTGATTAAGATGTATTTTAAGGTACCTTGTAAATAAATGTAATGATGTAACGATTTTGTAATGATAGTCCTACAAAATGTCTGCTCTTTCCTTTTTCTTTGAGTCGTAATCCTGTTGAAATCTCATTACAAATGCGGTATTTTTTACGCCGTGTAGTGATAGAGGTCCTTGAATGCGAATCAGGAAGAGTGAATGAGCGAACAGTCACGGATGGAACATCGACAAACGATTTAGCTATTATTCGTGTTTTTCTAAATGATTTCTGTAAATACGTATTTTTTTGCGCTGTGTAAATAAATGCGCTAGTTCGTCTGACACGCATCACTGAGAAACGCGCGTCTGTAGACTTGCCTGCAAGTGGGACCGTGTGTTTGCAAGGATGCGTACGTTATACGCTGGGTATTAAAAGCTTTACTCTGTTCTGGAGGCGAATCGGCCCATGAAGTGCACCATGGGGCGATTTGTTTGCCGGTTCGGTAAGGTCCGTACACGTGTACAATCGTGTACACCCGTTTTGCACTTACAAACGTATTTTTGAGTTGCCCGCCCAAAGGGTGGAGGACTCGCTTGGCGTGCGAGAGAGGGCGGGAAATGGAGATATATATATATATTTTTCTCCCAATTTGTGGTATCACGACGAAGCGGCTTATATCTTTGGAACGGCTGGTTGGATTTAGACAAATTAAACGGAATTGTGTAGGACGAAAGCCGTGGGTCCAAGGTAAGGAAAAAAAAAAAAAAAAAAAAAAGGGTGGAAGAGAGGGAAAAAAAATTTCGCCAATTTTTTCCCACCATTTTATAACACCTAAAAATCGTTCGATCAACATATAAATTAATGACAGACAACGCCATCTCATGCCGGTCCAGAATTATTATGAAAGATGGCGATTGGATGAAAATTGCATACCGACACTCCCTCACTGTCCCTCATTTCCATTCCGGCTACCTGTCTCTTGCTCCCGCTCCTTCTCCCTCCCTCGAGTTCCCATTGGCGGACGCTTTGCGAGAAGCAAAGCGTTTGTGTGAACCCTCAACCTCAACCTAAGTTGAAGTTGTTGCTGCAGTGTTGTTGTTTTTTTGTGTATTTTCTCTGCTCCCCGTGCTCGCAGATTTGGTTGGTACATATATTTTTATTGAAAGGTGAAAGATTTATCTGCGATTAAGCTTCAAAATATAAAAATTGATCTGCTTGGTGTTAGTTTAAGGGCTGTTCCAAATTTATCCTGGTTAAATACCAAAATCTGTCTATCAAATTTTGTCCAGGTCCATCACTAAGCTTTTGAGACATGCTTCATGCTTAATGAAAGACAATAATTAAGTGCTTTTGTGGAAAGGCAGTGGCAAACCACCCAATGTCACCACTTTCATGAGCTCAGAGAAATAAAAAATTCGAAATTCCACTCTGCTGGCTCAATTGAAATCGGCAGCAGAGTGAGAATCAACAGACAATGGAACAGCTAGCGACGAATGTTTGTGAGTGGCAACCACCCTCTGGTCGAGGCTCATAGAAAAAAAAATATATATATATTTGATACTTATTGATTCGGCACGCTTACAATAGAAATTAATGGCGAGGGTTGTGGTTGGGTCGATGGGTTGTTGTTGGGTTGTTGTGGTTGGGTCGATGGGTTGT
Organism: Myxine glutinosa; assembly: GCF_964187855.1. Lineage (NCBI taxonomy): Eukaryota > Metazoa > Chordata > Myxini > Myxiniformes > Myxinidae > Myxine > Myxine glutinosa. The sequence goes on from NC_136265.1 coordinate 13,571,327, forward strand.
TGTGGTTGGGTCGATTTTGCGAAATGAACGTTCTTTGAACAAATTAAATGGTGAACCGAATGAAAATAAGGATTTTTTGAAATTGTTGTTGACTTTGGCCTATGTTGAATAAAATAGTTGTTGATTGAACTAGTTGACTGATATATAAATCCCATTCGAATGACAAGTGAACCGAATGAAAATAAGGATTTTTTGAAATTGTTGTTGACTTTGGCCTATGTTGAATAAAATAGTTGTTGATTGAACTAGTTGACTGATATATAAATCCCATTCAAAAGTCAAGTGAATCGGATGAAAATTGAGGATTTTTGAAATTGTTGTTGACTTTGGCAATGTAAGTTGAATAAATAGTTGTTGGTCCAATTTCAGTTTACTGATAAGTAAATCCAACGTTTTGGGAACATTCAAATGTTGGGTTTTGCTGACGTTTCCACAACGTCGCTACAACGTTTCACTTTCGTTGTTGCAACGTTTTGCCCCAACGTTTTGGGAACACTCAAATGTTAAGTGAATCGGATGAGAATTCACAAGTTATTTAATTATTAACGATTAATGAAGTACTTATTTAATTAATTACATTTCTTTCTCTTCTGACCATCAACTCAGGCACCTTTGGAGTAAGGAAGCTGATATTTGGACATGACAGTGACCAAGTGATGTGGCTAACAAGGATATTTTGATTTATTGATTAATCATTTAATCAATGCATTATTTAATTTTATAAATGACTTATTTAATTAAATTCCTAAAAGACACATCTTCCGACGAAGCACGTGTGGATTGGTTATGCTATCAGCCAATCAATTCGAATTTCAATTCGTGTGCAAATGATCAGTGTTTATCACAAGTCGTGATAAATTAATGAAATTAATGCTCCAAATTAATGGAATGAAATGTAAATCTTGAACCAGATGGGAACCATGGCCTCAGTGAAGGAAAAGTGACTGGTTGAGAAGAGTGATGGAAATGAATGCAGATTGAAGCAGGGGTGAGAGACAGACAGAGAGAGACAGACAGAGGACGAATGAGAGAGATAAACAGAGAGAAACAGACAGAGAGAGAGAGAGACAGAGAGAGATAAACAGAGAGAGACAGAAACAGAGAGAGA
>NC_136265.1:13574934-13652434 GCF_964187855.1 Myxine glutinosa
ATTAATAATTAATTGATCAAATGCCAAAATTGGATCTTCTATTTTGGGCACAGCAATTTTAAATTTACAAAGTTTGTAACAATTGCGTTGCAAATTTTTTGAAACCAAGTGACAAGTCACATGATGATCAGGTGGGAATTTTGGACTATTGTTCCACATGATTGATAGGTCAGTGGTCGACTGACATGCAAATAGGTGGGTAGTCAAATTTGGACAAATTATTGTGGGAACTGAAAGGGTAATTTCAATGTGACATCATAGGGGTTTTCTAAGAATAAACTTTTTGGTCCATTTGTGTATTAGCATTTATAAAATTGAAGGACAAATTTTATGAAAATTGAAATAAAAAACTGACACCCATCCTGATCTGTAAATAATGGTTCCAACGCAAACAAATATGCATAATGCATGCGTGTGTGTGTGTTTTGTGTATCAATGTTTGTGTTTGTTGTTGTTGTTTTGTGTATCAATCTTACAAGATTGTTGACACCGACAGTGTGCCTTGTCTGAAAATAGATAGTTCCATGTGGATGGGATCGCATATCGAGAGAATTCGTAAAATAAAATAAAAATAGAAATATAATTTGATAATGAAAATTATCACTTTTGTCAAGGGAGATGGAGAATAAAGATTTGATTTGCTGAGTTATGAGCAGCCATTCATTGATAGTAAAATTGGGAGTAATCTTGGGATTCCATTTTGATAGAATTTATATGAGAATCAAAGCTATTTATGGATATGAGCTTCATTTAAAAAATGTGGGAGTACAAAATTAGCCAAATTACACTGACTGACTTACACTGACTTCCCAGAGTACTCTGCTCACGGATTTTATATATATATATATAAACTTGAATTTTATCAGAATATATATTGGGCTGTATGTATGGATGTGTATTAGGCATAGATGATATGTGAAAATAGTAAAGAAAATTTTGCTGGTTTGAACTATTGTGAGTTTTGAGTTCTGGAGTTCAAACAAAGTCACTGGTTAACAGATGAGAAAGGATAGTAAATAAATTCTTCGATGCTGGGTAAATTAAGTACGATATTACTAAGACTTATGAGAGCTATTGTTCTTCCTTACAGCAGTGGAAAATTATTGGAAAAAAAAAAAAAAAATTAGACCCAACATAATGAATCTATAAATGAATGTGATAGGGATAATATCCTCAATTTGTACTAATTATTTGATTGTGGGTAAAGGAATTAATTTATCATAGTGGATTGTTAACAGCAGCCTGAAAATGCCCTGAGAGTGCATCCATGTAATCAGAAATCCCAGATTTGTTTTTACAAACAACATTTTGGTAGAGGTCTTGTGTGGACGAGCACTTACTTGGTAGATAAAAAACGGTACTGCATGCTGGCAGCCCCTTTTGCGGCCATTTGGACCGAACAAATTGGGAGAAACTGTAATTGAATATGTAATTTACAGATGAGTATTTGGGAAGAAAAAGGGAATTTATTGAGATGAGAGACATTTTTCGAAGTTTTATTAAAGTGCTAAAATATGACACTCGGCAAGGCAAACTATTGGATGGGAAAATTAGATCTGGTTATGGAGAAAAAATTTATTGACCCCTTCAAGTTAACTCTTCGAATCATTGTTACACTGGCATTTTGAGTTCACATTGGAAATAGTTTGGTAGAAACCTTTGGTTAAAACCTTTGGTTGCGGTATTTTGGAACGAACTGATAAACCATAGGAGATTGATAAGAATGAAACAAAAAAAAAATGGACCCAAAGTAGAAAGGTGGATTCATGCCTCTCATTGCAAACGAGCACAGGGGGCAAGGGAGGACGGTCCCACAGAAAATGAGGCTGTACTTAGCAGCCCAGCAGAACATTCAGTGGCAGATAAATGATAGTCGTGATTTACAGTCATTTGAATTACATTTTAACACCCCTTGCATTGATAAACATTACATTTTCAACATGTCATATTCCTACTTGGGATAGTGACATTTATTTGCCTACATGACAAACAATTACCTACTCATATTAATACAACATGAGTGATAATGTATCACAACTACACTCATGATCAGGGGATTTAGTTCAACCCCGGGAGATAGGGGGATCAGGGTAAGACAAATAATCTGATTTATGTTACATATTAAGGGATTTTCTTTATTTACCTTTTAGGAAGCTTGTTAGTTTGGTATATAATGTTGAATGTCATCGACATATAATTATGTCATAGGTATGAACATATACAAGGAGTAGCAGACTTGTTTGTGGGTTTAGTAGTTATATTGGCAATTGTTTTAGTGGTGGCTTGCTTGAAAGCCTTAGTGATGGTGTATTTGAATAAGGTAACCAACAACACTATGATAATGCATGAAGTAACACCAGAGGAAAGAAATGTGGAACCACAAGAGGAAGACTTTTATGGCGACATAAATACTGAGATTAAAAGATTAAATCAAGTGATGTTGCAAATGAATACAGTAGAATTAAGATAATGACATAACGACAATGTTATGAGTTGTGTCAATTACAAGATCAGTGAACTCATATCACCACGAGTGACACACTGTTAGTTAAAAAAAAAAAAAAAAAAAAAAGTGGGGAGAAATTATGATAATAATACATTATGCTTAATTTGTTGGTTTGAGAAAATTTTTGTTGGGAATTAGATATTCCTGTTTGTGATTGTATTCATATACAATTTATTTTCTTTGAGTAGTGCTAAAATACCTGCACGAGTTAATTTTTGAACTATATTAACCTGAAAGCAATTGTGGATGCTATTTTTAGTTTAGTAGGAAAATACATACCTGATTGAATATTATTTGTGTGATGCATATAAATGAATATAACTTTTGAATGTTTTAAGGAAAAACAACAAATTGTTGAATGTGAAACTGTCGGAAGACATACATGATTATGCTGATTTCATGGTAAGATGTACCCTATCTGATTCAGTGTGTGTGGAAAGCAGATTCAGCTGTGACTGAGCATAAGGATAAGACGAGATCACATTTGAAGGGGGTGCTAACGGAATTGGGAAGAAGTTCGAGAAAGAAAATTTGTGGCTAAAAATGAAGTTAATCGTGGCATACACCCTCTTTCTGAAAGAATGATGAAGACATTCTCCTGTATAACTTGGAGATGGATGCTTACCTTCACCAAGGAAATTTATGTGACCATTTGCCAAGAGTGGCAAGAATGCTACATGGAGAGCAGGGTCAGTCTATGACTCCGTGCAGTTATTACAACAGCAAGACCCTACACGAAGTAGTGCAGGTGCTATGAAGGCATTAGGAGAAAATGTGTCATACCTGAATTCAAACACAAGTGATCAGCCCTTCCTTTCAAACAAAGAATCAACATTTGTTTGGAGGCAAAAGTTTTTGCCAGATGTTTCAGATGCCTTAAAAAACGTGAAAATGGTGAAGTGAAATTGTTGTATCTTGGTGAGGGTGAAGTGTTGTTTTGAAAAGATACTTGTGATGCAAATGCAATATATTGAACAATATGGAAGGAGTCAATGACCAACGAAATGTTTTGTGATTCTTGCAGGATGACGGGGTATGCCTAAGGGAATTGGATTACCAAAGTTATGGTTTGAATACTTGTATTGATGTTTACTTGTAGTGATCGATTGTTTACTTATACTAGTATTGATGTTTACTTGTAGTGATTGATTGTTTACTTATACTTGTATTGATGTTTACTTGTTGTGATTGATTGTTTACTTATATTGATGTTTAGTTTAATGGTTAATATAAACAAAAACAAAAAGATGAGGGAATTGTGGAAGTGTAACTCAGTATAAATCATTGGTTGGAAGCAGTGACTAGCAGGTGGTCGTAAGAATGTCAGGAATGTATCTCGCTCTGTCGAAGCTGGGAGTCCTTTTGTCCACCTGTATTACGACCCCGGGCTAACACACATTCCCAAGCCGGCACTATTTGTTCTGGGCATCGGGATGCAAAGAGGGTGAAGAAACTCCCCAGCAGGGAGGCGGTTGTGGATGACCAAGGAGCTTCAGCGCACGGAGGATTAACATTCAGCGCAGAGGATTAACATTTAGCGCACGGAGGATTAACTCCAATTTGCCCATATAAACCAGAGCAAACTTTGAGTCAGCAGCACTTGCCACGAGAACCTCTGCCCAAATGGAACGATCGAGTACGGAACGAGAACAGCGCAGAAGACCGAACGAAGAAGAACCAATGACTTGAATTACTGAATTCGTTATAGTATTGTAGTTCTTTATTATAAAGAAACAAGTGAATTATTAGCTAACAAAGCGTTGCTTTGTAAAAGCCCTTTTTAGTTATTTTGTATCCTCCTGAGGCACATAACTATTCCCAAACAGAGTCTTTACAGTCTTCTGGGTCCTCGGGGTCTTCTGTGTCCCTGGGGTCTTTTAGGTCCTCCTGGTCTTTTCGCACCTCTGGAGGGTGGATGCTCAGCATCATCTCAGGCCATCCTAGGTGAGTTAGCTAGTCAAACACCAGGGACAAAATACCACAATAAGTTAAGGTTAAAAACAGTAAAAATTAGATAAAAACACAACCGAGATGAAAAGATACAGTGCCTTCAGAAATTATTCACCCCTTGACTTTTTCACTTTTTGTTGCATGACAGCCTGAATTTAAAATTGATGGAAAAAGGGGGACAGGTTCCCGACTGTTCGTGATTCATCGGGGAAAATCAAAAATCTCGAATATGCCCACAAAAGCCAGGAATGTCGAAGCAAACCGCGAATGGAATTGAAAACTTGTTTCGTGAAAAAACGCAAATGTCGATTGGCATGGTGGGGGATGGTTTATGCGCACATACAACTGTTTCATGCGTGACAAGTGGAAGATGCTTTTAGTACCGTTATGTGCAGGTGGAAGAGTTCACCGGAATCTCAAGACAACTGTGTCCCATTTAACTCGCGTCTAAATGTCGGAATTTGCTCGATTGTTGACCAAGCTTATTCGACCTTGCTCAGTCTCTCCGCCTACAAAGCAGTAAACAAAGGATGTTTTTGATTCCATGAATATTATAAAGGTCTCCCTGTTCTCTGAAATTGTATAAAAGTGAATGCAAATTAAAATTCAGGGTCATTGGTGTTCGGCTGTATGGAGCTGAAACCAATGCGAACCATGGTGCCATGTATATAGTCTTGTATCTGAATAAATGTCTTGTATATCTTGGTCCGATTCAAGAAGGGGCTCATTCCGACCCGGGGGGAAATGGGGCAAAAGGGTAGAGCCTCGACATGCACAGCTGGTGGGAAATGGTTTAAGAGTGGCTGGACGTGGTTTTACGCGTGGCACGTGGAAGTTGATTTCAGAAGTGATGTGCGCGCAGCTGGTGGGAAATGTTTTTCATCAGAGAAAATGTCAACGTTTTTACAAACACGAATGCACATGATTATAGTTTTCATTAAATTCTTACAAATACAATTCCAAAAGTTTAGCTTCCTCTTTTGCTGCGAGTGTCATCTTACTTTATCGAAAACGAACAGTTTGTGCTTCGATCTTGCTCGATTCCCAAAGCCCGTCATGACCCCGGCAATAGTTGCCGTTTTAACTGTACAAGCTTGAAGGATGATACGGTATTCTGTATTATCTTACGAAGATAAATGTTGAGTTTAAATTGCATCATTTCAAATGTACCGGTATCACAGCCTTGTGTTAGAATTTCATTTTATTTTAGATTCAAAATAAAAGTTCATTTTCACTTATGTTTTATGAACCAGTCTCGCTGATCGCGCTAGACTTACACCCCATATATTACACATTAATGTTGTGCGGACTAAAGGAATCAGGACACTTCAAACGAAACAATAGATAGGCAATTAAATAATCACTCACGGTTCCCGATCAAAAATAAATAACAAAATAATTATGTAGCAAACCAAGCAACCCTACTCTCCACGTCATATCGCATTTTTAACCTTCTTCCCTCCTCCCACTCCTACCCATGCAGAGAATTTGCAATCATCTCTGTGAACCAGGCTTTTCCTGAAACAGAAAATACTTATAATATTAACTTGGGATTCCTACCCGTTGGTGAAAAGGGATAATCAACTTAGTACCAAGTCAGTCCATGGGTGGGCGGGAAAAAATTCTGCATTTTTTTTTTGGTTTTGGTTTCCTGAATCGAGGCTCGTGAAAGAGCTAACATTTACTTCACAAACAAATCGACCAGACAAACAAAATACACAAAAAGAGGGAGCGGAAGACAAGATAGGGAGAAAAGGGGAAGCACACAAACACAACATCCGAGAGCAGGGAGATGTGTGGAAGGGAGAGGGCCCGGGGGGAGGAGGCATGGGAAGGGGGGGTGGGGGGGGGAGGGAGAAGTATAAAGCACAAGGACACCAAGGACTTCCAGGACAGAAGTTGGTATTTCAAAAAGTGGAATTGGGGTGAAATTAGCGGGGGTAGAAAGGATCAAGGTTTTGGATGGGGGAAGATAAGAGATGGTGGTGAACAGCTGTTTTAAAGACTTGGAGGGTGGAGTGGGATTGAAGAGAGTGAGGGAGTTTGTTCCAGAGGCGGGAGAAAAGAGGAATGAAGGAGTGAAGGTGAGCAGAGAGTCTTGATTTTGGCAGTTTAACCAAAAGAGGGTTGCAGGCAGATCTTGTGCGACCTGTAGGAATATTTGCGGGACAGAGCCCAGAGAGAGCTGGGGGGGCAAGGCCAGAGAGGAGTCGGTAGAAGACGGAAAGACCACCAACCTGCCTGCGGTGAGTGAGTGAGAGGCCCTTGGAGTTAGCTTCATCGCGGGAGATTCCAATGATTCTGAATGCTTTGGTTTCAACAGCGCGAAGGCGAGCTAGGTGTGAGGCAGGAGCACCAGCCGAGAGGGGAGAGCAGTATTCCATTGAGCTGCGGATGAAAGCCTTGTATGTGGTGAGGAGCTCAGGTGTGCCAAGGAAGGACTTCGCACGACGGAGGATGCCCAGTCGGCGACTGGCTTTGGAGGCCAGATTTGAAATGTGCTTTTTCCAGGAAAGATCATGGCAGATAGTGAGACCCAAAAGCTCATGATGAGTGAGGAGGCAAGTCCACTACAACTGGACGAAGGCCTTGTTCAAGAACTACTATGGCTCACAGCAAGAGTGGCAAGGATGCTACATGCAGAGCAGGGTCAGTTTATGATTCCACCCAGCTATCACAACAGTGGAAACCCTACGCGAAATAGTGTAGGTGCTATGAAGACATCAGAAGAAAATGTTTCATACTTGATTTTCAAACACAAGTGATCAGCCTTTCCTTTTCAAACAGAAAGTCAACATTTGTTCTGAAGCAAAACGTATTTTCGAAGAATAATTGCCAAATGTTGCAGATGTTTTATTATTTTGAAAATGGTGAATTGAAATTGTTGTGCATTGGTAAAGGTGAAGTTTTGTTTGCAGAGATATTTATGATGCAAATGAAATGAACTGAATTATCAACATGAAAAGAGTCAACGAACAAAGAAATGTTTTATGATCAGATTCTTCCAGGATGACGGTGTATGCCTTAGGTATTGAAAATTGGATTACGAAATTTGTAATTTGAGTATTTTGCAATTGATGTTTAAATTAATTGTTTAATATAAACAAAAATAAAAAATTGAGGGATTGTGGAATTATAAAGGACATGTTTAGGCGAGTTATTGCCAACAGTTAAAATTGTATTAAAGACAGAATGTGCTTTCAAAGTGTGCAGTCTGAGCAAAGCAGTGAATATGGTACCAGGACGACAATCGGCTATCTGTAAAATAACCTTTGCCCTTTAGTGGAGAGGCCAAAGGGCAGAGTGTTGACTCAGCCCGGGTTTGAATGCATTCGTCAATTAGTGGGATTGAACAGGTCAAAGAAAATTGACCTGTAGCGGCTAGAACAATGGCTTCTTCTCCGGCTGTATGTGATAGTTATCCATGGTAAACTTCTTAGACGCTTCATGATGGAACCCAGATGGGCTCTGGCGCCAAGAAGACTGATCTGGCCAAGCTTTGTGGTGAACTCAAAATTCCAACTGAACAAGATCAAAGCAGCCGGGACTTATATAACAACAACACTCTGAGGCTTCAAGAGAGAATTCTTTCCACGGAACGACACGTCGTATTCTGTCTAACATTTAATCTGTTCAAAACAGAACGGAGATCCGTTGGATGTGTATTAATTAATGTACGATATGCTTAAAATGGTCGACCTTAAGTGTACATTTGTATATTGATTCAAGGTATACGTTGTTAGAGGTAACGTTCTGATATCTGTTGGTACCTTCTTGCTTTTGCCATTCGTTAGAGTTGAAGTTCCCATATTAGGTATATTTATACATAAATTATGGTCGAGATCCCTTATTCCGACCCAGTAATGGCGAAGGAACGAACAAAACGAAGAATGGTACATTCATTAGCGATTATTTTCAATAATATGCGATCAATTAGCGATTATTTTTTAGTATAATCGCTTTTCGCGTCTCCATAATAGAACCCGCTTTTCATGTCTCCATAATAGAACCCACTTTTCGCGTCTCCATAATAGAACCCGCTTTTCGCGTCTCCATAATAGAACCCGCTTTTCGCGTCTCCATAATAGAACCCGCTTTTGGCGTCTCCATAATAGAACCCGCTTTTGGCGTCTCCATAATAGAACCCGCTTTTGGCGTCTCCATAATAGAACCCGCTTTTGGCGTCTCCATAATAGAACCCGCTTTTGGCGTCTCCATAATAGAACCCGCTTTTGGCGTCTCCATAATAGAACCCGCTTTTGGCGTCTCCATAATAGAACCCGCTTTTGGCGTCTCCATAATAGAACCCGCTTTTCACGTCTCCATAATAGAACCCGCTTTTCGCGTCTCCATAATAGAACCCGCTTTTCGCGTCTCCATAATAGAACCCGCTTTTCGCGTCTCCATAATAGAACCCGCTTTTCGCGTCTCCATAATAGTACCCGCTTTTCGCGGCTCCATAATAGAACCCGCTTTTCGCGTCTCCATAATAGAACCCGCTTTTCACGTCTCCATAATAGAACCCGCTTTTCGCGTCTCCATAATAGAACCCACTTTTCACGTCTCCATAATAGTACCCGCTTTTCGCGTCTCCATAATAGAACCCACTTTTCGCGTCTCCATAATAGAACCCGCTTTTCGCGTCTCCATAAAGGAACCCGCTTTTCGCGTCTCCATAAAGGAACCCCCTTTTCACGTCTCCATAAAGGAACCCGCTTTTCGCGTCTCCATAAAGGAACCCGCTTTTCGCGTCTCCATAAAGAAACCCCCTTTTCGCGTCTCCATAACAGAACCCGCTTTTCGCGTCTCCATAACAGAACCCGCTTTTCGCGTCTCCATAACAGAACCCGCTTTTCGCGTCTCCATAACAGAACCCGCTTTTCGCGTCTCCATAACAGAACCCGCTTTTCGCGTCTCCATAACAGAACCCGCTTTTCGCGTCTCCATAACAGAACCCGCTTTTCGCGTCTCCATAACAGAACCCGCTTTTCGCGTCTCCATAACAGAACCCGCTTTTCGCGTCTCTATAACAGAACCCGCTTTTCGCGTCTCCATAACAGAACCCGCTTTTCGCGTCTCCATAACAGAACCCGCTTTTCGCGTCTCCATAACAGAACCCGCTTTTCGCGTCTCCATAACAGAATCCGCTTTTCGCGTCTCCATAACAGAACCCGCTTTTCGCGTCTCCATAACAGAACCCGCCTTTCGCGTCTCCATAATAGAACCCGCTTTTCGCGTCTCCATAATAGAACCCGCTTTTCGCGTCTCCAAAATAGAACCTGCTTTTCGCATCTCCATAAAAGAACCCACTTTTCGCATCTCCATAAAAGAACCCACTTTTCGCGTCTCCATAACAGAGCCCGCTTTTCGAGTCTCCATAATAGAGCTTTGAGTCTCCATAATAGAACCCACTTTTCGAGTCTCCAAAATATATGAATTAGGTGTCTCATCCCTACCTCAGCATCCCCATGAAGTCTTATAGCCTTTGGCACATCCTTGGCGAGGATATCTGCAACTACGCTCCCAGCAAAGAGGCAACCAGCAGCCACAGGCCACATATGAAAGAATAAAACCTAACTTCACTTGTGGTGCATAAGCTGACGTACAGAAAGTACAAAATATGTAAGCAACGTACAAAATATGCAATGACAAATAGTCTTTGATACACTTTTTTATTTAAAATCTACATTAAAGATGCAGAAAATATAATGAGAGAAACTTCAGCTCATTTAAATTCAACAACCACAATGTGACAAAACGCTGTACCGATATCGAGGTCACATAAACCCATGGGATAATAAGCTGAACTGATCAATGTGCAGGAATACTGGTTTTGGGTCATCCCATTAAATAAGGAATACACCAATGTGTTAAACTCCAGTTCACCTCATCAGCGCACAAACTTCACTTTACATGACACCTTGACCTCTACCCCTCGACTCCATATCCTTTCGTTACAACTTCATCCCCAGAGTCATCTTTCTTTACTCCTTCTCGACTCATCCTACCGGCATCGACCTCATCCTCCACGGCACTCGTTATGCTGCACTCGCCTTTCAACCTCTCTCCATCTTTCTCCGCTTGACCCCCCTCAATCTCTCCTTTCGGCAAAGTTGCACTCTCCCAGGCTGTTCCCAACACACAGTCGTCAGGATGACCTGATACGGGCACATTTTTCTCTTTTTCACGTTCACCACCACCACCTGCAGCCTCGGAATTCACCACTGGGATCTGGGCTGCACCCTCCCGAGCAACCTCTTGCAGGTTGTACTTGCGCAGACGGGAGTAATCTCGCACCACACTGAGGCAGCACACGTTCTTGATCACTTCCACAATGATTGTTAGATCAGGAGTGGAGAGGTTCACTTTGTTATTCGGGTTCATCTTCGTCACAATATCTGAAAATCAAAAGACACTTTTTATCAGGCCTTCTAAAAACTTTATAATCCAACCTCAATTGAACAATGTATTTACTTTGATGACAACATGATCACCAATCTGATTACTATCCTTTTCACAAATGATGCTATGTACAGTAAATCCTCCATATGTACAGTAAATCCTCTGTATTTGTGAGGTTTAAGTTTCTGGAAAACCACGCGAATACTGATACCTTCGTTTAAGGGAGAAAATGGGGTTAGGTTCCCGGGCCAGACCGAATACGCGGGGGGGGGGGGGGGTGGTGATAAATCCTTAAGAACAATGATTAAAATAAATAAACGACGGGCCAGTGTGTTTTTATCGATGTTTGACGACGATGACGATGATGATAACTGTCATAAAAGCGCTTTTCTTTTTCATGGCTGATTGGGCCACGCAGGGTAATTTCCTTTCGAGTTTGGACCTGAATCCACAAATTGAAAACCTTTTCCATTTCTCAACCATTTTGTCACACGCCGTTATAATAACTTTGGTTGTTAGTTATGGGAGTACTTACCACAACACTTTTCCTTTTTTGTATACCAAGTCGAGGCTCGTTTAGGAGCTAACACATAGAACATATAATAAATGGAGCGGGAGCCGAGAGGAGGACAGAGAGGGAAGCACAACAACAGTTGGGAACAGAGACATTAGGAGATCTGTGGAAGGGAGAGGGTTGGGGCAGGGTACACAGGATAAACAAGATGGACACTGCAGGGGATTTCAGGAAATAAATCAGAATTTGAAGGATGCTGGGTTTTGGGTGGATTAACGGTTTCACGATAGCTTTTTCATTTTTCTTGATGGACCGGACAGCAGACTCGTTCATACCAAAATGCCGACCACCACTGCGCTCTCACCTGCAGCCAGCCAACACATTCACTTTTTCACTTGACTTCCTCACTTTCTTCTGCCTCTTTCCAGCAGACTCACCTTATGTTTAGAGGTCATGAGTGGCTCATGACTAACGGCAATTACAAGTTCACGATGGCAAGTCGAGAGACGCCGCGACGCGCGACGTGCGACGTGCTTGTGGGTCGGGAACCAAATGGTACTGTAGGCCTACAGTGTACAGTATAAACATCGGCGCACCTTCCACGCATGTCTCCGGTGTTGGTGGACGAGTAGGTGGGAGGCGACGTGGTAGATGGGGTTTGGTGGCTCGCAAACTGGAGGTCGATGGGTTGCGATTTAGTAATCGGTATACATTTACCAATTTGCGAATATGTGGAACTCGTGAATACAGAGGGTTTTCTGTACAGATATAGATAGGAACAAATAATATGGAACTGATGTTAGCCAGGTGAAGGCCCCAGACTTCATATCATTCACTCATTTTGCCCCAAAATGATCACGGTGTGTACCCCGATTTAGAATAGGTACACCGTATCCCTGTGCATCATAAGAGGCGACCAAGGGTTGGTGTCAGGAAGGGCATCCGGCCATAAAAACATTGCCTCAAACAGGGAACCATGAGCTCATGGGGCCCGCAAGGCCAACCCCCGCTCTAGCGTGGAAAATGGCCTTAAAACGATCATTCATTCATTCATTCATTCATTTTGCCCCAAAACCTCAAATGTTAAAGAGTACCAGCCAGGATTTGGATGACATTGTCTCGTTTGAGGATCTGGTTATTGCGGGCCTTGAACACCACTTGAAAGGTGCTCTGTCGAGGGGCTCCAAAGTATGGCTCCAAGAACCTGTCGCAACAACCATGGTGCAAATAAAGTTCCACACACCCCAAAAAAATCCAACAAGACAATGGAACGATTATTTTGTCACTCTCACCGTTCCGCCAGTCGAGCTAGATCGGTAGCATAGGCCTTGCACGACGCTCCCACAGGAATCAGGCGTAGAATGTTTCGACCTCGTGCACGCCTTTTTTCTGCCACATCATTAAGAACCTCCCAGGCTAAGAGTGTCGGGTCTGAGGACACAAAGATAGTTATCAAACTTGCCACCGCTCCAGCAACCAACACATTTCTGGTGGTACGATGTCCTACGAATATCAAATAATGAGGCAAATCAAAGGATAAAATCAAGAAAGCAACAGTATCAACAAACCTATAGATTGTGTACGAATAAAGATCACGTTGTTTGATCCACTCTCCATGATCTTGAAACGTGGCGATGGTGCAGAACCCTCATTTGCTTTGCCCTCTTCTGGCTCTTTTCCCTTCAGTTTTTCAACCTCCTCTTTCACAGCCATCTCCATGTCATCCAATTTTTCACCCGCCCTTGGCGATTGAGCGAGAGCTGCTGGTTCTACCTGATAAATAAAAACAAGGGCGTAATAAAGTTTTGAAAATGCAGTTTAAACAAGTACAGATATAAAGTTTTAAACAAGTACAGATACAAAGTACACCACCCCCATGCCAAATAAATAAATAACATCCGCAGTGCGGCAAAATAACAGCAAATAGAATACCTAAACCACCACTGTGTCATCCAAATCTGTAACTTTAAAAAAATAATGAAGCCATTAATCGAAGCACCTTTAGCTCCCGGCAATAACACCATGCAGCACATAGAGACGATATTTGGAGGGAGAGGTGTACAATAATTGATTGATTAATTGCAAAATTAAAATAAATAAATAATAATCGTAAAATAATTTATTAATAAATTGGCTAATGGCATACCTCAACCACGAGTGTTTCATCTGAAGCTGTAACTTTTTGAAAATGAATTACACGTCATTAATCGAAAAATTAAACTATTAACTGATTGACTAATCAATAAACCAAAAATATCCTTTATAGCCACATCAATTGGTCACTGTCATGTCCAAATATCAGCTTTTTAGCTCAAAAGGTGCCTGAGATATTGCCCAGATGAGAAAGAAAATGGATAAGTGATTAGTAATGAAAAAATAATAATAATAATGGGAACATAATTAAACTATTAATCAATTGGCTAATAGAATACCTAAAGCACCACTGTGTCATCCAAATCTGTAACTTAAAAAAAAAAAAATGAAGCCATTAATCGAATAATTAAATAATTAATCGATTAATTGATTCATCTTTCAATCAAAAATACCCTTTACAGCCAAATCACTTTCTTTCTTTTTTTTTGGTCATTGTTTGGAAAAAGAAAAAGAAAAAAAAAAGAAGGAAATAACTAAGTACTTAATCGATAATAATCAAGTAACTAATCAATCAATTGATTTTAATCCAAAAACAAAAAATACCGTTTTTGCCAAAGCACTTGCTCACTATTGTGCCCAATTTCAGCTTCCGAGCTCAAAGGATGGCTGAGAGATCGCCCAGACAAACCGCCCAAAAAAAAAAAAAAAAAAAAACGAGTGAAAACTGAGTATTCCCTTTCAGCGTGCATCATTGCCGGGTCCCCTTCGGTGCCCGGCAATGACGTCATGCAGCGCCTGGCACGGGAATAGGAAAGGAGCGGTGCATAATACTGTGGTCCTTTTCCTTCACATTTATACAGATCGATCACACTGAATCGATTAATGTGAAGTACACACCCAAATCAAGCGAGTTCACTTTGTCCAATCGGTAGAAAGAAAGAAGATCGAATGGGGTGTCTAACAAATACGTTTTAGAAATCCCAGATCAAAGTCATAAATACACTTATAAAAGTGATTTGGCCCATCACGGTCATAACTGAATTCATGTGCCCCCACTTCCTGCAAGTGCAGGATTCGAAATTCGTTAAATAATGCAATGATCCGAATGCTAGAATATTAAAAAGCGATTTTTCACCAGTGAGAGTTTGGGCCAAAAACGATATAGAGCAGGATATCTCAAAAAGTTGTGGACGAGTTATGACAAAATTTGGTGGGTGAGTTGGGTAGGTGACAAGAACAAGCCAATTCGATTTAGGTTCAGCTCCGGATCCAGATCTGGCCTATCGATGGATACAAAACGTAAACTATTCAGCCTGGCAGAGGTGTGCGCTCCACCGAGTGCCGTTCTACTTACGATACTGTACACAATGCAATACAATGCCATCACCATAACCCACTTGCTATTAGCTTTAGAATTTTATCCACAGGCCATCATCCTTATTACCTCCTGGCCAAAAATATTTTCAGCATAGTCGGTGAGCACGTCGAAAGCCTCAACCGCGCATTTTTGTTCCATGTAATTGCACGTCACTAAAAATCCCTCCATTCCAACAGCCAGCGGTCCTCCTCGACGTGCACGCTTGGCCGCCCCGCTACTGCGATACCAGTTCTTGCTCCTCTTCTTCCCCCGGATCCCACCAGTCTCAGCTCTTCCATTGCTCGTCATTGGTTGCTGGAAAAGTAAAAGTGGATGCAGAAATGTCAACAGGGCCTGCACAGTATACACGGTGTACAGGACCAAACCAAAGAACAGACTTTCATATGAGCGCAATTAAAGGGAAAATAATTAAGAATCCATTTGCCTGATTATTCACCAATTATAAAATTACGTTTGTCCACCTCCAGAACGTTCACTCACGAGGTTTTCTTAGCCTCTGTCAATGACGCTAATCCAGAGGATATCTGCAATTAGGTCATACTCTATTTATTCACCCCCACTTCCAACAACAAATCCAAATACGACGTCAGAAGTCCTTCAATAAGCTTCCACGATGACGTCAGTGCATCTGCCATATAATCACACGAGTGAGGTACCCGTGCTATGCACAGGTGAGAGCCCGAATGTGAACAATGCGGATACGCCAAATGCCAAACCATGAAACAATAAATTCCACATTCCTATGCCACCTACTCGGCATGGACAGTCGGTTCGTGAATGCCTCGGGCAAAAAAAAGAAATGACGAATGCCAAATGATGAACCAATACATTCCACATTTCTGTGCTACCTTCAGTTGAACGTCTGGCATGGACAACCTATTCGTAAATGAATGGCAGAATTGCAAATGCCGAATCCACAAATCTAATGGGTGGAGACTCATCATTTCCTCATTCTCCTTTAAGCTCAATCTCTATATTTTCATTCCAATCACAAATTAATACGATACCATTAATATAACAAAATACAATGTTGCACTCGTAAAGTAAACAAATTTAAATGCTGGTCTAACGTTATAACCGATACAGACAAATCTGCCAGCGAGCAAGGGCGGCTATGTAACACTTCGTATGAATCGAAAATCAAAATCATAATTGGATTGAAGAATTCATGAAACCTCTCAACAACCTTAGGACATGTGCTGGGACCTCAAAAGGTTCCACAGAAGGTTTGGCAGGGCTAGCCCCAAAACTGAGGGAGTGGTTTGGGGATGGACAGATGCTCGGTCAGACACTCCTGCTTTATAATATAGGTGCTCGTATGTCAGATTGCCAGGCGAGAGACGTACAGCCTGAGTTGGGTTTTTAACGCGTGTCCAACTTGGGTGTACATTGTTGAAAGTGACGACTCGGTTAGTCCAACATTTTATAATCTCAATAATAAAATTTGTTGGTATCACCTGTGATGTGTAGCATATAGCGCCACCCGGTGGTGGTGGCAGAGGGTATTACAAGTCACTGTGGAGGCTACACACAGTTGCTAACATCAAGAGAATAAAACAGTGGTAGGATTGCAAGGACCCGTGGTGTGAGGGAGTGAAGCGACCGAGGAGGAGAGGGCTTGGTAGGGGGTTGTTCCCCCTCTGATGGAAGGGATTTTTTTTTAATTTGTACATTCCTAGACACTTATGCAAATTTAAAGCAAATAATCATGTTTTCCTGATTAATTTACACCCGAAGGCCGATAGAAGCCTCGTCACAACATGAATATCTATCCAAAGGTTTGACGAGACATTATTATGTGAAAGCGGTATTTTTCACTATTATTGGGAAATAAAATCGGTAGGCTGTTCAAGTATACAAAAAGCGGTGGAGTTAGCAACTATGTTGTACACATGGCATAGCCCAAGGACTTAACTTTACAGGAGAGAGGGCGTACAGTATTACTATCCCATAGGGAGCGGGTGTTCCATACGAGTACCAGCCTGGGATTCCCTGCCTCTTGCACCGAAGCACATCAGGTCCATCGATCAGCTTTTATTGCAACGCGGCATTATACTTAATTAATCAAATAATTAATATACAAAAGCCACTAAAGGATGGGTGAATAGCTCGCCTATCCTTATCCTCATCCATACTATAATTCATGGAACGGTGCGTGTTTGTCACGCTACACCTCCTACAGTTCTGGGCCAATTACATCCAGACTCGCTACATACGATCAGCAAGACCCAGATTAGTGTACAAGGTTGTTTTTATCTTTGCAGATGGTGTTGGGGGGAGGGGAGTAGAAGGACGATGCAAATTCTCCATGTAAATGTGCATCGTGTAGTTATGTAAATATGCATCGTGTAGCGCCGCTCCAGGTGGGAGAGTACTTACTACAAGTCCCCACACTACACTGCAGTATTCCTGTCCCCACATTTTCCAGTGCAGTGAGGTGTTTTGAATTACGCAGTGAGAGGTATTTTGGATTACACGTTTGGATTAGGATAATAGCATAACTCCCCTGGCCACTCCCATAGCGATGTTCACTGTTTATAAACAAACCCACCATATCCACGCATGCGCAGCAACCTGGTTGGCAAAAGCGCAGTGTTTTCGTTTTGCACAATGGCGTCGCTCGACACACATGTGATCGTTTCGGAGTATTTTAATAGTCTTGACACTGTTGCAAAATCTCGGTACAAATCGAAGTTGAGTTATAGGAATGGTGAGGATCTTCCGGATCCATTTGCATTGAAAGGATGGCAAAACAATCCATCTTGCTGGCCAGATTTGAACTACGGCGACGTGTACACGTACTTGATCGACACACCAGGTATCTACACAAGGAAGTCACTGAAGGCATTCAGGTCACTAGGCATACAATTTTTTTTTAAGTGGTCATGTGAAGCCACTGTGGTATCATGCGATTGGGAATGATGTACCCTTCTGCTTTATCAAAGGCAAAGTCATACCATCACAGCGTCTCAACAACAAACCTCATGAGGCCTGGGTGTGTGTGGGGAAGAAGGAAGAACTGCCACTGCCACTACAACTGCCACTTTAAAACTGCTGGCAGTGATGACCGGTTTACTCGCACCCACTTTTGATACAACCCCACTTTCATTGGACATGCTATGACACAACCCCCTTGGATACAACCCCGATACACACACACAAACCCCCCCCCCACCCCCCCACACACAACCCCCCCCCCCCCCCACACACAACCCCCCCCCCCCCCACACACAACCCCCCCCCCCACACACAACCCCCCCCCCCCCACACACAACCCCCCCCCCCCCCCCCACACACACACACACACACACACACACACACACACACACACACACACACACACACACACACACATCCACACATGTCAATCCATGCACTGATTGCAGAAAAAGCCATTTTAAAAAGAAAATTAACCTGAAATTGCAGACAGAATTATTTATTTTATCTGAGAAGCCAAAACGA
Organism: Myxine glutinosa; assembly: GCF_964187855.1. Taxonomy (NCBI): domain Eukaryota; kingdom Metazoa; phylum Chordata; class Myxini; order Myxiniformes; family Myxinidae; genus Myxine; species Myxine glutinosa. The sequence goes on from NC_136265.1 coordinate 13,593,241, forward strand.
GGTTTCTTCTTCTTTAGTTTCTCAGAACTTTGTGTGAAATGCGATCTAGTTTTAAAAAAGTCAGAATTTGACCAAATCTGTTTCATTCGTTTGTTAATATACCTCACCTATTGACAAATCTTCAATTGGAATTTCTTTTCAGGTTGAAATGACCGCGGGAGATCGCGTTATCGTGATCACGTCCTGGAAGGACAAAATAGTGCGTTTCTTCTTCTTTCAACAATAAAGACATAGCTTCGAGACCTTACATGGAAAGTGGCTCTGGAATTCTATAGAAACTTATTCCCGAGTTCTTTTCAAATCTATTTGTGCAATTAACAACAGCATCTCACAGGCATTGTCCTTGAAATGGTGTCACATCAATGATCGTAAAACTTCACCACTTAGAGACGGCCAGCATGGTTGGCGTTTTGCCAACCAAAACAAAGAGCGCGGTCACGTGATCGGGTACGTGACGTCACGGTAAACATCGCTATAGGAGTATAGGGAGTGGGTGCTTCTAATCTGTATAAACAAGTAATAAAATCTTTCTTTTTTTCTAAATTCAAAAGGATGTAGGGTTGATGTGGCAAAAATATGTGCACAACAAATCAAGGAGGTGTATTGTGTAATTTTCAGCCACAATTATTACTCAAAGAAAGATGCAGTGATAGTTTCACATAATAATCTCTTGTGACCATCCCTACCTTGGTTACATTCTTTTTGACATATCAACCCTACATTCTTTTACATTTTGAAAAAAAACCACTGGTTTTTATTACTTGTTTCCGTTAGGTTTTCACCCGTGTCCGTCTGTGAGCAGGATATCTCAAAAAGGGTGTGGAAGGATTCGGACAAAACTTGGTGGACAGGTTGCATGTGTGACAAGGAAGAATTTATTAAATTTTGGTGAAGATCCGAATTATTACCCGACAGCATATCCGAAAAAGAAGACGGATTAATATCTGACAACTATTTCTGTAATAAATCAAGACTGAACATAGTATATCATAAGCACGTTGTTCTGTCCTGTTGAAACCATGCGTCTGAGAACACTAAATTTCTACAACAATTCAGGAATGAGAAAGTTCTGCGACATATCCAGGTACGTTCAGAGTTTTGCTGTCACAGCCACTTGATTCTCTTCTAATATACAACATTTGCAGTTTTCCCATTTGAGGCTAGGATGAAGAGGTTCTTTGGATTTCCAATTTTTACATTCTCCATGTGGTAAATACTGCACTGGAATTTTTTATTTTTTTTTTACATTCTCTGTGTGGTAAATACTGCACTGGTATTTTTTATTTTTTTTTACATTATCCATGTGGTAAATACTGTACTGGTAATTTTTTTTTACATTATCCGTGTGGTAAATACTGCACTGGTATTTTTACATTCTCCGTGTGGTAAATACTGCACAGGTTTTTTTTTTGTTTGTTTTTTTTTTTTACATTCTCCGTGTGGTAAACATTATACTAGTATTTTACATTCTCCGTGTGGTAAATACTGCACAGGTATTGTTTTTTTTTTGTTTTTTTGTTTTTTTACATTATCCGTGTGGTAAATACTGTACTGGTATTTTTACATTCTCCGTGTGGTAAACATTATACGAGTATTTTACATTCTCCGTGTGGTAAATGCTGTACTGGTATTTTTTACATCCATGTTATAAATACTGTACTGGTAATTTTTACATTCTCCGTGAGGTAAATGCTGTACTGGTATTTTTTTTTTTTTTTTTTTTTACATTATCCGTGTGGTAAATACTGTACTGGTATTTTTACATTCTCCGTGTGGTAAACATTATACTAGTATTTTACATTCTCCGTGTGGTAAATGCTGTACTGGTATTTTTTACATCCTACGTGTGGTAAATACTGCACTGGTAATTTTTACATTCTCCGTGAGGTAAATGCTGTACTGGTATATATATATATTTTTACATTCTCAGTGTGGTAAATACTGTACTGGTGTCATCTTAGAAGTGGAATTAAATGCGTTTTTTTTTTTTTTTTCCATATACAATGTCAAGGCTCGTGTAAGAGCTAACACTTAAAACACAAAAACATAAATAGACACATAAAACATAATAAACGGAGCGGGGGACAAGAGGGGGAGAGAGAGGGAAGCACACAAGCAACAGTAGAGAACAGGGACATCGGTAGATCTGTGGAAGGGGGAGGACTGGGGGAGGAGGGGTACACGGTATAAAGCAAATGAACACTACTAGGAATTTCAGGAAAGAAGTCAGAATTTGAAAAAGGTGGATTTGTGGTGTATTAACGGTGGTAGAAAAGATCAAGGTGGATGCGGGAAGATAAGAGAGGGTGGTGAATAGCTGCTTTAAATAGTATCCTGTATTCTCACAAAAGATTTCATAGGAAGGAAGAGAATAAATTTGAATTGGAAATTCTGGGAAAATTAAAATTAAAAGACCCTGTATTGGAGACAATACAAGATACACCACCAGAATACACAATACACCACCCTATGACCATAATACTCGGGAATCAAAAACTGTCATCAGTTCGTTAGATGCGTTACCAAGCGACCAAGAGGAAGAGGAGAGTACAGCTTTGTGCTCAAGTCTTTGTTTTCCAGGTCGTCTTAGAGTTGGCATCCTGTCACGGTCGCCATCTTGTTAAGGATATTTTCCTACAGTAGTATGTAATAGATGAACCAAAAATTCAATGCCATAAACTTGTCAGAAGAGAGTCACAAATTTTAATTCCCGAGGAGGACAACACTTTGTCTACAAGGAAATACACAGCAAGAAACAATAACCTTTATCAAACCATATCACAATTCACAAATTACATTTCAAGATTCACAGAAAGTCCCAAGTGAAATCCTGGTACAGTAGGGATGCACAAAGAAAACATCATAAGGATACAGTAGCATGCACAGTATACAGTCAACATCACAGAAGGTCCCAAGTGAAATCCTGGTACAGTAGAGATGCACAAAGAAATGTTATACCAAACACCAGCATGCATCGAATACAGTTAACATACAAGTGTAAACATACGGAATCAACCAGCCAAGTAAAACATCCTAAGTACAGCATTACAAACCTCGTGAAACCTAAAGTACAACATTACAACATCTTACAACTCCGGTGCTAATCCTGCTAACTGGACATCAGCTCTGATTCTTATACAATTTCAAGTGGGAGGAGCAAGTGGAGGGGAGAGGAGCGAAGAGAGGGGAGGAGAGCAATAGGATTGGTTGGGCAAAGTTTGGGTGGGAGGGAGCAAGGATCGGGGATACAATGTGATTGGTCGAGTGAAATCTTGGGATGGGAGTGCCCCCCGCTGGGATCAGATCTGCATTTACAAATCCTTTAATGAGAAGAATGTGCTGCTCCAGACTCTTCGGCACCAAGACACTATCAATCATAACGTTGCGTAAACGTTGCAGTGACATTTTATAATGCCATTGCAGGGACATTTATGATTTCATATTTAGAAAATATACAATAAGAAAGTCCTTATTTAATCAAAAGGTCACTCAGTAGCTATGACGATCACATCCTTTTCCAATCTGCAAACTCATCTTTTCCTCATAAGTAAGAGGTATGAACCCATACCAGAGAGCCAGAGAGAGAGAGCTAGCCTACATGGATTTTCTATAGGATTTTTATATTTTAGACTAACCTTCATCAAATACTAATAAGCTATTTGATTCAGTGTTTAATTATCGTTCTTTGAAAGATTCCACTGAGAACGCTGACAATTCCATAAAACTATTTATTAAATAAACTACAAGTGAAAAAGAAAAAGCGTGCGCTGAGCTTATCTTGACAACGGTCAGCGAAGAGCGATTCATCCACCCCCATTGTTCGACTCTGCAAAATAATTACCAAGTATTTGCATTCGTACTAAGTCGATTATTCACAGTCACAAAGAAAGCTTGTTTACCGAGCGCATTGGTAAGCAAGCCTCGATAAACCAGAAAATTACTTCAGAGAGCCTGGTTCGACATTGTGGCATCAGTTGTATTATTTAATTATTTACCAAGAAAACAATTAGTTTTCTCCAATTTGCTTATATAATTCAATAAGACATACTCGATCCAACATTACATTATTTCCAAAAACCCTATTTGTAATAATATTACCCTCAGTCATTCATGACAATATGTGGCCCACCATTGCCTCCACTAAGAATTTTTACTTTTCTCGAGCAACGATGCCGGAGATAACTTGAGGATTAGGATAACAGTGCCGGAGATAACTTGCCAACTGTAGGAAATCCCAAATTCTGCATGGAATGACATGGAATGCAGAACTAATTTTGTCAGTGTCGGAGATAACTTGCCAACTGTAGTAAATCCCAAATTTTGCATGGAAACCACAAAAAAAACTTGCAGACAAGGAAAGCAGGTTTGTGGCTCATAGAAATTACTTGCTTCATAAATTTACACTTCCACACCTGTAAGGAGGAGTGGGATTGGAGGGTGTGTGGGAGGATAACCACAAGGGATAACCACCCCGCCAATCCCACCCCCCCCCCCCCCCTCCCAGGACCCCCCGCCCTTGGTCCAAACACAGGAGAAAAGAGGAATGAAAGAGTAATGGTGGTGAATAAGAGAGGGTGGTGAATAGCTGCTTTAAAGCCCTGTAAGGAAGAGTGGGATTGGAGGGTGTGTGGGAGGATAACTCCAAGGGATAACCACCCTGCCGACCCCCCCCCCCCCCCCCACCCCACCCAGGACCCCCCCTCCCTTGGTCCAAACACGGGAGAAAAGAGGAATGAAAGAGTAAAGGTGAACAGAGAGTCTTGATTTTGGCAGGAACTGTTTTTTGCTTCATATACGTAAACTGGGTTATTTCTATTTTTGTGAACCATTGAGGCAGCAGTCTGTTGCCTATACACCACCTAAATAAAGCGACATGACAGAAGAATGTGCTGCACACTTGGAATGAGATCGCTCATCGGGTGGGTACTCTGCAAGTATAATACAATAATAACATGAGTTTCCTTACAAGGAACTTCAACACATTAGTAGGCCATTAGGCCAGTGAAAGCCTGCCCATGATTGGCCCATATTATTACCAACTTATGGTTGGAGATATGTGGAGATAATGAAGAGATGGAAAACATACTTTGAGAAACTTCTAAATGAGAAGAACCCAATAATTCAGAGAGTAGAATCTGTTGCAAACCAAGGGATAACAAGAACCATCCAGAAGGAGGAGGTAGGGAGAGCATTAGAATGAATGAATGAATGATCGTTTTAAAGGCCATTTTCCCCACTAGAGCGGGGGTTAGCCTTGCGGGCCCCATGACAATCATGGTTCCCTGTTTGAGGCAATGTTTTTATGGCCGGATGCCCTTCCTGACGCCAACCCTTGGTCGCCTCCTACGATGCGCAGGGATACGGTGTACCTATTCTAAACCGGGGTACACACCGGGAGAGCGGGGTACATAGGGAGAGCATTAGCAAGAATGAAAAATGGTAAGGCAGTTGGGCCAGATGGTATCCCTGTTGAAGTGTTAAAGGTGTTGGGTAAAGAGGGTGTTGACTTCTTGCTGCAGCTGTTCCGGAACATTTATTAAGAAGAAATGCCGAATGAGTGGAGAGAAAGTATATTGGCCCCGATTTACAAGCAGAAAGGAGATGTGCAAGCGTGCAACAACTCCAGAGGCATCAAGCTGATGTCGCACACAATGAATATCTGGGAAATAAATGAAAAAAGACTGACAGAGGAAGTGATGGTCAGAGAAGAGCTATTTCGATTATGTCAGGCAGGAGCACTGTGGACACGATTTTTGCCCTTAGACAGATGGTTGAAAAGTGTAAAGGACAGAAGGATCTGCATTTGGTCTTTTTGATTTGGAAAAGGCTTACAATAGGGTGCCATGGCAAAAGCTGTGGAACTGTTTGAGAGAGAGATCCTTGCCAGAGAAGAATGCAAAGCTGGTCCAGAATATGTACAATAGGTGTGCTACATAGGTGAGGATCAGTGTTGGAGTGACGGATAGTTTCAAGATGGAAGGCGGTGTACATCAAGGCTCTGCATTGAGCCCATTTCTGTTTGTTATTATGATGGATGTTCTGACAGCTGATGTGAGAACACAGGCACCATGAAGCATGCCGTTTGCGGATACATTGTATTGTGTGCGGAAAGCAAGGGAGAGATCAAATTGAAATTGGAAGCTTGAGGATTAGTCGGTCAAAGACAGTATACGAGATGTCCAGTGAGTAGTGACAATGTATAGGGGAGACCGAGAGGTGATGCAAAGGGAAAATATCAAGGAGGTGAAGTTCAAGTACCTGGGGTCAGTAGTACAGAAGGATGGTGAGTTAGATGGGGAGATGGGTGTCAGACTAGAGGCAGGAATGAGTGACAGGAAGAAGGTTTCAGGAGTGATTTGTGATAGAAAGATGCCGATGAGACTGATTGGAAAAGTGGACAGAACGGTAGTGAGGCTGGTGTTGTTGTATTGCGCGGAGACATGGCCGATAAGAAGGTTGGAGCAAAGATTTGATGTGACCGAGATTAGGATGCTGAGATGGTTGTGTGGTGTAAAGTGAGAAGACCATGTGAGGAACGAATTCAACAGATGAACTGTGAAGGTGGTTGAAGCATCTAAGAAGGTCGAGATGGTATGGGCATGTGATGAGAAGGAATGAGGAGTGTGTGTCTAAGGATGATTACAATTATACCACCTGGAAAGAGACGGCGGGGCAGACCGATTATGCCACCTGGAAAGAGACAATTGGGCAGACCAAAAAGGAGATGGAGGATTGAGTGGAAGCAAACATGAAGGAGAACGATGTGGATAAAGACTGAGCATATGATCGACCCAGAAACCAAAAGAAGAGAAAAGAAGAAAGAAAGAAGAAGAAATAGAAGAAAAAAAGAAAGAAGGAAGAAAGAGAAGAAAAAAGAAGAAAGAAAGAGAAGAAAAAGAAAGAAGAAGAAGAAGGAAGAAAGAGAAGAAAAAGAAGGAAGAAAGGAAAAAACAAAGAAGAAGAAGGAAGAAAAAAATAGAATAAGGAATAAAGGGAAAAAAAGGAAGAAAGTTAAAAGAAGGAAGAAAAAAAAGAAGAAGGAATAAAGAAAGTAAAAAAGAGGAAGAAGAAGGCAGAAAAAGATAAAAAGAAGAAGGAAGAAAAAGATAAAAAGAAGAAGGCAGAAAAAGATAAAAAGAAGAAGGCAGAAAAAGATAAAAAGAAGAAGGAAGAAAAAGATAAAAAGAAGAAGAAAGAAAAAGATAAAAAGAAGAGGGAAGAAAAAGACAAAAAAGAAATAGAAGGAAGAAAGAAAAGCGACTAAGAAGAAAAAAAAAAAAAAAGAACCAGAAGGAATAACAAAAGAAGCAGAAGTAAAGAAGGAAGGAAGTAATGGAGTAATAAGAATAAGAAAGAGTAGAGAAGAGGACAATCACCAATTTATGGTTGTCTGTCCATAATTTATTGTTTTTAAATTTAAATGTTGATGAAAGCAAAGAAGCAACATGGTGACGGACAATTTTATGCTGAAGTCTTTGGTACGATTCGGCAGGTATACCAAGCGCCAATCTCTCAGACACAGTGACAGAGCGGACTTTGTCATCTAACCATTGGGCCACCGAGTTCGATACAATTTTGATTTACTGTAAAGCCAGAATAACCAACTATTACTTATAGCCGGCGAAGCCGGTGTTGTGAATAAACGCGTACGTATTATGTTGAAAACCAGATTATGCTGGATCCCTTGGCATGAGAATTCCGAAGCTGTGACGCACCAAATCGCTCAATGGAGGCCGCCATCGACCGGATGCGGAAGTATGCATAAAAAATTTTGAGAAAAAGTTCAATAGGAGTTTGTTTCACCCGTCTTTCTTTGATTCACAATCCTATGCACCTCTAATTTGTAATTAAAATACTTTAAGACCAACCTCGTTCCCCGGGCCCGCACGGGCCCTGGTTATCTTCAATGAAAATCGTCACCAAACACTGGAACCAATGAGATTCGAGCATTCGAAAAAATATTTCTAAAACCAAATCACTCAATGGAGGCCGCCATCGACCGGATGCGGAAGTATGCATTAAAAAATTGAGAAAACGTTCAATAAGAGTTTGTTTCACCCGTCTTTGTTTGATTCACATTCTGATGCACCTCTAATGTGTAATTAAAATACATTAAGACCAACCTCGTTCCCCGGGCCCGCACGGGCCCTGGTTATCTTCAACGAAAATCGTCACCAAACACCAGAACCAATGAGATTCGAGCATTCGAAAAAATATTTCTAAAACCAAATCACTCAATGGAGGCCGCCATCGACCGGATGCGGAAGTATGCATAAAAAAAATTGAGAAAAAGTTCAATAGGAGTTTGCTTCACCCGTCTTTGTTTGATTCACAATCTTATGCACCTCTAATTTATAATTAAAATACGTTAAGACCAACCTCGTTATCTTCAACGAAAATCGTCACCAAACACCGGAACCAATGAGATTCGAGCATTCGAAAAAATATTTATAAAACCAAATCGCTCCATGGAGGCCGCCATCGACCGGATGCGGAAGTATGCATAAAAAAATTGAGAAAAAGTTCAATAGGAGTTTGTTTCACCCGTCTTTGTTTGATTCACAATCTGATGCACCTCTAATTTATAATTAAAATACTTTAAGACCAACCTCGGTCCGCACGGGCCTGGTTATCTTCAATGAAAATCGTCACCAAACACCGGAACCAATGAGATTCGAGCATTCCAAAAAATTTTTATAAAACCAAATCACCCCATGGAGGCCGCCATCGACCGGATGCGGAAGTTTGCATAAAAAAATTGAGAAACGTTCAATAAGAGTTTGTTTCACCCGTCTTTGTTTGATTCACAATCTGATGCACCTCTAATGTGCAATTAAAATACATTAAGACCAACCTCGTTCCCCGGGCCCGCACGGGCCCTGGTTTATCTTCAACGAAAATCTTCACCAAACACCGGAACCAATGAGATTCGAGCATTTCAAAAAATATTTCAAAAAAGCTTATGACCGGTACCGCGTTTCGGAGGCTGAAAACGGCGTCAAATATTCTAAAATTGATGAAGAATTATTTTTTAGAAATCTCGCGGCCGTAGGGGATAGTTTTTCACGGCCAGAAATATCCGAAGTCGAGACGGAATTCACCGAATTAATCAAGAAGGAAGTTTTATAAATTTTAATCTCATCCAGAATGTAAATGGTGTCATTTTGAACTAGGTACGGTACCTACTACACCTACCTACTACCAACTACCTAACCAACTGATGCCATCGTGATGGGTAAAATAGTGGCAAGAGGCTTTGGCTTCGCCGGCTCATTGCGGCTTTGCAGTCGGGTACTAGTAATTATATATAACCGATGTGCTCACGTTAATAATAAAGCGGCGGTACAGTGGGAGCTCGGGCTTAACACCACCAGCGGGAAGCAAAAAATAAAAACTTCACAACATCAAACCGTCACATGCGTGAAGCCTCAACAAAAGGATCATGAAATTGCGCTCAGAGCCGCCGAATTGAAACCCTACCCTCACCATTCGCCGAGGATCAAGATCAAGCGGCGTCGTCCTCCTCCTCCTCCTCCTCCTCACGTAGTAGTAGTACGATTAACAACTTGTGTATTCCTAAAATGCAATTAGTAAAATAATTGAAGCATATATCGAAAACAGTTTGCGCTATATATTCCATTTCCCTTCGTTTAACATTATTTTCAGAGGAATATTACAACTCTCGAACAGGAAGAAAGAAAACAGCGTTCTCAGTTTTTACACCGCCACAAAAGCTACAGATATTTATACTTATAGTGGTGGTTAAGAAGGCAAGCCTTCCAGCTTACTCTTTTGCATTGTATTTTGGTTTACCATCTCAATCTTCATTTCTTAATTTTTAGGCCAAAATCGATCACGGACGTTAATGATTGGCTGCAAGGGAATACCGCCATATTGGTAAACCACACAAGTGCTCATGGCATGTTGATTGGCTGCAGCCGAATACCACCATATTACTAAACCATATAAGTGCTCATGGCATGTTGATTGGCTGCAGCCGAATACCACCATATTGGTAAACCACACAAGTGCTCATGGCATGTTGATTGGCTGCAGCCGAATACCACCATATTGGTAAACCACACAAGTGCTCATGGCATGTTGATTGGCTGCAGCCGAATACCACCATATTGGTAAACCACACAAGTGCTCATAGGAAGTTGATTGACTGCAGCCGAATACCACCATATTGGTAAACCACACAAGGCCTCACGGGATGTTGATTGGCTGCAAAGGAATACCGCCATATTGGAAAACCACACAAGTGCTCATGGCATGTCCATTGGCTGCAGCCGAATACCGCCATATTGGAAAACCACACAAGTGCTCATGGCATGTCCATTGGCTGCAGCCGAATACCGCCATATTGGTAAACCATACAAATGCTCATGGCAGGTTGATTGGCTGCAGCCGAATACCACCATCTATCTATAATTCCAGTAATCTCTGTGTGTATGTTTGTATGTTTGTATGTTTGTATGTTTGTATGTTTGTATGTCTGTGACCGCTGTTTCTCGACAACCACGGGTCCGATATACTTGAAACTTGCCAGGTATATTGCTGGGGACCCGAGGATGTGCCTTTTCAAGGTTTCATATTAATCGGACAAGTAGTTACCGAGCTATGTCCAAAAAACGATTCAACCAATCAGAGAGCAGCGAGCTATCACGTGTGCCGAACGTGGCGAACAGACTCTGCCTCGGACGGCACATTTGAGAGCGTATTCATTTATTTCACGTTGGAAAACTATGTTGCCGTTAAACTATGTTTTAAAACTAATTAAAACTAATTTGCGATTCATCGTATTCATCGCTTCACATTTGCGACAGTGAAGACTTCACTTTCGGCAGCCAATCACAGAACGCGTTGTTGCGAGCCCGAGAGCCTGCGCCATTACGGTTCGTAATTCGATTTCTTCCGGAGAAAATAATAATTTCTCGATTTCTTATGCGCATTATTTCTCCCAATTCAGTCAGAGCGAAGGGCGGAAGCGAAGAGCGTTGTTTTTTTTGTTTACGGGCGTACGGGCGTACGGGCGTACGGGCGGGGTAGAGCGTACGGGTAGCGTTTTTTTTTTTTTTTGGCAAGGAACGGGCACCCACGTACGGGCATGCCCTAGTCTATCTATAATTCCACTAATCTCTGTGTGTATGTTTGTTTGTATGTTTGTCTGTGACCGCTGTTTCTCGACAACTACCGGTCCGATATACTTGAAACTTGCCAGGTATATTGCTGGGGACCCGAGGATGTGCCTTTTCAAGGTTTTAAAATAATCGCAGAAGTAGTTACCGAGCTATGTCCAAAAAACGATTCAACCAATCAGAGAGCAGCGAGCTATCACGTGTGCCGAACGTGGCGAACAGACTCTGCCTCGGATGGCACATTTGAGAGCGTATTCATTTATTTCCCGTCGGCAAACTATGTTGCCGTTAAACTATGTTTTAAAACTAATTAAAACTAATTTGCGATTCATCGTAACTGCGATTTGCGACCTTCCGGACAGTCAAATGAGGACGTCACTTCCGGACTTACGTAGCGGCTAGCGGGCGCCATTTGGAGGAGCTGGGAGGACTCAGTCGTGATAGAGTGAGCCTGAGTGAGTATATCAAGACAAGAACAAGATCTAGAAGGAGGTATGTACGGTGCGATTCATATAATATATTGTTTAGTTATCGTCGATGAGGAATTTGGGGGCCCGATTAACTGCAGCGCCATCCGAGCTGCGGCGTCGGGACGATACATTCATTGTACGGTAACATCACGCACTTACGGGCACGTCCTATATATATAGTACGGGCATGCCCTAGTCTATCTATAATTCCACTAATCTCTGTGTGTATGTTTGTTTGTATGTTTGTATGTTTGTATGTCTGTGACCGCTGTTTCTCGACAACTACCGGTCCGATATACTTGAAACTTGCCAGGTATATTGCTGGGGACCTGAGGATGTGCCTTTTCAAGGTTTTAAATTAATCGCAGAAGTAGTTACCGAGCTATGTCCAAAAAACGATTCAACCAATCAGAGAGCAGCGAGCTATCACGTGTGCCGAACGTGGCGAACAGACTCTGCCTCGGATGGCACATTTGAGAGCGTATTCATTTATTTCCCGTCGGCAAACTATGTTGGCGCTATGTTGGCGTTAAACTATGTTTTAAAACTAATTAAAACTAATTTGCGATTCTTTCGCTTTGCGATGCGATTTGCGATTGCGTTAAACTCGCTCGGGCGTTAAACTATGTTTTAAAACTAATTAAAACTAATTTGCGATTCATTCGCTTTCCTGCGCATTTGTGCACGCGATGGCGATTTCTTTACCAAACTCCGCAAGCGCCAAGCCGTTAGCTTTGGACCAAACCATTTCATGTAAATAGAGGGGGGGGATTGTCACCGTACTCGCAAGCCGTTCGCTTTGGACCAAACCATTTCATGTAAATAGAGGGGGGGGATTGTCACCGTACTCGCAAGCCGTTCGCTTTGGACCAAACCATTTCATGTAAATTGAGGGGGGGGATTGTCACCGTACTCGCAAGCCGTTCGCTTTGGACCAAACCATTGCATGTAAATAGAGGGGGGGGGATATACTTTTAGATATATATATAGTACGGGCATGCCCTAGTATTGTTAAACCACACAAGGCCTCACGGGAAGACGATTGGTCAAGATAATATCAGCATGTATGTTTGGTGTTGAAAAAAAATTCCGGTCGTTTTTGGGAAAATGGTGAGCAAATGTATTTTCCCGAATTTTATCGATATAAAAATACGCTTAGTCGTCTGTCCGTCCATCTGTCGGGGTGTCACATTCCGTTCCACACATTGGTTGGACAGCTTACCTGACTCCACCCACAGTCCCACATTTCAAGGGGTGTGTTAACAAGCTGCTTGCTATCGCTTTCCAAGCCCGTCATGCTGTATCGAGCACTTTGCAATCCGCTCGGCTAGCCGCTCTGCAAGCGGTTGAGGGCTTTATTTCTGGTTGGGTTCCTAAAAGGCTAAAAGGGAACCCCATACTGAGAAACACACCAGCAAGAGCTGGACATTTTGTTGTAAGTCATACAAGAACATGGTCAGGTCAGATTATAGGACAGGAGGGCAGATCGAAGCCCCATATGGTCCTATCAATGTTTAACAACATTCTGTCCACATTCTTCTTGGCAGGGTCAACCGATGATGCTTGGACGGTCTCTTCATGTCGTCCATTCCAAGCATTGACCACTCCATGCGAGAAATAAACTGCTCTCCTCCTGCCATGAGCCGCAGACTTTATGTTTCCAGGAATGACCACGAAAGCGGACATCCTGGATAAGACGAGGTGGTTCCTCAAGAGAAACATGAAGGTCGCCATGCAGGATTCTGTAGAGGGTGATTAGGCCTAAATCCGCTCAAACTTGTCGATAGTCGAGCGCTTTATTTATTTCTTTTTGATATTTTTAATTCGATATTCATTAGATTTTTTGGGGTCTTTCATCCTGAGTAGCACTCGACCCAAAAAATCGACCAAATCAAAAATCGACCAAAAAATCGACTCGACCCAAAGTCAATGGATATCTGACGCAACAAACCCAGGCAGTACATAATCAGCAGAGGCCTACAGGCCTGATGACTTAGGCCCACCAGAAAAACAAGATGGCAGCTGATGTATACTGGAATGTTCAGGGATTGACATCACCAGGGGGTGGAACATGCACATGCACAATTGATCAAGCACCTTGGTTATGGATTCCCTCAAGTCTGGGTTGCGTCCATATTTCCTCATCCTAGTGGACTGGAATACTCGGGTTATTTGCTTCTCCAGAATGCAACAAATTGGCGACGAAATTGAAACCCATCGAGATTGCCGAGAGGCACAAATTTTGGATGGCCAGCCAAGATGGGCAAAAGTCTGTGGCTGACTTCGTAATACGTCCTTAAGCAGCGTGCTTCTACGTGCTCGATTGGAGGATTTCTACGTGAAGCCCTCAGAGACAGACTTGTGTCCGGATTTCACACGAAAATGTCCAGAACACAAACTAATTTGTTATCTAAGGCAATTTTATCTTTTGAAGATGCCAGATTAAAAGGTTTGGCAGAGGAATTAGCTGGCAAAGCTAACAAGGAGCACATGGGCAGCCATGCAGCAAGAATCGAGGACCGAGCGACGAACCGACTTCAGCAGGGGAGGAGAGGAGGTCGACGCCAAATGGACGAGCGGCGAGAGCGCCATTTTGTGCGCCGGTCGGAAGAATAGTGGGGGCGCCATTTTACCGACCACTGTCAGGACCTATGTGCAGGAGCTGTGGCTTGTATGGACCTCCATGCAAGTGCTGTGGAGGAAATCGCTGCCTGAGAAGCGTCGGTTTCGAGACGTGACCTGTTACTGGTGCCATAAACTGGGACATGTGCGGAAAATGTGCCCCATGAACAGCTCGAGACCAGATATATGGATTTGGTGGTGAATGACAACACCGATTTGGACAGTGGTCAGGAAAACAACCGTGAAGCATTGGGTTTGTACTGCTTCCGTGCAGCAACTGGTACGGTGAAGCCAGTAAGGCTCAGCGTGATGGTAGGTTACACAGACATTGTCATGGAACTTGACATGGGAGCGTCATGCTCAACTGTTTCAGAAACGGTATATTATAACAAGTTGTCTGCATTTCCATTGTACAACCAACAACGTAACTTTACATCGTTATATGGGGGAATTGAGTCCAATGTTGGATCCACCAGGGTACGGTATGGGGATACGTAAGAGTTCATGTTAGAACTTGTTGTGAAAGGGAATCGTCCATCCTTGTTTGGAAGCAATTGGCTGAGTAAGATAACATTAAATCTAATTGGGGAAAAATGCAAATTCTTCGAAGTTGAACATGAGGATTTAGGCCATTTGTTGAGTGCAGATTGAATCTTCCCCTCGCGAAGCAAAGTAGACGCTATTCCGAAGGCCCCCAGGCCTAAAAATGTTTCAGAACTAAACTTATTTTGGGAATGCTGAACTATTATAGAAAGTTTGTCCCAAACTTGTCTTCCAAAATTCACCCCCTCTATGACTTATTGAAGCAGCACACGAAGTTAGTGTGGTCTGCAAAGTGTGGGGAGGCCTTTGTGTACACGAAGAATGTCCTCACAGGTGACAAAGTTTGACTACATTATGACCGGAAGAAACCACTGGTGGTAAGTGTAGATGCGAGGGCCCAGGGCTTGGGGGCGGTATTGAGTCACAAACTGGAAGATTGATCCGAAAGACCGACAGCATATACCTCCAGAACCCTCAGTGTTGCGGAGAACAATTAGGCGCAGATTGAGAATGAGAGGTTGGCAATTGTGTGTGGCATAAAGAAATTCCATTTGTATTTGTATGGCTGGAATTTCAGCCTGGGAACGGATCACCAGCCCTTGACGCGTATATTTTGGACCAAAAACAGGAATTCCACCGCTTGCTGCAGCGAGACTTCAACGTTGGGCATTGTTGTTGTCTGGGCATACCTACCAGATGGAGTATCGTACCTCTGAGCAAAATGCCAATACAGATATGTTGAGTAGATTGCCGGTAGATGATCTAAATACTGCGGATCATGAGGAAAACTTTGCTTTCAAAACTGTAGGAGATTCACTACCCATTCCCACAAAACAAATTGAAGATTATACGAGAAAAGAGCTGGTCTTGACCAAAGTGTGCGAGTACACCATGTCGGGTTGGCCTAGTTACAGTACCGACAAGGCCGTTCAACCATATTGGTGTCGCAGACACTAATGGGCTGTCGGCGATGGGTGTCTATTGTAGGGAAAACATGGAGTTATACCATCCCCACTGCAAGAACACATGCTTGCAGAATTACATGAAAACCACCAACGTATGTGTTGGATGAAGCCCAAAGCCAGATCATGCGTTTGGTGACCAGGACTGGACATGGATATAGAGGATACGGTTAGGTCGTGTCCTGATCATGCGGAGACACAAATGTCCCCAAAGCCAGATCATGCATTTGGTGATCAGGACTGGATATGGATATAGAGGATACGGTGAGGTCGTGTCTGATCATGCGGAGACACAAATGTCCCCAAAGGCAGATCATGCATTTGGTGACCAGGACTGGATATGGATATAGAGGATACGGTTAGGTCGTGTCCTGATCATGCGGAGACACAAATGTCCCCAAAGCCAGATCATGCATTTGGTGATCAGGACTGGACATGGATATAGAGGATACGGTTAGGTCGTGTCCTGATCATGCGGAGATACAAATGTCCCCAAAGGCAGATCATGCATTTGGTGACCAGGACTGGATATGGATATAGAGGATACGGTTAGGTCGTGTCCTGATCATGCGGAGACACAAATGTCCCCAAAGGCAGATCATGCGTTTGGTGACCAGGACTGGATATGGATATAGAGGATACGGTTAGGTCGTGTCTGATCATGCGGAGATACAAATGTCCCCAAAGGCAGATCATGCATTTGGTGACCAGGACTGGATATGGATATAGAGGATACGGTTAGGTCGTGTCTGATCATGCGGAGACACAAATGTCCCCAAAGCCAGATCATGCGTTTGGTGACCAGGACTGGATATGGATATAGAGGATACGGTTAGGTCGTGTCTGATCATGCGGAGACACAAATGTCCCCAAAGCCAGATCATGCGTTTGGTGACCAGGACTGGATATGGATATAGAGGATACGGTTAGGTCGTGTCCTGATGGTGTTGAGACACAAATGTCCCCAAAGCCAGATCATGCATTTGGTGACCAGGACTGGATATGGATATAGAGGATACGGTTAGGTCATGTCCTGATGGTGTTGAGACACAAATGTCCCCAAAGCCAGATCATGCGTTTGGTGACCAGGACTGGATATGGATATAGAGGATACGGTTAGGTCGTGTCCTGATGGTGTGGAGACACAAATGTCCCCAAAGCCAGATCATGCGTTTGGTGACCAGGACTGGATATGGATATAGAGGATACGGTTAGGTCGTGTCCTGATTGTGCGGAGATGTCCGCCCCACAAATGTCCCAAAAAGCTGTTCCGCTTTTGTTGTGGGCATGGGTTACGGAACCATGGCAACGGATCCACATCGATTTTTCTGAAGTGAGAGGTTATTTTTTTGATAGTTGTCGACAACTGTGTCCAGTACAACAGCAAATGCTACAATTGTTGTGTTATGATCATTGTTCGCGAGGTATGGTTTTCCGCAAAATGTCATGTCGCACAACGGGCCACGATTCATCGCGGATGTTCGTTACTAAGGTACGTGAGTGCTGACCAGATAGGCCACGAATTCCAGAATCAAAATAAACAGAAAGAGAATAAATTCATGTAACTTTGTTAATCTCTTCCTTGTTTACCTTTACTTCACCTGAACATCCAAACACTGTACTTTAATGTGGATTGATTCTTCCCTCCCTTCAGACTCCATAACCCATAACCATCCACCATGTTCTCTGGGGATCAGCCACACGCTCAAATCGGCTAATCTGTGAAAAAGAGCAGGTGATCAAAGGGAACCTTTCGACCTCCACCGGTCTCTAATTCATCTCATTGTGGGAAATATTTGTTCCAACGCCGCCGTCCCGACAGGTGTAACGTGAGATGGATGATTGAGTGGGTTTGTAATACTTCGGGTAAAGAATCTGAGATGTATCTTCTCGAAGCCTTTGAAAGGTAATAGGTGATTTGGTCCATGACAAAGATGTCCATGTCTGCAGCTGCAAGGTGAGGATTGATGTTGAGTGTTTCTCTGGATCTCTGCAGGAATGACCGAGTGCCGTCTTTGTCACACCTTAACCCTCGCCTTGGATGCATGGCTCAGGGCCTAGGATGCATGGCTCAGGGCCTAGGGTGCATGGCTGAGGGGCTAGGGTGCATGGCTCAGGGCCTAGTATGCATGGCTCAGAGCCTACTATGCATGGCTCAGAGCCTACTATGCATGGCTCAGGGCCTACTATGCATGGCTCAGGGCCTAGGGTGCATGGCTGAGGGGCTAGGGTGCATGGCTCAGGGCCTAGGATGCATGGTTCAGAGCCTACTATGCATGGCTCAGGGCCTACTATGCATGGCTCAGGGCCTAGGGTGCATGGCTCAGAGCCTAGTATGCATGGCTCAGGGCCTAGTATGCATGGCTCAGAGCCTAGGATTTATGGCTCAGGGTCTTGGGATGAATGGCTCAGGGCCGAGGATGCATGGCTCAGGGCCTAGGATTTATGGCTCAGGGTCTTGGGATGCATGGCTCAGGGTCTAGGGTGCATGGCTCGGAGCCTAGTATGCATGGCTCAGGGCCGAGGATGCATGGCTCAGGGCCTAGGATTTATGGCTCAGGGTCTTGGGGTGCATGGCTCAGGGCCGAGGATGCATGCCTCAGGGCCTAGGATGCATGCCTCAGGGCCTAGGATGCATGGCTCAGGGCCTAGGATGCATGGCTCAGGGCCTAGTATGCATGGCTCAGGGCCAAGGATGCATGCCTCAGGGCCTAGGATGCATGCCTCAGGGCCTAGGATGCATGCCTCAGGGCCTAGGATGCATGGCTCAGGGCCTAGGGTGCATGGCTCAGAGCCTAGTATGCATGGCTCAGGGCCTAGGATGCATGGCTCAGGGCCTAGGATGCATGGCTCAGGGCCTAGGGTGCATGGCTCAGAGCCTAGTATGCATGGCTCAGGGCCTAGGATGCATGGCTCAGGGCCTAGGATTTATGGCTCAGGGTCTTGGGATGCATGGCTCAGAGCCTAGTATGCATGCCTCGGGGCCTAGGATGCATGCCTCAGGGCCTAGGATGCATGCCTCAGGGCCTAGGATGCATGCCTCAGGGCCTAGGATGCATGGCTCAGGGCCTAGGGTGCATGGCTCAGAGCCTAGTATGCATGCCTCAGGGCCTAGGATGCATGCCTCAGGGCCTAGGATGCATGGCTCAGGGCCTAGGGTGCATGGCTCAGAGCCTAGTATGCATGGCTCAGGGCCTAGGATGCATGGCTCAGGGCCTAGGATTTATGGCTCAGGGTCTTGGGATGCATGGCTCAGAGCCTAGTATGCATGCCTCGGGGCCTAGGATGCATGCCTCAGGGCCTAGGATGCATGGCTCAGAGCCTACTATGCATGGCTCAGGGCCTACTATGCATGGCTCAGGGCCTAGGGTGCATGGCTCAGAGCCTAGTATGCATGGCTCAGGGCCTAGTATGCATGGCTCAGAGCCTAGGATTTATGGCTCAGGGTCTTGGGATGAATGGCTCAGGGCCGAGGATGCATGGCTCAGGGCCTAGGATTTATGGCTCAGGGTCTTGGGATGCATGGCTCAGGGTCTAGGATGCATGGCTCAGGGCCTAGTATGCATGGCTCAGGGCCTAGGATGCATGGCTCAGGGCCTAGGATTTATGGCTCAGGGTCTTGGGATGCATGGCTCAGAGCCTAGTATGCATGCCTCAGGGCCTAGGATGCATGCCTCAGGGCCTAGGATGCATGGCTCAGAGCCTACTATGCATGGCTCAGGGCCTACTATGCATGGCTCAGGGCCTAGGGTGCATGGCTCAGAGCCTAGTATGCATGGCTCGGAGCCTAGTATGCATGGCTCAGGGCCGAGGATGCATGGCTCAGGGCCTAGGATGCATGCCTCAGGGCCTAGGATGCATGCCTCAGGGCCTAGGATGCATGGCTCAGGGCCTAGGATGCATGGCTCAGGGCCTAGTATGCATGGCTCAGGGCGAAGGATGCATGCCTCAGGGCCTAGGATGCATGCCTCAGGGCCTAGGATGCATGCCTCAGGGCCTAGGATGCATGGTTCAGAGCCTAGTATGCATGCCTCAGGGCCTAGGATGCATGGCTCAGGGCCTAGGATGCATGGCTCAGGGCCTAGTATGCATGGCTCAGGGCCAAGGATGCATGCCTCAGGGCCTAGGATGCATGCCTCAGGGCCTAGGATGCATGCCTCAGGGCCTAGGATGCATGGTTCAGAGCCTAGTATGCATGCCTCAGGGCCTAGGATGCATGGCTCAGGGCCTAGGATGCATGGTTCAGAGCCTAGTATGCATGCCTCAGGGCCTACAATGCATGGTTCAGAGCCTAGTATGCATGGCTCAGGGCCTAGGATGCATGGCTCAGGGCCTAGGATGCATGGCTCAGGGCCTAGGATGCATGGCTCAGGGCCTACTATGCATGGCTCTGGGCCTAGGATGCATGGCTCAGGGCCTAGGATGCATGGCTCAGGGCCTAGGATGCATGGCTCAGGGCCTAGGATGCACGCCTGAGGGCCTAGGATGCATGGCTCAGGGCCTAGGATGCATGGCTGAGGGCCTAGGATGCATGGCTCAGGGCCTAGGATGCATGGCTCAGGGCCTAGGATGCATGGCTCAGGGCTTAGGATGCATGGCTCAGGGCCGAGGGTGCATGGCTCAGGGCCTAAGGTGCATGGCTCAGAGCCTAGGATGCATGGTTCAGGGCCTAGGGTGCATGGCTCAGGGCCTAGGATGCATGGCTCAGGGCCTAGGATGCATGGCTCAGGGCCTAGGATGCACGCCTGAGGGCCTAGGATGCATGGCTCAGGGCCTAGGATGCATGGCTGAGGGCCTAGGATGCATGGCTCAGGGCCTAGGATGCATGGCTCAGGGCCTAGGATGCATGGCTCAGGGCTTAGGATGCATGGCTCAGGGCCGAGGGTGCATGGCTCAGGGCCTAAGGTGCATGGCTCAGAGCCTAGGATGCATGGTTCAGGGCCTAGGATGCATGGCTCAGGGCCTAGGATGCATGGCTCAGGGCCTAGGATGCATGGCTCAGGGCTTAGGATGCATGGCTCAGGGCCGAGGGTGCATGGCTCAGGGCCTAAGGTGCATGGCTCAGAGCCTAGGATGCATGGTTCAGGGCCTAGGGTGCATGGCTCAGGGCCTAGGATGCATGGCTCAGGGCCTAGGATGCATGGCTCAGGGCCTAGAATGCATGGCTCAGAGCCTAGTATGCATGGTCAGGTCCAATGGACCAGGCCGCCCATAGAATGCCATCGGGCATCCTAGGGTTAAGACCAAGTGAGTCACAGAGGCCTCAACAAATTCCATTCATTCTTCTGAGGAATCTTCTTTCTCATTCTCCGATTATGGTATCTAAAACAGTAAGGTATAACTGCTGAGGTCGCCAGGCTTTTTCAGGTGCACTAACAGCCTCAGGTACTTCAGGTGCATTTGTCACCGCCTCACTCGCACATTCTGACTCATCGCTGGTGGGAAAATGAAGTCTGTAAGAGTTGCTGATGTTTCTACAGATGTCCTCGTTGGCGTTTGCAGTACCCCTTCGTCTGGTAATGCAATGTTGTGCTTTCGGCAAATTCTGCAACATCTTTCCATATTTCATTCCAACCTTCTTCACTAATCAGCGTTTCTCAAGGCACAACTTCGTCTTTTCTATGATGAAGAAAGGTTTTGCTTCCACTGACCATTTTTGCACCTGGTTCACCAGCTTCTTTGAGACTCCCCACATCAGCAATGCACAGTAATGCATTTTTAGCACAAATACACCGTTCCTCTCACATGTCCAACGTGTATCGCTCGGCTGAACAATCTCTTTTAGGATGGACATCATGGAATGAAGCCAGGCCGAGAGGCAGAAACAGGGCAGACTCGAGAGTACGCGCCGCAGACTTATGGGCCACTTGGCCCGAAGAGGATACACGTAGAGACAGATACATGGATCGAACAATCTCTTGATGTTGAAGGCCGAAAACTTTCTGCATGTGGGCAATTCCACGGTTACTCACATTACATATACAAATATAGATACATTAATGTAATGTATTGTAATGTGAGTAACCGTGGAATTGCCCATGTCGATAAACATCTGATGATTGGTTCGCTTAGCAACAACAACACTGGGGCGAAGTCGATGGTGCGCCATCGCAAATCCCTACGCTTCCCACCTGAAGCAAAGTTGAACTAGAACGGCACTCAGTAAAGAGCATATACCTCCACCTGGTTGGTCATATCACTCAATGGTGAAGAATCACTTAATAAATTCTACCAGCTGGATCCGGATCTTCACCAAGATTGAATAGATTCTTACTTGTCACAAACACAACCGGTCCAACAAGTTTGGTCTAAATCCATCCATAACTTTTTGAGATACCCTGCTATGTGTCGTTTTTGGCCCTAATCTCCAATGGTGAAGAATCACTTAAAAATTAAATAATTATCATATCCGAATCCATATTCAGATCTTCACCAAAAATCGAATCGAATGGTCCTTGTCAGACACCCAACCGGTCCACCAAGTTTTGTCCAAATCCGTCCACAACTTTTTGAGATATCCTGCAATGTTTCGTTTTTGGCCCTATCTCCCAATGGTGAAGAATCACTTAAAAAATTTAATAATTCCCATATCCGAATCCATATTCAGATCTTCACCAAAATCGAATCTATTTGTCCTTGTCAGACACCCAATCGATCAACAAAGTTTTGTCCAAATCCGTCCACAACTTTTTGAGATATCCTGCTATGTATCGTTTTTGGCCCGATCTCCCAATGGTGAAGAATCACTTAAAAAATTAAATAATCCTCATATCCGATTCTATTTGTCCTTGTCAGACACCCAACCGGTCCACCAAGTTTTGTCCAAATCCGTCCACAACTTTTTGAGATGTCCTGCTATGTATCGTTTTTGGCCCTATCTCCCAATGGTGAAGAATCACTTTTAAAATGATTGTAGCCGGATCCGAATCTGGGTCTTCACCAAAATCGAATCATTTCGTCCTTGTCACATACTTCACCAAAAGCTACATCTCTGCCAAATTTCGTCCGAATCCTTCCACAACTTTTTGACCTATTTTGTTCACAAACAAACAAATGAAAAATCACTCATAGTGCGACACTTGGCAAAAGAGAACAAAGTAGAATGACACTCGGCAGAGCATCCTTTTAACCTCACAAATAATTGGTGGTTGAATTATGTGATCTGATGCAAATCTTCTTCAAATTAGGTTAATCGGATGAAAATTGTCAATTTTAGAAATTTGTCCTTGTTGACCTCTTGGCCTAGGTTGACCTCAAAAATAGTTGGTTGGTTTCAGTTAGCGGATAAGAAAATACGATTCAAATTTAAATTCAATCGGATGAAAATTGAGGATTTTAGAAACCTGGCATATGTTGACCTTTTGGCCTATGTTGACCTCAAAAATAGTTGGGGGTTGAATTCAGTGACCATATATGCATATCGTCTTCAAATTTTAAGATAATCGGATGAAAATTGACAATTTTAGAAATTTGGCCTATGCTGATCTCAAAAATAGTTGGTGGTTGAGTTCAGTAAGCTGATATGCAAATCCTATTCAAATTTCAAGTCAATCGGATGAAAATTGAGGATTTTAAAAATTTCAAAAGTGGTTGACCTTTGGCCTATGTTGACCTTATGACCTACGTTGATCTCAAAAATAGTTGGTGGTTGAATTAAGTTCGCTGATATGAAAACCCGATTCAAATTTAAAGTCAATCGGATGAAAATTGAAGATTTTAGATATTTGAAAAAAGAGTGGTTGACCTTTGGCCTATGTTGACCTTTTCACTTTTTGACCTCAAAATATTGTCGTGTGCCTTCCCTCTGGTGAACACTGCAGGGCGACATGGATGACCAAACGAGCTTTAACTCCGAGGCGTTTAATTCAACGGCGGACGTTCGTTAAACGCGTGGGGAGCAAGTAGGGGAGCAGCCGTGAGCACTTACCTGCACGGGTCCACCCGACGTCTTCGACCTTGCAATAATCACCTCAAACCCGACACGGAATTAAAATGTACAAAAATACCGGCTTTATTAAAGAAAATGCCAGTCACAAAGAATGCACGATAACACTAAATTCCTAATTGGAGCGCCGCCACACAGACTCGATTACAACACAATGGAAAAAATAACTGGAAAATAAATATGTGCGATTTGTGGCACTTAGCTCTCAGCTGCTCTTGAATCTCGTCAGGAATCGTCAAAGATTGTCTGAGACCTCTACATTCTTGCACGCAAAAATGCACTTGTTGGTGCAGGTTGCTCTTATCCTCACGATCTTGTTCACCAACACCAACACAAGACCAACACCACCAACACCACCAACACCAACGCCAGACGATGCGAGGAAGTCCAGAGCCTCGACCGTTTGTTGTCAAAAGCCAGGACTCGGAATGAAAGAAGAAGAGCGATGTCAGGACACGACAGATCCAGAACCCGAGGGAGAAAATGTCCGCCGTTCTAATTGTTTTGTACTCGAGGCTCTGACGTCATCCCACGACATCTCCATGTCCGCTCCTATCAGCGAGTCCCATCTTACCAGCCCTTGCGCCAATAAAATCCTGGACCAATCACTGCTCTTCGGGGCATGGCCTCAAGGACCTTTTGTGCCTGTGTGCTCACCAGGTCGATGTTATCCGCGGTAGTGCTCAATGTCCTGCTTCTGGTTGGTTTTTATTTAGTGTCATAAATGGGCGATTTCTTCCTATGTGTGTGGGCTGCTGATGTCATAAGGAACAGAGAAATAATAACAGAAGCCATTACATACAGGGGATTCATTTATCCATAATCCCTTGCTAATTAACATACTCCACCCCTCTCATGGGGCCAAAGATACGCTCTTCCACGACATCCGGTCTAACGAATTTCCTACTTATTACATGGGGTTTCTTCTTCTTCACGACAGTCGGAGCACACTACCTATACAATTTTACCTGGACTAAGGTAATGACTGCCTACCCCCTACAAACATAACAATATAAAACATTTTGTCGGACCACAAACTCTACCATTTGGTGAAGTTTCGTGAAGATCGGTTTAAAATTGTGACCTGCAGGCAAGTATAAGTGAGCGGACAGACAAACACACAAACAAACACACAAACACACACACAAACCGTAATGATCAACATACTTGTCAAAAAAAAGAAAATTTGGCCAAAAACAAACAAACGGACAAACGAACAGACAGGGGTGAAAACATAACCTCCATCCACCTATGGTAGTGGAGGTAAATACGGCAAAATGTTACACCAGCAATGACCCAATATCAAATTTGGAGTTAAAAATTTCCCCCATTTTGACCCCTGTGACCCAAAGTTCCCACCCACAGGGGCATGAACTGGAGGAGACAAATCCCAAAGATCGTTACATATTTCATGCATTTTCATGATTTCACAAAAAAGTTTCATTGAAAAATATTTACAATGTGCCCGTAATTGCATTATCTGGAATCGGACCTTTTGACGCCACCCCAGGGGATGGAGCCAAAGATTGCACTGCGCTTGCACCTTCTTGCCCTGCGATGATTATAACGACCATGTTTGGCGGGTTTCTGCACAACTTTCAGTTGGGAGGAAATAGAGAGACGGACGGACAGACAGATGGAGCCGATTGCAATATCCCCGTGTTTGTTTTTTCAAAAAGTGTGGAGATCACGATTTCTAAATGACATTAAGAAACCCCACTACACTAGGAGATACTGTTGTGTCCTGTTCATACATGTAAGATGTAAATGCTAATCCGATTTTGGACGAATGAGGGCGTGTCACAATGATACACGTCATCGGGTGAAGAAGAAGAGAAGTGAGATTTTGGCAGGGATTTGGAATAAAGCTTCTTGTTGTATGTCTGTGGTCCGGACTTTGGTTCTTCTCAAACACAATAGTTACGCAAGGTTTTGAGTGTGCGCCAAACAATGTCCATGCATTGTCTAAAATGGACGGTCTTCCGCTGAACTCCAGTTGGGTGTCCAGACATCACGGATGCACCGTCACAAGACTGTGAAAATATCTGAAGATTATGTATCCCAGTTGTTGCCGAAGCTTTATTACCCTCGCCAGAAGAGAGGGCATTGCATTTGAGTCCGTTTGTTACTTGCCGGAAAAAATTCCGGCAAGTATGTTGGTTGGTTGGTTTGTCTGTCTGTCTGTCTGTCTGTCTGTTTGTTTGTGCGCAGTACTACGTCTACATCGTTGCACATAGAATCGCCATACTTTACACACATATTTGGCTTTCCCTGGAATAGACTGTGCCCAATTTTTAACTCCCTAGGGCCTACAGAGGCCTCCGATATAACTATAACTCTCTAGGCCCAAGGCCTCCATTATGACGTCATCATTCGATAATTCGATAAGTACAAAGCTTCATCCAATCAAGATGCAATTTCTTGAGCGCCATGTCGGCATAAACTGGTGGAGAAAAAAAACAATGATGACGTCATCGGTCACGTAGTTCGGCCGCCATCTTGGAAAAACCGAAAATCTTTGCACCTCTATATCTCCAAAAGTGCTGAATAGAAAAAATTGAGACCTGGCTCATTGTAAAGAACTCTCCATGGGGAATAAAATATGTTAATGATGATGTCATTTGTGCCTTCATTATGACGTCATAATTCGACAAGTACAAAACTTAATCTGATGAAAATGAAATTTCTTGAGCATAATCTAGTTGCCCTGGAATAGACTGTGCCCAATTTTTTTTTAACTCTCCAGGCCCAAGGCCTCCATTATGACGTCATAATTCGACAAGTACAAAACTTCATCCGAACAGGATGAACTTTCTTGAGCATAATCTCGGGATAAATTGGTGGAGAAAAATAATAATGACGTCATCGGTCACGTGGTTCGGCCGCCATATTTGTTTTAACACAAAAGCCTTAAAAACCACTGACAACACATCCTGCTGAGGGTCCTCTTTCTTGTTTACGACATTGTAAATGGCAGTTGCATTTCTGAAAGTTCAGGAATTGATGATTCACAGAAGCCTCTCTTTGATTTCTCGATTTTCCGCACGTCTAAAGCAAACTTGAAGATGTTCTGTCTTAAACGATCTGCGCTCGTCTGCAGATGCTGTCAAGGAACCAGTTTTACTCACAGAACTTAAAATTCCATTGCGCACCAAGTTTGCAAAATCTGTATAACTTCGCTTTGAACGTCCGGCCTTGTCAAACTGAAATAGCTTTGCTGCATTTCCTGGAAAGTTCATCAAGTCTGCAATTTTTTTGAAATACATACCG
Organism: Myxine glutinosa; assembly: GCF_964187855.1. Lineage (NCBI taxonomy): Eukaryota > Metazoa > Chordata > Myxini > Myxiniformes > Myxinidae > Myxine > Myxine glutinosa. The sequence continues at coordinate 13,620,194 of NC_136265.1, forward strand.
TATTTTCCGGTGTATTAATCACACTTTTTAATCGGCAAAAACAGTTGAAATTAAGGGGTGCGGTTAATACACAGATATAGAAAAAAACTCGAACAATGCGACTGTGTCGCCAATATGCCTCCGCATAGTTCCACAACGGGTAGGTGTCATCACTCTGCATATGTATAAGTAGGGCATCATGTTTGTGATGTTTCGTGTTGATCGGATAAGGATCGTTTTTCTTTCCAAGATGGCTGCCAAACCACGTGACCTATGACATCATAATTTTCAAACTATATGCAACAGTGCTGTTAGATGATATTTGTAAAATTTCGCATCGATAAGGTGAGCGGTTTCAGAGATTAAATACACAACAACAACAACAGGCATTTTAAGGCCATTTTCCCTGCCATAGCGGGGGTTAGCCTTGCGGGCCCCATGACGATCTTCTCCATTATGCCCTATTTTCTGCATCTCCCCTTGTTAACCCCCTTGCTTCTTCCACCAAATTTCTTCTTCCACCACCTTTAGCCAAGTCTTTCTCGGTCTTCCCCGTCCTCTAATTCCTTCTACATTCATTTCCATCACTCTTCTCAACCAGTCACTTTCATCCTTCCTCAACACATGACCAAACCATCTCAACCTGTTTCTCTTCACAGCATCCATCACAGGCTCTATTCCCATCATCTTTCGCAATTCATCATTTGTCTTCCTCTCTCTCAACGATACTCCGCACATCCACCGAACCATTCCCATTTCCACCCTTTCCAGCCTTCGTTGCTGCTCTACGTTCATTACCCATGTCTCGCTCCCATAAATCATAACACTTCTCACTCATGCAGCATACACCTTTCCCTTCAGCTTCAACGACACTCCCCTCCTCATCAGCACGCCACTCAGTTCCCGAAACTTTCAGGTTTCAGATATATAATTATTTAATATTGTCCTTCAATCCAATATGGCTGCCAAACCATGTGACCTATGGTGTCATAAATTTAATATTTCAATACAAAAGTGGTCATAGATCATGTGCATGCAATTTCAGATTTTTAGGATAAGGATTTCGATTAAAACATTTTTGGCTGGTGTACCACTTCACCTATGATGTCATCATTATCATGCTTTTGTTCCCCATTGGGAGTAATTGACAATGTGCCAAGTTTCAAATTCTTCCATTCAGCTGTTTCCAAGAAAAAAATAATTTAATTTGTTTTTAATCCAAGGTGGCTGCCATACCACATGACCAATGACGTCACAATTATCATAAAAACATTCTACATGGGTGTCACTCCTTATTATTTACAAAAAAAATTTTTTTGTATACAACATCGAGGCTCGTGTAAGAGCTAACATTAATCAAAAAAAAAAAATGTACACATAAAACATATAATAAAGGGAGTGGGAGAAGATGGGGAGAGAGAGGGAAGCACACAAGCACAACAGTAGAGAACAGGGACATCGGGAGATCTGTGGGAGGGAGAGGGCTTGGGGGGAGGCAAGGGAAGGGGAGAGGGTGGGAGAGGTATAAAACACATGGACACTGCTAGAACTTCCAGGAAAGAAGTCGGTATTTCAAAAAAGTGTATCTGGGGTGAATTAACGGGGGTAGAATAGATCAAGGTTTTGGATGGGGGAAGATATGAGATGGTGGTGGACAGCTGTTTTAAAGACCTGGAGGATGAGTGGGATTGAAGAGAGTGAGGGAGCTTGTTCTTGAGGCGGGAGAAAAGAGGAATGAAGGAGTGAAGGTGAGCAGAGAGTCTTGATTGTGGCAGTTTGACCATAAGAGGGTTGCTGGCAGATCTTGTGCGTCCTGCAGGAATATTTGGGGGACAGAGCACAGAGAGAGCTGGGGGAGATAAGCCGGAGAGGAGTCGTAGAAGACAGAAAGACCACGTACCTGCCTGAGGTGAGTAAGTGAAAGGCCCTCGGAGTTAGCTTCATCGCGGGAGATTCCAATGATTCTGAACGCTTTGGTTTCAACAGCGTGAAGACGAGCTAGGTGTGAGGCAGGAGCACCAGCCCAGAGGGGAGAGCAGTACTCCATTGAGCTGCTGATGAAAGCCTTGTATGTGGCGAGGAGCTCAGGTGTGCCAAGGAAGGACTTCGCACGACGGTGGATGCCCAGTCGGCGACTGGCTTTGGAGGCCAGCTTGGAAATGTGGTTTTCCCAGGAAAGATCATGGCAGATAGTGAGACCCAAAAGCTTGAGTGACAGAACTTCTTGGAGAGGATTATTCAGAAAGTGGATGGGAGGGTTGTCCAGTCGGTCTTTTCGGAGAGACAAAGTGAGAGTGTGAGATTTCTCAGGATTGAAAGACATGTTCCACTTGTTTGCCCAGTCTGTGATTTTGTCCAGGTCTGCAGAGAGGGAGGTGGCTGCTACCTGCCGATCTGAGGGATGCGATATGGAACAGCAGAGAGATAGATAGGATATTCCACAGAGTCGGAGAGATCATTGATGAAGACCAGAAAAAGCACAGGGCCCCGAACACTGCCTTGGGGAAAATATGGTAAATGAAGGAAATCCCCCTTCATGAATTTCCATTATTTCGCCTCATTGTCACCTCAAAATGGTAAAACCAGTTGAACTGAAACAGCACTCGGTAGAGCGCATACCTCCGCCAGGTTAAACAGTCGATGTTTTGTATCCCACTGATAGGCCGGATCTGGATTCGGACCTGAACCAAAATCGAATCAACTTGGTCTTGTCACACACCCAACCTCTCCCCCAAGTTTTGTCTGAATCCGTCCATCACTTTTTGAGATATCTTCACAAACAAACAGACAGAGGTGAAAACAACCTGCATCCACCTTCGGTGGTGGAGGTAAAAAGTAATTTTATGATGTCACTGACACGAGAAGGTAATCACGGTTACTCTCCACGGTAATTTCCTGATTTGCTGAAAGCCTCAAAGCTACTGATCCTGTTTTAGGGAGAAGCTGACATTTGGGAAGTTAACCGTCTGATGGAGAAAATCGACACTGACCTTCACGAGGAAGACCAGTGAGTTTTTTTTTTTTTTTAATAAAGATCGAGGCTCGTGTAAAAGCTAACATTAATGACAAAAAACAAACGGACACGTACGACAAAATAAAGGGAGCGGGAGACAAGATGGGGAGAGAGGGGGAAGCAGACACGTACAACATTTGAGAGCAGGGACATTGGGAGATCTGTGGGAGGGAGATGGCTTGGGGGGAGGAGGCATGGGAATGGGGGGGAGGGGTCAGAGAGGTTAAAAAACAAACCTGCTTTAACATAGAGTTAAAAAAAAAAAAAAAAAAAATGGGCACTGCTGGGACTTCCAAACAAGAAGTCGGTATTTCAGAAAAGTGGATCTGGGGTGAAATTAGCGGGGGTAGAAAACATCAAGGTTTTGGATGGGGGAAGATAAGAGATGATGTTGAACAGCTGTTTTAAAGACCTGGAGGGAGGAGTGGAATTGAAGAGAGTGAGGGAGTTTGTTCCAGAGGCAGGAAAAAAGAGGAATGAAAGAGTGAAGGTGAGCAGAGAGTCTTGATTTTGGCAGTTTCACCAGCTGGGGGAGCAAGGCCGGATAGGAGTCGGTAAAAGACAGAAAGACCACCAACCTGCCTGCGGTGAGTGAGTGAAAGGCCCTCGGAGTTAGCTTCATCACGGGAGATTCCAATGAGTCTGATGCTTTGGTTTCAACAGCGTGAAGACGAGCTTGGTGTGAGGCAGGAGCACCAGCCCAGAGGGGAGAGCAGTACTCCATTGAGCTGCGGATGAAAGCCTTGTATGTGGTGAGGAGCTCAAGTGTGCCAATCAATATATTCATTCTACTGTCTCTCTCGTTCTCTAACTCTCTTTGTCTATCTCCTTCTGTCCCTCCAACTTTGTCGTGGCCCTGACTTTGTGAAGTCGGGGGTACACCATCCTGGATGTGGAGGATCTCTGGGTTGCTCTTGGGAGGTCGATCGGCTACCTCCGTGTTACAGGCTTGTTCAAGAGAACTGTCAGGAGCTCTACAACAACAACAACAACAACAACACGTGACATTTGTTCTTCGTGTCTGTTGTTTGTGTCCTTTTTGAAGTTCTTAAAAACAGAAAGTTTCCTGTTGGAATAGATTTTTTACATTTTCTTTCTCTGCCAGACAAACAGACAGAGTTAAACAGTTACCTTACTCCTCTGTGCACATGCGCACTCAGTACGAGATTCTCGGTACTCGGTACGAGTTTTCCTCGTACTGAGTACCGAGAGTCGGTACGAGATGAAGTAGTTCCTCGGTCATAGATCATAGTGCTTCCTGCTTTTCATTGTACTTGTACACGATGGAATACTAAAAACTGGCACAATTAAATAATAATGTAATTTGAAAATGGAATTGATTTATGCGATGATGGCCACAGGTGCTACGGTCTACCTGTTGTAGACACAAAGTGAATCATCATGCCAGCAGGATTTGGACTTTGGTGACCAATTGAAAGGTGTTGTAAACCTCACAGATCTACTACAAACATACACTATACGTATAAGCATTGTACTTGTAACAACTATGGCTTCCTAGCTAATATCCTTGTCTACACGTCATCTTCGATCGGATTTCCAGGTCGATGCTCATCAAAAGCAAGACCAGCTCAGCAGTTAAGGAGGACGAAAGGTCGAATGGAGCACGGGCGACTGTCCATATATACACCTGATGGGTTCAGGGACCTATGAACTTGCTCCAGGATATCAGTTGGAAGGCCTAGCATTTGCACTGGATGCCATCGGCTCATCAACATGTACATTTTAAATGGGGGCGGCCATATTGAATTCCCCGACTGTCCATATATACACCTGATGAGTTCAGGGACCTATGAACTTGCTCCAGAATATCGGGGTTGAAGGCCTAGCATTTGCACTGGTTGCCATCGGCTCATTAACATGTACATTTTAAATGGGGCAGCCATCTTGAACTCCCCGACTTTCCATATATATATATTGTTGCGGATCTGCCGCCGGCCTTCTCCCCTTATCAAGGGGGGATTAATCCCCTTGTCTTTACTGACCTGGCGCGACTAGGACAGTGATTCTGGACAGCGCTAAATAGGGTTTCGGGACCAAATTCGCTGTTACCTAAGTACTAGCGCTGCCCTGGAAGCAAGGGAATAAGCCTCGCACGAACCACATGTGATGGTGATACGCCGAGCGGTTTGCGTACACGTGATCCGCACTATTTATAATTACTAGACCCGAATGGAGCGTTCTTATTCGTACCACGCTTAGTCAATGGAGAAATCACAAAGGTGATCGAATTGGAAAGAAAAGGAAGAACAAATTGGTTTAATTATTCCGCACGTATTTACAGCACAGGAGGAAGAGACACAGAGCAATCCTTATACAGTCTTATATTTAATACCCCAGGACAACGGGCCCCTCTGACACACACACACTCACACGGGGATTGCAGATGGGCAGGATGCTGTTCAGGCCGAACGCGCCGGCTGGGTCATCCAGGATCGGCCCCGTCCGGCTCTCCACGGTCCCCGGCATGTCCCGTGAAGATGGAGGTAGGAGAATGCAGGACCGCATATCGTGTCGCTCGAACGGAACGGGTTATCTCAGGGCGAACAGAACGGGGGGGGGGGGGGCGGACTTAGCGCGGCTGGCAGCTATTCAGCCGCGTTCACTCGCTTTGGCTGAACCGCTGGGTGAGCAAGTTATCAACGCCCTGGCTGCGCCCACGTATCCCTCGTAACAAAGTTCTTACAGCGTGGGTGATCCGTTTCAAGCGCGTCTCCTTAGAATCCTCTCATAAACTCTGCACCAGCTCAGCGCACCTCCCTCGATAACTCTCAAGTCCTTCCCACCGCGAGTCCTTCCGAGGGCTTTCTGCATCGGGTTATATATGCCACGCCCTTCGAATGCTGTGGAACTCACCAGACGCTCTTCACCACGCCCTCTTACGCCATTCCGCTCGAGCTCTGATTGGCTGGTTCATTCTTACCGTCCCCACTGCTGCCGCGCCGAGCTCAACCCTCCTTCACCTTTCGAGGCTCTGCCTCGTGTTAACTTGACTAGTGGACAGCCAAATGGGACGCGGGATGGATTGTGCCCATAGAGGTAGAATGGAGGTGTACGCAAAATGAATGGAGGGCCTATTCTCCTGTCTTTACACAATGCAGGTACTAAGGGGGGAAATGGCCTATTCTTACACATACTAAGACATAACTATACTACAAATGGGCCTATATGTTGCTCGTGTGACTAACTATGGGGGGCAAACCTTTAACATTTATTGACTTCAATGTGCCAATCTCCAAACCGCAGCACTGCCCCCCTCCCTCGTCAGACTCGTCCCCGAGTCGAACCCACACAAGTGTGAACGACCGGTTTTGAGCAAGACTTGGGACTAGTTTTTAATTACGTGTGACACTTAGATGTGGATCCCCTCTATCATTTACTCTAACCCGTGTATGTGACAGTTTTACAACAATAAATATGTCCCACCTACTTCGTTGTGTAACTAACTAACAGACTCGGACCCACAACTAACCGAATTGCGGAATTAATACTCAAACTAAACATAAAGCCGGTGGGTAGCATCTTATTTACAATTACAGAACCTAATTATTTACATTTCTATAACCCAAGACCTGTTCTTTTTGTGGAAAGAAGATTGGAGGGGCGAGAAAGCACAGCAATGCACCAATACACCAAAACACACTCATCAATGCACAGTTCAAAAAGTACACCATTTGCTGCTGGGCCGCATCTTCTTCTTGCTTCATCTTCTGTGTGCAATAAAAACTTAGTTCTTCTTTCCTGGCACACCAGAATAAAATGTACAAGAAGCCGTGTTCGTTTTTATTTGTCAGCTGGGCCAACCCTACGTGGTCCAACTGCGTGACATTGATGCCACTCAAAATACGTGGTCCGAAGATGAAAGGCAAGTTTGCAGCAAGTGACTGCTCAGCAAAGTGTAAAGCCACAAAACGTGTGGTCCATGTGTAATGTGGTGCAGCAAAGTGTCTGTGCAGGTGCAGCAAAGTTATAATAAGGAATACGGCATTAAAGTACCACGCCGTTCATCTGCACAGGCGTAGCAACGTGCAGCTGCACAGGTACAGCATGGTGCAGCCGCACAGGTGTAGCAAAGTGCAGCCGCACAATTCGAAGTTGCTGCACAACTCCTCCTCCAAAATGGGTCCATGGGTGGGGAGGAGAGACAAAGCACAGTTAGCAAAGGAAAGGGCGCAAGGGTACACCAAAACACAAGGTAATGCAACATGAGGGGCACGGGAGAGCGAGCAGAGCAGGCTCGTCCCTAACTGTTCGTAACCCCCCTCCTCCCCCCATGTCAGCTTACACTACCCTTGCCCTTCCCTACATTTACAAATTCGTCACTATGTCCTGTCTCCCATATCCCCCTCTACTCCGAATTCGTCTTCCAATCCCTCCCAGGAAGGAAGAGATGGAAACAACACATTGTCTCATCACGTCGAGATGCGTCTTACTCACTCAAATCATTTACAAAGCCCTGTTGCTGGTGCGGAGCTTTGTCACCTTGGTGAATGAATGTGGATGGTGCGAATGGACTTCTCAATTCCTAACTAAACTAGTTGACATTAACTTTTAAACTAACCCGGGGTCATGCCCTGCCAATCGGCATCTTTAAACTATGCGGTTCTAAAAACCTGATTCCCATTGACCCACCCTGTGGTGCCCTACGAATTTGGGTCTCACTCCCCAATTTTTCACACTGTGCCTTTGCACAATTTCGGGGCTGGGTCGTGTGGCTCCACCAGCAGGTCTACCTACCTGCGCACCTCCGCCACTGAAGTCGCCACCCGAGCTTACCTTGCTCCTTGCAATTACCTAAATTGGGGAAGGCACCTCCTGGCTCTCTCGCCCCCTGATGCCTTCTCTGGCATTGGGCTACCCGGGTCCTTCTCCTGGATCCTCGGGCCCCACTGAACACTACTCACAACCCTAACTGACTGGCTCCCAGAGCCTACCTGCGGCCTCACCTGGGGGACAAACTACCAGTGGTGGAGTGCCCCAATAACCATACACACCAACAAAGCCCACACGTCCAGCCATTCCACAGACTCATGCACCCAACCAAGCACTTCATTGCCACTACCTGCACCACAGGTGTCAATATCCAACAATTTACCTAAACCCTCCACCTAACTTTAAACTACCCTCCCTGGGTATTCGTGAAGGGGTCCATCTTCCCCCATTCACTCTTTCGCACTATGCCTTCCACACCATTTACTCCCACCAAGCATTCCACACCAAATATTCTCACACACACCAAGCTCTCTTGCACACCTCTTGTGCTCTCATACCTGCTCCCCACTTGCACCCCATGCAAGTCAATTCACTTCAACACACTCCATTTGTCCTCAATACACCACTCATACACCACCTCTGGTTATCCCCAACCAATGCCTCATTTGCTCAAGCTCAACACACACAGTGATTCTCATTCAATTCCTCATTTTCTCAAGCTCATCCTCACACACAATTTCTCCACACTACTACACACACACAGCATCATCTAACGAACTACTTCCCCCCCTAATACTCGTGCTTCCCGTCTTCCCTTTACTAAGCACTCCCTCGTCATTATCATCCTTCTAATCTAACTACGTCCACTCTACCTGTACCAAAGTCACTACTTAAATCTCGTCCCTATTGTCATCTCTAAATCCCTAACAATATCCTAGCCCGCCCTAGGCTAGTTTACACTGCCACCCCCATAACCTAATGCTCATGTGCCCCATCTCGTGTGAGGAATGGCGAAACCACCACTCCCCTACGCCGGGTACCATTCGCCAACACTATGGCTATCCGTCCACTGTACTATGAGCCTCTCCGGGCGGCAATACATTTTCGTCACAGCTCGGCTTCAAAAAGCCGAGCAATGCATGCGGGTGGTTGGTCTCCTGTTGGTTGGGTCCGTCCGGCATTTTCGATTCAGGGGAGGAGGCTTTGTTGGGCCAAGGCTCAAGGCGCCATCCCTGTGCGGAGCCTTTCGGTCCCATGCACGATGGCCCAACCATCCACGGTCGGAGCACCGCACCCGCCAGGGGGCGCAGCTCCGACCTCTCCTACCCCCCCCCCCTCGAACCGTGCCGATCGCCTTTCCTGCCAAGGCGCGGCACCGACCATACAGGGTGGGGCCCGGCACGAATCGTGCACGCCACCGCGGCAACGATCCCCGCCGATCCCCGCTGCACACAAAGCACACCACGCACCGAGGGCTAGCGTCGGCTATACGTCGCCCTAAATGCTGCCCCGGTCTGCGTCGATGCCCGAGCCACGTTCTCAACACACGCGACCCGTTCCACACTCGTACAACGCGGCGCTCCAGCGCCTCTCATACACCCCATGCATTCTGTTACAGCACTCTCCTGTGCATTCTCTTCCCTTGCACACTCAAGTGCACACCACTCAGGTGCACTCACGCTGCTCGCACACTCCATTATCACACACCCTCGCGCACATCCTGGTGCTCTCATACCACTCGCACACTCCGTTACACACTCGGCCACCACACACCCTCACGTACATTCTTTTGTTACACACTCAGTAACAACCACGGGTGTGCACTCTCCCGGTACACACCCAATTAGCGCACATTTACCCACGGGCGTGCACTCTCCCGGTACACACCCAATCACGCGCTCTGGTGTGCACTCCTGCACACTCTCTTCAACACGCTCCGGTGTGCATTCTCCCTCACTCTCGGCCATCGCACACTCTGTGTCACACCCCGTTTCACACTCCTCCCACTACACTCTGTTGTACATTCTTCCTCGCACTCTGTAACACACTCTCCTGTTACACACTCGTGCTCCGGTGCCGTTCGCACACGCGCGCCATTCACCCTCGTACATCGCACCACGGACCCTCCATGAGCGCCTGGGTTTCGTCGCGATCCCAAGCGCGCCAAAAATGTTTTCACGCCAAACACTTTCGTGCCATACACACCCCTACTCACCTTCGGGATTGTTTTCTCCGGCAACCGCACCTGCAAATCTTCATTGGGGTTAGCAAGCGCGGCATCACAATGCGAACACGGACTTTGCGCGGATTCCATTTTTTCCTCCCGCGATTCATTTACTTTTTCCCCTGTCTCTTCAGCCCCAATTTCAATTATAATCATTTCATTTTTTTAATCTAGCTCAACGACCGCCGGCGCACTTAAAATTTTCTCTTCTAATTCGGCGGCCGTCGGCTTTTCCATACCCCGAGTCGCGATCCCTATCCCCTCGGTCACTGTAGCCGCGCTCTGCTCGACCTCGCTCTCCACGCGTTCCTCGCACTGCTTTACCTCGTCGCGTCCCCTTGCAACCTCTTCACTCAACCTGCGCCTTATGTCCTTCCCTGCCTCTTTTATTTCCTTTTTCAACGCCCCCCTCATTTTTCCCAATTGATTCTTTTGGGCGTCCATGTTGCTTTCCAGCCCCTTTTTCACCTCTTCCAATTCCCGGTGGATTTGTCCCCCAATTCTTTCATTTGCTTACTCATTTCTTTCCTTTCCCGGGTGGATTTGTCCCCGTTACACCTTGCTTCGTCCCTTAGTTCTCTCATTTCCTCACTCCTTTTATTATTGTCGCACTTTGACTCTGCCATGTATTCGCTGAATCGTGCCATGAACTTCATCAATATCCTTCTCTTCCCCCACTTCTTCCCGTGGGTCCTGGGTTATCAATTCTTCCTCCTCCACCTCATCATTTACCCCCACCGGCATTCGACCGCCTTGGCTAGCAATGGCACGAATTTAATTTGGATGTAAATAATTAAATTTTGGTCGCTCATAATTTTGAGTGCGTGAAGCGCACTTCGGGTCCTATCCCAAACTCCTGACACCAATTGTTGCGGATCTGCCACCGGCCTTCTCCCCTTATCAAGGGGGGATTAATCCCCTTGTCTTTACTGACCTGGCACAACCCGAGACCTATTACGTCCCTTCTGGACAGCGCTAAATAGGTTTTCGGGACCAAATTTGCTGTTCCCTAAGTACTAGCGCTGCCCTGGAAGCGAGGGAATAAGCCTCGCACGAACCATGTGTGATGGTGATACGCCGAGCGGTTTGCGGACACGTGATCCACGCTATTTATAATTACTAGACCGATTGGAGCGATCTTATTCGCACCACGCTTAGTCAATGGAGAAATCACAAAGGCGATCGAATTGGAAAGAAAAGGAAGAACAAATTGGTTTAATTATTACGCACATATTTACAGCACAGGAGGAAGAGACACAGAGCAATCCTTATACAAACTTATACTTAATACCACAGGACAACGGGCCCGTCTGACACACACACTCACACGGGGATTGCAGATGGGCAGGATGCTGTTCAGGCCGAACGCGCCGGCTTGGTCGTCCAGGATCGGCCCCGTCCGGCTCTCCACGGTCCCCGGCACGTCCTGTGAAGATGGAGGTAGGAGAAGGCAGGACCGCGTATCGTGTCGCTCGAACGGAACGGGTTATCTCGGGGCGAACGGTAGGGGGGGGGGGGGGCGGACTTAGCGCGGCTGGCAGCTATTCAGCCGCGTTCACTCGCTTTGGCTGAACCACTGGGTGAGAAAGTTATCAACGCCCTGGCTGCACCCACGTATCCCTCATAACAAGGTTCTTACAGCGTGGGTGATCCGTTTCAAGCACGTCTCCTTAGAATCCTCTCATAAACTCCGCACCAGCTCAGCGCACCTCCCTCGATAACTCTCAAGTCCTTCCGTCTGCGAGTCCTTCCGAGGGCTTTTTGCATCGGGTTATATGTGCCACGCCCTTTGAACCCTCGGGAACTCACCAGACGCTCTTCACCACGCCCTCTCACGCCATTCCGCTCGAGCTCTGATTGGCTGGTTCATTCTTACCATCCCCACTGCTGCCGTGCCGAGCTCAACCCTCCTTCACCTTTCGAGGCCCTGACTCGTGTTAACTTGACTAGTGGACAGCCAAATGGGACGCGGGATGGATTGCGCCCATAGAGGTAGAATGGAGGTGTACGCAAAATGAATGGAGGGCCTATTCTCCTGTCTTTACACAACGATGGTACTAAGAGGGGAAATGGCCTATTCTTACACATACTAAGACATAACTATACTACAAATGGGCCTGCCTATATGTTGCTCGTGTGACTAACTATGGGGGGCAATCCTTTAACATTTATTGACTTCAATGTGCCAATCTCAAAACCGCAGCAATATATATATATATATATATATACCTGATGAGTTCAGGGACCGACGAAACTGCTCCAGAATATCAGGTTCGAAGGCCTAGCATTTGCACTGGATGCCATATGCTCATCAACATGTACATTTTAAATGGGGGCGGCCATCTTTAATTCTCCGACTGTCCATATATATACCTGATGAGTTCAGGGACCGATGAACTTGCTCCAGAATATCGGGTTTGAAAGCCGAGCATTTGCACTGGATGCCATATGCTCATCAACATGTACATTTTAAATGGGGCGGCCATCTTGAATTCCCCGACTGTCCATATATATACCTGATGAGTTCAGGGACCGACGAACCTGCTCCAGAATATCGGGTTTGAAGGCCGAGCATTTGCACTGGATGCCATATGCTCATCAACATGTACATTTTAAATGGGGCGGCCATCTTGAATTCCCCGACTGTCCATATATATACACCTGATCAGTTCAGGGACCTCTAAACCTGCTCGAGAATATCGGGTTTGAAGGCCGAGCATATGCACTGGATGCCATTGAGTCATCAACATGTACATTTTAAAGGGGGGCGGCCATCTTGAATTCTCCCCAGAGAACCAGACCAGCTCCCCCTCTCACTCCGACTGCACGACTCGAGAGCACCCGATTTTGCTGGCCTTCCTACTCCAACTCAAACAACTAAGAGGCCAACAGGGTACCTGTGGAGCCGCCCTGGTGTTTCACCAAGGGCCCCATCTTCGGCCTTCACCCTGTATGTTCTCAAATTACCATTTATTTTCTTCCTTTGAAGCGACATGGAGCTCTCCCATCCAGATTTCACTGACGTTGGATAATAAGGCAATAACAGTGCCGAAGGGCCAGGCGCGGCCACATCGTAAGATTTGCGGCAGTCGACGGGACACCCCATCCCGCGTTCATCGCAGGTGACGTAAAGGTGTGCCGGTACCAGCTCGATGACGCACCGCCATGAGCAGTGACGCACGTGAGCCGCAGCTACCCCACCTGTCGGGCTAATTTTAGCTAGGCCCTGTAATAGCCTTCGCTGAGATGGACAGTCTGGCGGTGGAAATCGTCGGTCGTGACAACAGGAGAAGCAAACAGGGGGAATGCAAACAAGGAGAGCAGCGCTGCACCCCGAGCCCTCATCCAGATGGGTGACTCAAGCGTTCGCCCTCCCGGATTATTTTCCGCACTCCATGAATAATAAAACGACAGCCGTGGTTTCGGTCAATCCGTAATCCCCGATTCGTTCTTCCTCTTCCTCTTCTCCGTCTATTTTGGGTTACAAAAGGTACATTGTTGCTGAGGACATGGAGGTCCTGGAGGTTGTGGGGTCAAATATAGGTGGAGTGCGGCCGGTTTAGGAATTTGGAGCCTCACCTTTAAGAGGATGACTTAGCGTCTAGACATTTTCTAGGTCACTATCGGACAGGTGGTAAATACCCACCTGGCTTAGGAAAATCAGGGATGGAGATAATCTACCTTTGTATAAATCTTGGTCGGTGATGGCCGCTCCAAATGACTGTGATGTTTCTGTGGTTTCCTCCTCTTTCCTCCCCTTAGCACAGGTTGTCCGTCTGATTGGCTACCTGGGATCTCGACCCTTCTCATGTATATAAAACGTAAAAAAACAAAAAAAACACCTCCACCTGCATGCATACACTTCTTCCTCGTCTGTTGTTCCCTTATTTATGAATCTGACTTTGAACAGTTGCTGTCGGTGCAGTAATCCAATCTCTGTTTCTAGGCATGTGGGTGAGGGCAGGTGGGTGAGGGCATGTGGATGAGGGCAGGTGGGTGAGAGCAGGTGGGTGAGGGCATGTGGGTGAGGGCAGGTGGGTGAGGGCATATGGGCGAGGGCAGGTGGGTGAGGGCATATGGGCGAGGGAATGTGGGTGAGGGCAGGTGGGTGATGGCAGGTGGGTGATGGCAGGTGGGTGATGGCAGGTGGGTGAGGGAATGTGGGTGAGGGCAGGTGGGTGAGGGCATGTGGGTGAGGGCATGTGGGTGAGGACAGGTGGGTGAGGGCATGTGGGTGAGGGAATGTGGGTGAGGGCAGGTGGGTGAGGGCAGGTGAGTGAGGTTTGTACAGGATGGACATGGTGCGGGATCTAATAGGTAGTCATGTGTGTGCGTATGTGTGCGTATCGTGGCATACGTACCAGAGAGAGAGAGTGCCAGCACCCAAAGGGGACGGAGAGGGTAATGGGACGGCTGTTTTGTGTAACACATGGGATTGAATGTCCTCTCACAGGCAGGCACGAGCTATCCTCCCCTATTGGTGACAGGTTTGGCCTCCAATTCCTCCAGCAGCCATATATGGCCAAAGCAGACGATGTTCCAAATTAAGGTTTTGCCAACCTTTCTCGAGTGCAAAACAAACCGGTGGCAATTTGGTGGCAATTTGGTGCATCCTCAAAGGACGAAGAGACGCGGATAGTTGTGCGGTCGACCTCTTGGGTGGACCTGCACAAGGCCTCGCCTTTCAATGGTTTTAGGCCTCAGGCCTCCTGATGCAATTGCGTAGATAGAACCTGCCTTCAGATTTCGAAGTAACACGTGACGAGAAGTTGTCCGTTTAGCATTCCCTAGGGTTTCTATCAATACGTGCGCTTACTCGAAAAACATACACACCTGACACCACATCATAAAAACAATTCAAGGAACAGTTTTCTCTGCTGTGGTCGTGGCTTGTTTCCTTGTTGCAAGATCTATAGTAAAGTCCACAGAGTCTTTATTTGAGGCCTGGTATGTTTTGCCTCTCAATTGGATCTCCTTATATACGCACGCCGGTGCTGTTTCGAGTGCTGGGGAAGCTAAAAACATACCGTGCCGCCCCAACTACCAAAATACACACAGCGGATCACATGACCCATCAGCCGACTCTCGATTCACAACTAGGCCCTCTGTCGCCCTGGAGGCCACAACGTACCTCTGACACCATCGGCACAAAAACAAAATAGCTGTTTTTAAATAGTGTCGGTGACAACAGGCCCATGGCTGGCAGATCATCCGCAGGTTCACAGGGGTCCCAGGGCAGAGTAGTGCAGGTGTGTGTGTGTGTGTGTGTGTGTGTGTCTGTGTGTGTGTGTGTGTGTGTCTGTGTGTGTGTGTGTCTACGTGTGTGTGTGTCTACGTGTGTGTGTGTGTGTGTGTGTGTGTGTGTGTGTGTGTGTGTGTGTGTGTGTGTGTGTCTACGTGTCTGTGTGTGTGTGTGTGTGTGTGTGTGTGTGTGTGTGTGTGTGTGTGTGTGTGTGTGTGTGTGTAATTGTGTCAATCCCAAAATAAATTTGCTCAGGCCAAAATGGGATTTTTCTTCGTCTCCCACACCACCCTCACCCACCCCACCCTCACCCGCACCACCCTCACCCACACCATCCTCACCCAAACATTTTGTTCGGAACAGACACTCTGTCCTTCCAGCACTCACACTCACTTGCAGCTGCCGTTATGATACCCGAGCAGCTGCTTTACATCCTCCTGCATGGTATTCCACCACCACTCGATACCCTGTGCGTGTAACGCAAAGTGCGGTTAAGCAACTGAGGCATTTCTGTCTACAGACGTCACTCTATGATGAAAGATCTACTCGATTTCATTTGAAATTTACATTTCCAACGCTGTAGAATACGGACCAGAACATGAATCCTGCAAGCAGGTCCACATTTTGGGTTGGGGGAGACCAGCAGGCAAGTCCACATTTTGGGATTGGAGAGACCAGCAAGGAGGTGCACATTTTGGGGTTGGGGGAGACCAGCAAGCAGGTGCACATTTTGGGATTGGGGGAGACCAGCAAGCAGGTCCACATTTTGGGGTTGGGGGAGACCAGCAAGCAGGTCCACATTTTGGGGTTGGGGTAGACCAGCAAGCAGGTCCACATTTTGGGGTTGGGGGAGACCAGCAAGGAAGACAACATTTTGTGTTGGGGGAGACCAGCAAGCAGGTCCACATTTTGGGTTGGGGGAGACCAGCAAGCAGGTCCACATTTTGGGATTGGGGGAGACCAGCAAGCAGGTCCACATTTTGGGGTTGGGGGAGACCAGCAAGGAAGACAACATTTTGGGTTGGGGGAGACCAGCAAGCAGGCCCACATGTTGGGTTGGGGGACACCAGCAAGCAGGTGCACATTTTGGGTTGTGGGAGACCAGCTAGGAAGACCGCATTTTGGGATTGGGGGAGACCAGCAAGCAGGTCCACATTTTGGGTTGGGAGAGACCACCAAGCAGGTCCACATTTTGGGTTGTGGGAGACCAGCTAGGAAGACCGCATTTTGGGATTGGGGGAGACGAGCAAGCAGGTCCACATTTTGGGTTGGGGAAGACCAGCAAGCAGGTCCACATTTTGGGTTGTGGGAGACCAGCTAGGAAGACCGCATTTTGGGATTGGGGAGACCAGCAAGCAGGTCCACATTTTGGGGTTGGGGGAGACCAGCAAGGAAGACAACATTGTAGGTTGGGGGAGACGAGCAAGCAGGTCCACATTTTGGGTTGTGGGAGACCAGCTAGGAAGACCGCATTTTGGGATTGGGGAGACCAGCAAGCAGGTCCACATTTTGGGGTTGGGGGAGACCAGCAAGGAAGACAACATTTTGGGTTGGGAGAGACCAGCAAGCAGGTCCACATTTTGGGTTGTGGGAGACCAGCTAGGAAGACAGCATTTTGGGATTGGGGGAGACCAGCAAGCAGGTTCACATTTTTGGTTGTGGGAGATCAGCTAGGAAGACCGCATTTTGGGATTGGGGGAGACCAGCAAGCAGGTCCACATTTTGGGTTAGGGGAGACCAGCAAGCAGGTCCACATTTTGGGTTGTGAGAGACCAGCAAGGAAGACCGCATTTTGGGATTGGGGGAGACCAGCAAGGAAGACCGCATTTTGGGATTGGCGGAGACCCGCCAGCAGGTCCACATTTTGAGTTGGGGGAGACTAGCAATGAAGACCGCATTTTGGGATTGGCAGAGACCCGCCAGTAGGTCCACATTTTGGGTTAGGGGAGACCAGCTAGGAAGACCGCATTTTGGGATTGGGGGAGACGAGCAAGCATGTCCACATTTTGGGTTGTGGGAGACCAGCTAGAAGACCGCATTTTGGGATTGGGGGAGACCAGCAAGCAAGACCACATTTTGGGATTGGCGGAGACCCACCAGCAGGTCCACATTTTGGGTTGGGGGAGACCAGCTAGGAAGACCGCATTTTGGGATTGGGGGAGACCAGAAAGCACGTCCACATTTTGGGTTGTGGGAGACGAGCAAGCAGGTCCACATTTTAGGGTTGGGGTGAAACCAGCAAGCAGGTCCACATTTTGGGGTTGGGGGAGACCAGCAAGGAAGACCGCATTTTGGGATTGGGGGAGACCAGCAAGGAAAACCACATTTTGGGATTGGCGGAGACCCGCCAGCAGGTCCACATTTTGGGTTGGGGGAGACCAGCTAGGAAGACCGCATTTTGGGATTGGGCGAGACCAGAAACCAGGTCCACATTTTGGGTTGTGGGAGAGGAGCAAGCAGGTCCACATTTTAGGGTTGGGGTGAAACCAGCAAGCAGGTCCACATTTTGGGGTTGGGGGAGACCAGTAAGCAGGTCCACATTTTGGGGTTGGGGGAGACCAGCTAGGAAGACCGCATTTTGGGATTGGGCGAGACCAGAAAGCAGGTCCACATTTTGGGTTGTGGGAGAGGAGCAAGCAGGTCCACATTTTAGGGTTGGGGTGAAACCAGCAAGCAGGTCCACATTTTGGGGTTGGGGGAGACCAGTAAGCAGGTCCACATTTTGGGGTTGGGGGAGACCAGCAAGCAGGTCCACATTTTGAGGTTGGGGGAAACCAGCAAGCAGGTCCACATTTTGGGGTTGGGGGAGACATTTTGGACCGCATTTTAACATCAGGACCGCAGACACAGCAAGCAGGTCCACAGTTTAACAAGTCATTTGTCATCGTAATAAAACTCA
Organism: Myxine glutinosa; assembly: GCF_964187855.1. Classification (NCBI taxonomy): domain Eukaryota; kingdom Metazoa; phylum Chordata; class Myxini; order Myxiniformes; family Myxinidae; genus Myxine; species Myxine glutinosa. Next base: position 13,638,282 of record NC_136265.1, read on the forward strand.
ACATCGAATGATGATTATCTTATCTGTCATTGTACAATTGATTAATGTTTTACAATGATAGTCTCATGCCTGAAGTGCTCGGTTTGAAAAGCTGTGATTGTTTCATTTGAAGACAACATCGTCGGACATTGTTGACCATGAACACACAACGATGGTCCTGCTTTGTCTCAACCTTGAGTCACTTGGACGTCCTTGTCAGACTCTTGTCTTTTTGGAGTTTGAACGATTTGCCCTTGGTTTGGGTGACGATGCAGCAAACTTGTCAATTTGTCTCTGAAATAATACAATCAATAATCACATGATCATCATCATTATAATAATAATCACTTTATTTTGATACATTTTAAAATAATGCACAATAACATTTTTCGGCCTCCACGACGAAGTTTTAACTCAAAATGTGATTTTGGGTCATTCCTGGTGGAACTTCTTGCTTGAGCTGGTGTGACGTTCTCCATTAATAATAGCACATCTGTGCCATGGGACACGTGACCATGTGGGCCGCCATCTTGGTTTTACTGAGAATTTTTTTGTCCAGAGCTGATGTCACTTCCTGTCGACAGACCACTAATTTCATATAATTTGAACTTTGACCTATTGTTTTAGATGTGCTATTAAAAATTACACATCCGCATCGTCTCATCATGTTGTATTGCGCGACGTTCGTTTATGGATGTTATTGCATTTCAAATTAAAGGACATCATTTTTTCCCACAATCCCATATTTGCAGTGTATGTTCAAACACTCATTTAACATATTTACACACGGCACACGTTCTACGAGGTCACCGGACCTGCCATATGCGGATCACAATGTTACACGAAGGAAAGGGGCGTCCGGAGGCCGCAATGTTAACCAGGCCTCAATGTTAACCAGGCTTCAATGTTAACCAGGCCTCAATGTTAACCAGGCTTCAATGTTAACCAGGCCTCAATGTTAACCTGGCCTCAATGTTAACCAGGCCGCAATCTTAACCAGGCCTCAATGTTAACCAGACCGCAATGTTATACAGGCCGCAATCTTAACCAGGCCGCAATCTTAATCAGGCGTCAATGTTAACCAGGCCTTAATGTTAACCAGGCCTCAATGTTAACCAGGCCTCAATGTTAACCAGGCCTCAATGTTAAACAGGCCGCAATCTTAACCAGGCCTCAATGTTAAGCAGGCCGCAATCTTAACCAGGCCTCAATGTTAACCTGGCTGCAATGTTATACAGGCCGCAATGTTAACCAGGCCTCAATGTTAACCAGGCCGCAATCTTAACCAGGCCTCAATGTTAACCAGGCTGCAATGTTATACTGGCCGCAATGTTAACCAGGCCGCAATCTTAATCAGGCGTCAATGTTAACCAGGCCTCAATGTTAACCAGGCTTCAATGTTAACCAGGCCTCAATGTTAACCAGGCCTCAATGTTAACCAGGCCGCAATCTTAACCAGGCCTCAATGTTAACCAGGCTGCAATGTTATACTGGCCGCAATGTTAACCAGGCCGCAATCTTAATCAGGCGTCAATGTTAACCAGGCCTCAATGTTAACCAGGCTTCAATGTTAACCAGGCCTCAATGTTAACCAGGCCTCAATGTTAACCAGGCCGCAATCTTAACCAGGCCTCAATGTTAACCAGGCTGCAATGTTATACTGGCCGCAATGTTAACCAGGCCGCAATCTTAATCAGGCGTCAATGTTAACCAGGCCTCAATGTTAACCAGGCTTCAATGTTAACCAGGCCTCAATGTTAACCAGGCCTCAATGTTAACCAGGCCGCAATCTTAACCAGGCCTCAATGTTAACCAGGCTGCAATGTTATACTGGCCACAATGTTAACCAGGCCTCAATGTTAACCAGGCTGCAATGTTATACTGGCCGCAATGTTAACCAGGCCGCAATCTTAATCAGGCGTCAATGTTAACCAGGCCTCAATGTTAACCAGGCTTCAATGTTAACCAGGCATCAATGTTAACCAGGCCTCAATGTTAACCAGGCCGCAATCTTAACCAGGCCTCAATGTTAACCAGGCTGCAATGTTATACTGGCCGCAATGTTAACCAGGCCGCAATCTTAATCAGGCGTCAATGTTAACCAGGCCTCAATGTTAACCAGGCTTCAATGTTAACCAGGCGTCAATGTTAACCAGGCTTCAATGTTAACCAGGCATCAATGTTAACCAGGCCTCAATGTTAACCAGGCCTCAATGTTAACCAGGCCGCAATCTTAACCAGGCTGCAATGTTATACTGGCCGCAATGTTAACCAGGCCGCAATCTTAATCAGGCGTCAATGTTAACCAGGCCTTAATGTTAACCAGGCCTCAATGTTAACCAGGCCTCAATGTTAAACAGGCCGCAATCTTAACCAGGCCTCAATGTTAAGCAGGCCGCAATCTTAACCAGGCCTCAATGTTAACCTGGCTGCAATGTTATACAGGCCACAATGTTAACCAGGCCACAATCTTAATCAGGCGTCAATGTTAACCAGGCCTCAATGTTAAACAGGCCGCAATCTTAACCAGGCCTCAATGTTAACCTGGCCGCAATGTTATACAGGCCGCAATGTTAACCAGGCCACAATCTTAATCAGGCGTCAATGTTAACCAGGCCTTAATGTTAACCAGGCCTCAATGTTAAACAGGCCACAATCTTAACCAGGCCTCAATGTTAACCTGGCTGCAATGTTATACAGGCCGCAATGTTAACCAGGCCACAATCTTAATCAGGCGTCAATGTTAACCAGGCCTTAATGTTAACCAGGCCTCAATGTTAAACAGGCCACAATCTTAACCAGGCCTCAATGTTAAACAGGCCGCAATCTTAACCAGGCGTCAATGTTAACCAGGCCACAATCTTAATCAGGCGTCAATGTTAACCAGGCCTTAATGTTAACCAGGCCTCAATGTTAAACAGGCCACAATCTTAACCAGGCCTCAATGTTAAACAGGCCGCAATCTTAACCAGGCCTCAATGTTAACCAGGCCTTAATGTTAACCAGGCCTCAATGTTAACCAGGCCTCAATGTTAACCAGGCCACAATCTTCACCAGGCCGCAATGTTAACCAGGCCTCAATGTTAACCAGGCTTCAATGTTAACCAGGCCTCAATGTTAACCAGGCTTCAATGTTAACCAGGCCTCAATGTTAACCAGGCTTCAATGTTAACCAGGCCTCAATGTTAACCTGGCCTCAATGTTAACCAGGCCGCAATCTTAACCAGGTCGCAGTCTTAACCAGGCCTCAAAGTTAACCAGGCCTCAATGTTAACCAGGCTGCAATTTAAACCAGGCCTCAATGTTAATCAGACCTCAATGTTAACCAGGCCTCAATCTTAACCAGGCCTCAATCTTAACCAGGCCTCAATGTTAACCAGGCTTCAATGTTAACCAGGCCTCAATGTTAACCAGGCTTCAATGTTAACCAGGCCTCAATGTTAACCTGGCCTCAATGTTAACCAGGCCTCAATGTTAACCAGGCCGCAATCTTAACCAGGCCTCAATGTTAACCAGGCTGCAATGTTATACTGGCCGCAATGTTAACCAGGTCGCAGTCTTAACCAGGCCTCAAAGTTAACCAGGCCTCAATGTTAACCAGGCCTCAATGTTAACCAGGCCTCAATGTTAACCAGGCTTCAATGTTAACCAGGCCTCAATGTTAATCAGACCTCAATGTTAACCAGGCCTCAATCTTAACCAGGCCTCAATCTTAACCAGGCCTCAATGAAGCAGCGGAGCCACAAATCGAGAAAATCCACAAAAACCAAAAAATAAGGGGGAAAAAACAGAGTCAGGTTGGCCATGCGGAGATCCATTGTGAGGTTATAAATATTCCACAGCACATTTTGCCGCACGCCCACCCGGCGCACTCGAATACGTACATCGCGTGCTCTCTGTGCTCGTGCATGCGTCACAGCGGGGGGCTTAGCATGCACGGTCTCCATATTCATCTCACAATTACATTCACCTGTGTGCATCTGATTATATGCACACAAAAGGCAAACTGCTTCACAAAGTACACAATATACAACTACAAAAAAAGCAAATATAAAACATGCTCAAGATGAAACGGCCAATTTTCGATGTCGTGTACGAATGAGAAACAATCTTGGACATAGGTGATGTTGAGGAAAATCCAGGTGATGGATGGTGCGGAAGATGAGTCCTGTGAAGTGGGACAACGGAGACCAGTGAGACTTGGGACAGATGGTGAATGAACAAACAATAAGACGTCATGCACAGCACAATACTTGCAAAATCCACCCACAGCCCCCCCCCCCCCCCTCGGAAAAAGGTTGCCATTCATCCAGCAAATCGTCCATTTCATCAAGATCAAAATTGACGATCTTGAATAAAGCTCGGGTCAATCGGATGAAAAGTGACGAATTTTAGATGAAAATTGATGATTTTGGAAGTTTGACCTAGAGTTGACCTTTGACCTTTTGACCTCAAAAATAGGTGGTTTCCCAATTCAGTGAGGAACTATGTAATTGCTGTTTAATTTTCAAGTCAATCGGATGAAAATTGATGATTTTGGAAATTTGCCCTTGAGTTGACCTTTGACCTTTTGACCTCTAAATAGTTGGTTTCCCAATTCAGTGAGGAACTATGTAATTGCTGTTTAATTTTCAAGTCAATCGGATGAAAATTGATGATTTTGGAAATTTGCCCTTGAGTTGACCTTTGACCTTTTGACCTCAAAAATAGGTGGTTTCCCAATTCAGTGAGGAACTATGTAATTGCTGTTTAATTTTCAAGTCAATCGGATGAAAATTGATGATTTTGGAAATTTGCCCTTGAGTTGACCTTTGACCTTTTGACCTCAAAAATAGTTGGTTTCCCAATTCAGTGAGGAACTATGTAATTGCTGTTTAATTTTCAAGTCAATCGGATGAAAATTGATGATTTCGGAAATTTGCCCTTGAGTTGACCTTTGACCTTTTGACCTCTAAATAGTTGGTTTTCCTATTTAGTGACTCAATGTGCAAATGCTGTTCAATTTCCAATTCAATCGGATGAAAATTGACGGTTTTAGAAATTACCTCCAGATGACCTTTGACCTTTGACCTCAAAATCAATAGGCTTCTCAATTGTGACGACCTCAACAACTAGGTGAAGTTGTGACGTGACTATCGGTTTAGAATTGTGACCTGTAGGCAGGTGACAAACAAACACACAAACAATCGCAACCAACCGACCAATATACTTGAAAAATTTGGATTTTGCAAGGTACAAAGCAAAGTCTGGCACGGACTTCGACGGGACGTCCGCGATTGGGCCAACGCCTGCACGGCCTGCCAGCGGGCCAAGGTCCACCGCCACACCCAGGCCCCGCTGGCACCTTTCACCGTGCCCGAACGGCGTTTCGACCATGTCAACGTGGACCTGGTGGGCCCCCTTCCCCCATCACGAGGTTTCACACACCTGCTCACCATGGTGGACAGGACCACCAGGTGGCCGGAGGCCGTTCCCTGCGTTTCCACCACCACCGCCGACGTGGCGCAGGCTTTTATCGCCCCCTGGGTCGCCCGTTTCGGCGCACCGGCGGACATCTCTTCGGACCGCGGTCCGCAGTTCACCTCCGAGCTGTGGGGCGCGGTCGTCTGCAACCTGGGGGTCAAGCTCCACCGTACCACGGCCTACCACCCCCAAGCCAATGGGTTGTGCGAGCGTTTTCACCGCTCCATGAAGGCCGCGCTCATGGCCGGCCTTCAGGACGGCGGTTGGGCCGACCGGCTGCCGTGGGTCCTTTGGGCCTCCGCACGGCCCCCAAGGAGAACCTCCAGGCGTCCACCGCCGAGCTCGTCTACGGCCAGCCACTACGCGTCCCGGGCGAGTTCGTGCCCGACGCTACCAGTCCCTGGTCCGCAGCTCGCCAGCGCTCGGACCTCCAGGAGGCCGCCCGACGGTTTGCCCCCATGCCAACGTCCCGCCACGGTGGCCCCCAATCCTACGTCCCCCCAGCGCTTCGCACAGCGGAGTACGTTTTTGTGCGTCATGACGCACACCGGGGGCCACTCCGGCCACCGTACGACGGGCCCTTCCGGGTCCTGCGACAGGACGACAAGTCTTTCGTCGTCGACGTCGGCGGCAGGTCGGACCGGATTTCGGTGAACCGCCTCAAGCCGGCGCACGTGGACGTCGACCAACCACCACGGTTGGCCCTTCCGCCGCGGCGAGGCCGCCCCCCGTCCACGGTTCCCCCCGCTCGACTACCCACCACCACGGACCCCCCCCCCCACGACCCTCCAGGGGCCGCTTCGGCCGGGTCATCAGGACCCCCCTTAAATTGACCCTGCCGGTGCAAGTCGATTCTGGGGGGGCGCGTGTAGCGGTTGCCGCTGAGCATACACAATCGCCTTACACCTGCCGAAGACGCAACCAGGGAGCGATCACTGTACCGGGCTCGCCCAGGCCGCCCAGGCACGCCCAGTCTCGCCTTTCCCGGGCAAACGCTCCGGCATGACGTGTTTGATTGCATATATATATATTGCTGCCCGATAAACGGGCTTTTCAGAGTACCCGAGTTTTGGTTTTGCTCAATAAAGAAACTCGGACGAATTCCCGTTTTTTGTCACGTCAATCCTTTCGACTCGCGTAGGAGCACAGCTCCTTCAGCATCATCTTTTTCTTTGGAATGCATCGCCATACGTTTAACAGAGTGATTCTTGAAGCATACATTGGGTTCCTCATCATGACCTCTTCAAGCAAGCAATGACTGAATGTCCCAGGGGGGGTTATGCTATTACCCTTATTCAAGCATGTAATTAAAAACACAGCACTGCACTGGAAAACGAGGGGATAGGAATAATTTAAATACTGTAAAAGGTGGGGACTTGTAATACCCTCTCCCACCTGAAGGTGGCGTAAATGATACACATTTCCATAGAGAATTTGCGTCCCCGTCTCCCCTACCCCCGCCAAGACCACCGTAAAAGATTTTTAAAACACACCCCAGTACACTAATTGGGTCATGCTGATCCTACATAGCAAGTATGGATGTAATCAGGCCAGAACTGTAGGAGGAGTAGCACGACAAACAACACTGGTCCGTGAATTATTATAGTAAGGCTACTGTCGTGTTATGGCTCCTATGGCTCGTAGAGGTTAAATAATGAATCTTTACTATAACGACAGTTATTCCTTAAGTATCTGTTTAGTGACTGGTCTCCGCAGGAGAAGCTTCGCCTTTGCCCGAACCTCCATCCAAGCATCATCTCCCTGTGGTGGTGCTCGATCTGGGTCTTGCGATACTTTTGGTGACGGTGTGCTCCGGAGACGAGGGCATCCTGCTGTGTGGTCGTTGCACCGGGTCACACGATGCGGGATGTGCTGGTGTGAATGAGGGAGGTGAATGAGGGAGGTGAGCAGTGAGCAGCCGTACATACATCTCAGTGTCCCAAGTATGAAATACAACCATGATATGTAACAGGGATGGTGCGAACCCACTTTACAGCTGCTGGTGTCTGGTGCCACCCAAAAGCATCGACAAATGAAGACCAGAGTGCAAGGGCACCAGTCACCAGGGTCGTGGGCGATGCACCATGCCCTTCAGGAGCAACGGGAGCTTGCTCGTCCAACCACCCAGACGGACACGCCAGTTCCCCTCCCCAGAGCTGTCGCATCAGGTTAGGGGGGTCCGACTCTTCTGCACCTCAACTTCCGCTATCTCTCTGTCAGATGAATGCAGACCCTAAATATAGATCAGGTTGATTGAAAATATCCGAATATTCCGAGGGCACAAGTGTACAGTATGGGTAATGGGAAGTTTTTTCCCTGTAAATTTGTGCATTTTTGAATATACGTGTTAAACACATTTGGTCTCCCGACTCATCCTATTTGCATCACGACAGTGGCATATGGCAGCTAAGAGAGAATCTGATTGATCTCGTGATTGGAGCGTAGATGAGACCACGGTCACATGACTTTGTACATTCAGCCAAATATAGGATCTGTCACGTGACGGCCTATCGGCACGATACTCGCTTGTACCAATCTGTACGGTAACATAGCTTTGGACATTGGACACGGCAGGTAGTTGCTGGGACCGGTGGCTGTCGTGTTCACCATAAGCGACTCGCCGACTTCGGACCAGAGTTATCCGGACTGACCAGGATCGTTACAATATGTATGTGTATATATTTATATATATTGGTACAGATCTGGCCGAGAGGGTAAAATGGAGGAGATATTAGAATAGTTATCGCTCAGCCATCATGTCGTCATCGGGATGGGGCTCCATAACTAACCCTTAGTAAATTTGTTTATTAACCCGTTAGATGGGCAGATTGGGTTTGCACCTCGCCATGGAACATCGACGAGGTTCGCTCAGCCATCATGTCGTCATCGGGAGGGGGCTCCATAACTAACCCTTAGTAAATTGGTTTATTAACCCGTAAGATGGGCAGATTGGGTTTGCACCTCGCCATGGAACATCGACGAGGTTCGCTCAGCCATCGTGTTGTCATCGGGAGGGGCCCCATAACTAACCCTTAGTAAATTGGTTTATTAACCCATTAGATGGGCAGATTGAGTTTGCACCTCGCCACGGAACGTCGACAAGGTTCGCTCAGCCATCGTGTCGTCATCGGGATGGGGCTCCATAACTAACCCTTAGTAAATTGGTTTATTAACCCGTTAGACGGGCAGATTGGGTTTGCACCTCGCCATGGAACATCGACGAGGTTCGCTCAGCCATCATGTCGTCATCGGGATGGGGCTCCATAACTAACCCTTAGTAAATTGGTTTATTAACCCGTTAGACGGGCAGATTGGGTTTGCGCCTCGCCACGGAACGTCGACAAGGTTCGCTCAGCCATCGTGTCGTCATCGGGAGGGGCCTCCATAACTAACCCTTAGTAAATTGGTTTATTAACCCGTTAGATGGGCAGATTGGGTTTGTGCCTCGCCACGGAACGTTGACAAGGTTCGCTCAGCCATCGTGTCGTCATCGGGAGGGGGCTCCATAACTAACCCTTAGTAAATTGGTTTATTAACCCGTTAGATGGGCAGATTGGGTTTGCGCCTCGCCATGGAACATCGACGAGGTTCGCTCAGCCATCATGTCGTCATCGGGATGGGGCTCCATAACTAACCCTTAGTAAATTGGTTTATTAACCCGTTAGACGGGCAGATTGGGTTTGCGCCTCGCCACGGAACGTCGACAAGGTTCGCTCAGCCATCGTGTCGTCATCGGGAGGGGGCTCCATAACTAACCCTTAGTAAATTGGTTTATTAACCCGTTAGACGGGCAGATTGGGTTTGCGCCTCACCACGGAACGTCGACAAGGTTCGCTCAGCCATCGTGTCGTCATCGGGAGGGGGCTCCATAACTAACCCTTAGTAAATTGGTTTATTAACCCGTTAGACGGGCAGATTGGGTTTGCGCCTCGCCACGGAACGTCGACAAGGTTCGCTCAGCCATCGTGTCGTCATCGGGAGGGGGCTCCATAACTAACCCTTAGTAAATTGGTTTATTAACCCGTTAGATGGGCAGATTGGGTTTGTGCCTCGCCACGGAACGTTGACAAGGTTCGCTCAGCCATCGTGTCGTCATCGGGAGGGGGCTCGATAACTAACCCTTAGTAAATTGGTTTATTAACCCGTTAGATGGGCAGATTGGGTTTGCGCTTCGCCACGGAACGTCGACAAGGTTCGCTCAGCCATCATGTCGTCATCGCGGCATGCGGTCGTTGCGTTCGGGGATGCCGATTTGTGCCAAATGAACCCAGGAGACATGGAGACGTTTCCGTCCCATACCCGCTGGATCGGTAGCGTGATGTCCATTGAAGACCGTCTTGCGGCATTCGTTTGGTGGATGTTAAAGATCCCACGGTGTCCATCGCGAAGAGTAGCCAGCACCTTGAACAAATTACACATTCCTTCCCGACCCAGCAGAGGGCACTACATCAGCGGCACAGCCACACCCTCAGCCAATGAAGCTACCCCGCAATCTTGTGCTGCGTACGAACAGAGAACGCACTGACATTTTGAAGCTTTTCACTTTGCCCTCCTAATGTGCTTTTATTAAGATTTGTCTGCTCGAAATAATCCCGAAAATGATTAACGATACAGTCTATAATTGGTCCGGTGCAAGTGAATGCCGGTAATGACCCACCAGCTGGAAATATTTTGACACCCCAAAAGAGAAGCCAATTTGGTTCCCAGATTCACTGCAGCTATGGCAACCAAATTTAACGCAATGTCATGGGAGGAACCGAAGTGGCAGGGAAATCTACAATGTTGCTAAACGGATGGTGATTAGAGCATTTGGGAAAGCAAGGTGCACGCCGCACACTAATGGACCCTGTAAGGTGTAACCAACAACCCGCAACTGCGGCAGTTTACTCCAGGTGCCGGGCAGGTAAGCAGCGATGTCTCCTTAATAATTCCGCTTGAACTCCATTTGCTGCCTCTCTCCCTTCGACTCCGAACCAGCTCGCCCTGGATTGGATCACTAATTATCAAGATCATCGATGTATGTATTGCCAACTAAAGAAGAAAGGACCAGTTGATACATTTGAAATCCGACCACAGGGATGAGGTGAACCTACCTTTCCAGATCACCTTTGACAACACCCTGTGTGTTGCTCCAGGTGGTAGCCCTTCACTCCATTTTACACCAGAACACCAATTACTCACTTCTTCCCCATCATCCTTCTTCTGAGCTTCCATGGTTTAGATATTGCAGCTTCATTCACCATTCCACCTGATATTTTAGGCCAGGTATCAATGCTAATGGGAAGCCCCTCCCCTGGGAAGATGGGAAGAATGGGAAGAATGGGAAGTCTTCCCCCTTGCCCCTCCCCTCCAAATCTTCCCCATCACCCATCCCTTTCAAATCTTCCCCCTTGCCCCTCCCCTCCAAATCCTTCCCATCACCCATCCCTTTAAAATCTCCCCCCTTGCCCCTTCCATCCTAAACTCCCCCCACACCCCTCTCCTCCTAGACTCTCCCTCACCCCTCCCCTCCTAGATTCCCCTCTCACCCCTCCTCCTCAAAGCGTCCTCCCCGCTTCTTCCCCCTTCCACTTTCACCTTCATCTCCCCCAACCTTCTGCCTCGCTCTTCCCCCTCCTCAAATAACACCTCACTGTGCCTCACCCAATCGCCATCAAACCTTTTGTCCGCCCCATCCTTCCCGGTCTCCAAGCTATTCTGAAATCTCTGACACACCTTCAACAGCTCTTCCTACCTCTTCCTCCTCTTCCACATCTTACTCTACGCCTCCCCCCCCCCCCCTGTTCTGTATCCGACGCTCCCCCTTCCTCTTCATTAACGGTATGGACCTCAAACATCCGGGGCCTTCGCTCAAACTTGACTGATCTCTCCATACAGGTTGCTTCTGACAAACCAGACGTGATCTGCTTAACAGAAACTTTCCTCCTTCATGATGTCTCTGATTCCTTGGTATCTCTCCCAGGTTACTCCCTCTTCCGGTATGATAGACCTGAGCCTCGTCCTGGAGGTAGGGTCGCTATCTTTATCAAAAACTCTCTTTCTCACTCGCCCTGCACTGCCCTCTCTCCACCTCACCCCCAGGAATACCTCTGGCTACGGCTTCCTCTCCCCCCCCCACCTTTTGTTCATATGTGTGTTGTACTGTCCACAGAACAGTGATGACTCCATCTACATCTCGCTGCCTGATAATATGGACCAACTTCTATCTACCCATCCCAACTCTCTCTTCCTCATATGTGGTGATTTCAATTGTCACCATGCCAGTTGGCTGGGTGTGGGTACCTCTCTCACCAGCCATGGCTCCTCAGCAAAGGACTTCTGCGACTCACTGGGACTGACACAATCTGTCAATTTCCCGACCCGGTTCTCAGTCAACGGAGCATCTTCACTTCTGGACTTGGTTATGATTAACTTCCCTGAAAATGTCTGCTGCTCTTTTTCTGCTCCAATCGGCTCATCTGATCATGTGCTTGTTAAAGTGGACATCTCTCTGATCATTCTCAGAGAGCCTGGTGGCGTCTGTTCAAATCTGTTTCTGGTGTTTGTTCCCCCTAAATCCCCTCCCTCACCTCAAACGGCCACACGGCTGACTCCGCATGTGAAAAAGCTGAATGCCTCAACTCTGTGTTTGCCTCTAAATCTTGTGTCCCAAACCCATCCCTCTCTGTACCCACCGTACCCAGTCGTACCCAGCTGCTCCTGGACTCTGTGTCCTTTCTTCCTGACAAGGTGGAAAAGTTTCTGTCAACCCTCGACTCTGATTCTGCAACTGGACCTGACGGCATCAGCCCACGGGTCCTAAAATCCTGTTCTTCCGCTCTTTCACTCCCTCTCTCTGTTCTCTTCACCCTCTCTTTTGCTCAAGGTCATCTGCCATCTGCTTGGAAATCAGCCAACATCACCGCTTTGCACAAAAAAGGTGGAAAAACAGATCCTAACAACTACAGACCAATCAACCTTCTCCCAATTATCAGCAAAGTCATGGAGTCTAGTTGTTGTTGTTGTAGTTGTTGTTGTTGTTGTTCTAGTTGTTGTTGTTGTAGTTGTTGTTGTTTGTTGTTCTAGTTGTTGTTGTTGGTTTTCCCTTCCATAGCCGAAGACTAGCACTCGAACGTGATGCGTGAAGTCCTCGGTTTGAGAATTTGATTATAATGTAGGAGCGCAGCAACCACACTTGATTGTAATGTAGGAGCTCAGCAACCACACTTGATTGTAATGTAGGATCTCAGCAACCACACTCGGACATAACAGCTGGTGTCATCCGGTGTCAAGGAATAAATGCCCAGAAGATCAGACCACTTGCATCCCGGAGTTTTCGGCATGAATTTGCAATTCGTCCATCGCGCTTCACACATAGCTAGACGACGAACACCAAAAGACCGTTCACACTGTCATACAAACATGAAACTTGGCATTGATGTTCATATATATATACACTTTAAATCCTGTAGACTAGCAAACTCGAAATTGAAACGTGGCGGCCATTTTGAAAAAATATATTTGAAAATGGCCGCCATAATTGCTAAAATGTGCAATAAACTTTTTATTGTTGAAACTTAGAGGTGGCTAATCGACTGGATTTAAAGTGTATCTATGCAAGAGCAAAACTGCCACATTTCTTGCTTGTATCACATTGCGAACGCTTCACCCTATTAATGGTTGCTGGGCGCCGAGCTTCAAAAGGATACCGAGATCTTTCATGTCCATCAACTTTTGCTGGCAGATGAGATGGGACACCTGGATTAAAGTCCCCTCTCCCAGACGGCGCAGGGACCATAGCTCGCTACCTCCTACCGAGATACGATCATCTGCACAGAGGTTTGATGTCATTTGCATGGAACGTGGACACCTGTATGCTTTTCACTGCACCGTTACAACATTTCTTTCCTTACGCAATCATCATTCAGGTTTACAATTCAAAAAAAAAAATGCAACACCCTATCCTCTGCTGAAGGTAAATATGTGCAGCCAAAAGAAATGGCACCATCTGTGACCCACCTGTGATCCACCCCCAGTCTGACCTGCAAATTAACTGCTCACAGTGGACACAAAATAAGTCCGTCAAGATCCAAGGGCTCCACGAGGACGGAACTAACTACATGTGGATTGAATATTTCCATGAATTTGATGTTTGGATACAATGATATTCAAATTTATGGATTGACAAAATGGTCTTGGTTGAGATGAGGAAGTTTTATGTTTGTCTCTCCTAACAAGGCAAGGATATCGTCAAATCTTTGTCTCCAGTTTGAGGAAGATAAACGAAAAACATGACTTGCTGCCATCTGCATTTGCATGATGGAAGCTTTTGTGTTTGCCGAAGAGCATCCTCGCTATGCACACCCAGCGTCCAGCGGCCAACAGGGCAGGTCACAACAGGCCAGATCACAACAGGCCAGGTCACAACAGGCCAGGTCACAACAGGCCAGATCACAACAGGCCAGCTCACAACAGGCCAGGTCACAGCAGGGCAGGTCACAACAGGGCAGGTCACAACAGGCCAGATCACAACAGGCCAGGTCACAACAGGCCAGATCACAACAGGCCAGGTCACAACAGGCCAGGTCACAGCAGGGCAGGTCACAACAGGGCAGGTCATAGCAAGGCAGGTCACAGCAGGGCAGGTCACAACAGGGCAGGTCAAAGCAGGGCAGGTCACAACAGGGCAGGTCACAACAGGGCAGGTCACAACAGCTGGGTCACGACAGGCC